>NW_006434709.1:5460956-5472460 GCF_000325575.1 Pteropus alecto | reverse complement strand
TTGTAATGTGTTCTTCAGATGTAATTCACAGAACATCTATGTCAGAGAGACTGGTATAAGAGAGGAAGCCTTCCCATTTAATAAGTACTATTAATCACACCACCAGGCTCCCATTTTATAATCAAAAGTACATGAAGATAGAACAAGTTGTGCTGAAGTATTTTTATTTTGCATGATTAATAGACTTAAGGTGATCAGTAAAGGACCCTGTCAGTTATCCTTGGACACAAAGCACTTTGGGAAATATAAGTGGTGAGATAAAACCGTAGCATGTATTTCTCAGATTGTTGCTTGCTCAAACACATTTTGAATCTTTGGAAACTAAAGTGAATTTTAAAATAAGTGGAAGATCAGCTTATACAACTTTGATTTTTAATACATGTCTATCCACAATATCAGCAGATTAATTAAGAAATCTGGTGGTGATGTCAAGAAGGCTGGCAGATTTTCAGTTCACATTGACACTATTCAAGACAGAGGCATAACTGATGTTTATTCAAGAATCCTAAGACATGTCACAGATTCTGTGGAGAACATCTGATATTTATAGAGAGCTTGAAGTAAAGTCTTGGGAAAAATATGTTCCAGACGGTTACAGATGTTCTCATATCAAATCATATTTCTATGAAAAGTTATGTAGCATGTTCAACTGATGGCACAGCCAATGTGAAGGGACAATTTAAGGTTTTCTTCCTGTTAAAAAATAATTGATTCTACCAACTTTATGGATAACGTTAGTCACATATTCTGAATCTCACAATGGTGAATTTAGAAGGTATCTGAACTTCCAGTTAATCCAGCAAAAAATTTAGTCACTTGAGTCTACTTAGAAAAATTTGCATGCTGCAAACCATGTAGAAACTCCCAGAATATTAACTGAATGTTTTACGAAATTCAGTATATTTTATAGGTCCTCAGGTATGACATCAATGCACGATCATTTTAGATGTTGGCTCTGCAGTATTAGGCATGGTAGAGGGCTAAAAGGAAGGCTCTAAGAAGTGTTGAAAGGGCTTTGTCATTCCCTTGTGGGAACTAATGGAAATGTAGGAGAATATATTCCCACAGTGAAGATTCTGTTCTAAACACCAGAGGGCAAGGACACCCAGAGAAGAATCATGGAGGCTTGAAGTTCTACATGCAGCTAAGTTTTTTTCCTGAACATTTTAAGATTAACTTGTGTGCATAAAAATTTGACCTGGAAATACCACAATTCAGAATATGGTTTCTGAAACCATCAAAATAAGACAGAATCAAGAATTTTGAAGGATTTTGAATATTTTATGAGTAAAAGGGGATCTCAAAGCCAAATATGACATATTGATATTATTCTAGAAGGTTTTCCACCTCAACTGTGTTTTATAAGTGAGTTGAGTGGGTTGAGAAAATAGGTTGCTATTCAATGACGAATTCAGGGTGACATAATCTCAGTGTATTTCTCACCTGCCTTATGTTTTGCTGAATCATCTCAAATATCAAAAGTATTTCTAATTTGCCCAGATAATTTCTACTGAGAGCTAAAACATCCACTTTGCAAAGCAAAGCTTAATTTAGTGTTGAAAAGTTAAAAGAATTATCAAAATTTGGTGTGGCCTAGGTTATGATAAATTGGTATGTTTACCACATGCCTATGCTGGTGAATAAACAGTGGCTTAAGGAGTCAGGAAAAGGGGGACAAGGAGGCGGCCTTGGGTGCTGAAATTGGGCTTGGGGATGGGTAGTCAACCATCTAGGTTGCCTGTGATCTGGGGGTTTCCTAGGATGTTGGACTTTCAATGCTTAAACCAGGTCAGTAATCTCCCTGGAGATCACCAAGACTAACTATGTGAGACTGGACCCACCTTTCTACCTTATCTTTTATAACCTTTTTCTTCTTCAAGACTACCCCTGAGAACCATTTAAACAAGATGTCACATGGATATCAGCATGAGAAACAGGTACACGCATACGTGCCTGAACACAAAAGTATGCCTATATTTCTTCCTCTACACACACACAAACACACACACACACACACACACACATACACACACACACACAAATATGATTGTGTTTGTCTCAGGTTCTACTTTCAGCATTCATATTAGGAAGCACAGAGAAAATAGAGATGCTCAAAGAAAGAATCGTACAAGAAGGACTTTTCTGTACAAAGCACTCCAAAGGGTGCTGAGAACACTTGGAATGATGTGCTACAGAGATGAGACTCCATCTTCCACTCAAAGAGTTTGTCCTGTATTAAGAAAAATAAAACACAGCAGAGAACAGTTCTGTCAGTAGAAGAGTGTGATGTCTTAAGGAAGATAGAAACAAAGTTCTATAGGAGTTCAGAGGCATGAGATTTTTAGTTTCTTTAGTTCACAGGCAATTCGTATTTGTATTGAGTCTTGAAGAGTAGGGGTGATAGGCAAATATGGGGGAGGGAGACTCACAGATATGCAAATTGTTTAAGACAGGGTCCCTACCTTCAAGTCACAAGAGGCAGACAGAAAGGTAATCGTTAGGGCCAAGGGAGTTCAGAGAAAGGTAAGATTTAGTTTGATCTGTGGCAGGGAGGGAAGAAGGTGAAATGGGGAACCTTGAAGAAGGACTAGGTTTTTAATGAGTAGAGGTGAGCAGGAGGACATCCAGGTAGGGTCTCTGGCTCTAAGCAGAAGGCTGGAGGCAGAAGTGAAAGCCACTGTATTTTCTGACACTGTAAGTCATATGAGATGTGGAGTATGTTTCTGGGAGTGCGAGGAAGAGTTGGGCTGACAGGATGGCCCAGATGGCTGAGCTCTAGAAGGCCAGGCTGGTGGGGGTGTGGTAGGGTGGGAGCATGGCTTAAAAAATGAGGCCATTAGGAAATTGTGGAGATTTCTTTGAGGTGGTTGGGGTGACATGTTAAGTGAACCAGTTTGGAAAGTTTCTCCTGTCAGCTGAGTACAAGATGGCTCAGATGGGGGAGAGACAAGGAGACCTTCTTCAAGAGTTCTTTCAACAATCCCAGCATGAGTAAAAGAGCATGGACTGGGCATGGGTTGGGGGGATGAAGTGGCAAGGGGAAGTCTGGTAGAGATTTTGAAGGAGGATATGACAAATAGATTTGTTGACAAATTGTGTAAAAGGGATGAAAGAATTAGTTTACTTATCTTTAAAGTAAAAGTTTTTCATGATTATCTGTAATATTCCTTTCTGTTCTGGGAATTCATGACTTTCAGGTTTCTAGACTTGGAAATGCTAGTACTTTCCTTCCTCTTTCCACCGTTCAAAATCTTTATCCAGTAATACATATTTTTAGGGGGTAAGGATGTAGCTTCATCTCTGGAATACTTTTTAGTTGAGTAGGAGGGATGTACATTTAAACAGGTAATTATAATCTGATGTGACAGGTGCTGTTTTGGAGGTACAGTCAGAGAAAACTAGGGAAGCATGACCAAGTCTATCTGGAAAAGTGGGGACAAGTTGATATTCGATATAAGTGGGGTGGAAAAAAACACAATGTAAGAAGCATGAATGAGGCTGATGCATAGGACACTACCAGGGACTTGGACGGCTTGAACTTAGGGTGGTTTGGAGGAGAGGAATAGAAGGAGAGAGGAGGGAAGTAGAAGGGAAGTAGCAGCAAAGTTAGGTTATAGTCAAATGAAGAAGGACCTTATTCTATGAAAGGAATTTGTACTTGATCTTGTTGCTAATTATGAGTTACTAGAGATCTTCAAGGAAGGTAGTGACTGATCTGTATTTTAAGAGATAACTCTGGTTACCCTGGACTGCAGTGGGGAGAAGCTGTAGACGGGGGGGCCAGTAGGAGGCCATTATAGTTCAGTTGGGAAATGAAGCATAAATGGGTTACTTGTGAAATATTGGGGGAAAGTTGAGTCTAACTTGGAACCTTAAGTTTTAAGAGTAGGCAGGGCATTCAGTTATGGATTTATTTTTTCCTTTGTACTCAATTCTTTATTAAGTTTGCCAGGCATTGTACTAGGCACTGAGGATAAGATAAATAGAACACTTCTGTGACCTCCTTCAACTCATTTGCAATGGTTCTTATCCTTTTATTTGGTCCTGACACTCCTAAGGAATGTGTCATATATTTATGGGATTGGGATGGCAGGGTATGAGAAAGGATTAGGGGCATAGAGGAAGGCGTAAGCCCTTAATGGAGAAATAACAGGATGTGGAAGGTTGAAGGGACAAATGTGTAGATATCCCTCCTTCCCTAGGTGATTCTGGTGTACCTGTTTCATTTAGACTTTAAGGTCCAAATATCAATACCCTACTCAAAATAGCTTAAACAATAATGCTGCTTATTAGGATGTATAACAAGAAGTCTAGGACTGGCCAACTCAGAGGCTCAGTAATATTACAGAACCCAGAGTCCTTACACCTTTCTACTCTGCCATCCTTATTATGTTCTTCTCAGGCTATCTCCTCTCATGGTCACAAGATGACTGCTGCATTCACCACATGCAAAGGTGACTATGTCTAGCCGAAGGACAAGGACTTTCTTCCCTATGCATCTTTTTCTAAAGGGCAAAGAATCCTATCCAAGAAATGCTCGGCAGACTACTTACGTCTCAGTGGTCAGAAATAGGTTGGAGGCCTATCACTGAACCAATCACTGGCAAATGAAATGGGGAGGCAGGAAACACTGGAAACAAAATTGTCACTGTTAGCAGAGAAGAAAGTAAAAATGGCATTTGAGTAGGGAAACATTCCCTCTCCTTAAAATTGCTGGCCTTGGGAAAGAATCTTAGCTTTTGGAAATAGAGCTGTGTGTTGAAAATACACAATTAGGACTGGAGGTATAGATTTGAAAGATGAAAGATGATATATATTTTTTTATTAACCTGATATATGTTTTGTGCTTCCTAAATCATAATTCACAGAATCCTCACCAGGATGCTAACAGGCAGGCCATTTTGCTGAGGAAACTGAGGCTCAAAGAGGTTGAGGAACTCAGCAGTGTCACACAGTAAGTGGTAGAGCTGGCAGCGTTTATGCCTATTTTTTATCTTTTCATGATGGAGAATTTTGAACATACGCAAAAGTAAACAGAATGGCATAATGAACACCCCATTTACATTCACTTATCTCCAACCAACAACAGCCTCTTGCTAATCTTCCACTAACCCCCGTCCACTTTCTCCCTCCATTATTATTTTGAAGTAAATTCCCAGCCATTGTTTCATTTCATCCATGAATATTTCAGTATGAATCTTTACCAGATGAGGTGTGTTTTCTTTAAAAATCATTGCAATGCCATTATACCTAAAATATTTAATAAGTTTTTAATATTAAATAATAGTATTTAGTTTTTCAGTGATCTCATAAATATAATTTTTGACATCTTATTTGAATTGAAATGTGAGTAAGTTCCACACACTGTAATTGGTTGATATGTTTTAATTCTTATTTAAATCTATAAGTTCTCCCTCCATCTCTTTTTTCCTTTTTATAGTTAATCTTTTGAAGAAAGCACATTATTTGGCCTGTATAGTTTCCCATTGTCTGGATCTTGCTGGTTGCATCCCCATGATGTGGTTTGACATGTTCCTCTGTCCTCTGTGCTTCCTGTAAATTGGAGTTGGATTAACAGGTTTGGTCCGATTCGTGTGTGTGTGTGTGTGTGCGCGCGCGCGCGCGCGTGTGCGCGTGCGTGCGTGCGTGTGTGTGTTTTGACAAGAATAATTCATAAATGGTGTTCTTTCATTATGAGCTTCTCTCTTTGTGATGTAGCAGCCTCTGATGCTCGGAGCCTGGATTCTTTAATTCATGAGGGGGTGACACTAGTGATTTTATAGTACTGAAAGTTCATGTGTAAAAATCCTAACCCCCAGTGTATGTGATGGTATTAGGAGGTGAGGCCTTTGGGAGGTGCTTAGGCAGAGCCCTCATGAATGGAATTGGCGCTCCTCTAAAAGACACCCCAGATACTCTTTTGCCCTTTTTTCTTCTGCAGCGTGAGGACACAGTGAGAAGATAGCCATCTCTAACCAGGAAGCGGGCACACACCAGGACTTGACTATGCTGGCAGTTTGATCTCTGAATTTCAGCATCCATTGCTGTGTGAAATAAATCTCTGTTGTTTATAGAGCACCCAGTTTATGGCATTCTGTTATAGCAGCCTGAATGGACTAAAGTACAACCTTTCCTTCTTCATGAATTTGCAGGAAGAGTTTTGAAAGCCTATCTAACTTGAGCAAGTGCTACTATTAGCAGAGAGATGAAGTGGCATGCCAGGGGAGGAGTACAGAGGGAGAAGGGACAAATACTTTGAGATAGTACAGTATCCGTGAAGATGAGAGATGTCTAGGTTTTTCTATCCACAAGTTAGTAGTTGCAAACACATGACCTGGTTAGAATTAACCATGTGAGTATGCAAGATACTGGTTAGAGTATCTTGCATCAAATTCCGGTGAGCATATCATGGTGGAACCCTAAAACATAATGATTTTTGACATTTTCATGTGCTGTCCTTGAATAAAGTCTTTCTTTTCAAACCTACAAGTCAGATTGAGAGACAGAAGGAGCACAAATGATGATGTTTTAGTCTGCCTGGAGGATGATGAAATGATAGAAGGCATCCGTGTAAGGAACAGCAAAGTATGGAGCCAGTGAGCATTTCCGTGTAATTAACACAAAAATATAAAGCACTCGAGCAGGCACTTTTGAAGGAAGAAGGAAACTCACAAACCAATGAAATATCTATGGAAACAAAAGTGCAGAAACAAATGAGTATAAAGAAAATCTGCTGCTGTTGTACACCATGACTGGAGTGGGGGTGTCCTAAGGGTCATAGCTGGGCATGAAGAAGGTCAGCTGCCTTTCTGTAGGAATTGAGGCAAAGTGTGGAAGGCTCCCTGGAGAGGAGAACCTGGAGTCTTTGTGAGGGAGGAGGTGGAACACTTGGGTTAGAGTCTGGAGTTGGGGTTTTCTGAGGCTAATGTCAGAGAGTGAGCAAGCAACCACCCCATCATTAGATACAAGCAAGTTTCTGGATTATATTTCTGAAAATATACTTGTGAGGAAGACAGTGTTTGTTTGTTTTTTAATGTTGAAAATATCTTTGATTTTTGTTATATTTACAGTCCATTCTTATTATTCGTGGTAGCTATGTTTTATAAATTTACCATGAACACTGAATTAGAAAATACTGAACCATCGCTCTTAAGAGATTATATAGGATTAGGTGTCTGTGAGCCTCTGTCACAATTGCTTAATAATAATTAGTAATTTTTTATGCGTGTTTCTGTTTAAAGACATCTTGTTTAATATATATTGTTGATTCATTAATATTGAACTTATGGCCAAGAGTACCATAACTCATGCCTGAACGAAGCTTATCTAACACATGGATTTTCTTCATAAGGCACATCACAATCTTCTTGTGCACAGGAACACTAGACAGCCATTTAGTACTAAGCTTGGGGGCCACTATAAACAGCAAAATCATCAACAAAAGCCAATAAAAATGCGAAAAAGGTGATAATTAAAAAGACTACCAAAAAGACACTTGTTTACAGCATGAGAGCTGAAGCAAGAAGGCAGTGTCACGTTGTTCGATCTCAGTTGGGAACATGTGCTTCGGACAACTCAGATTTTTGGCTCTTTTGCACATGTTCATGAATGACCGTAGCGGTATCTTTAAGTATTGATTTGAGGGTTACAAATAAATTTTAGTGAGTAGGTGAATTAGCAAATATGGCATCTGTTAATGAGTTTTGACCATAAATTGAAAACCAGTGTTGAAAGATAAATGTGAGTGGGGGTGGGATGGAGAATTGCAAGAGTTTTTCCGTGTTTTCCTGTATATTTAGGTTGTATCACTCAGCTACGTGTACAAATCTCATTGATAAAGGCCTTCGGGTTTGAGGGGGAAGAAGTAGAGGAAGAGAGGAAGTATGGCCTTCAGAGA
This sequence comes from Pteropus alecto, assembly GCF_000325575.1. Taxonomy (NCBI): domain Eukaryota; kingdom Metazoa; phylum Chordata; class Mammalia; order Chiroptera; family Pteropodidae; genus Pteropus; species Pteropus alecto. The sequence goes on along the minus strand of NW_006434709.1, from coordinate 5,464,563 downwards.
AATAAAGACAAAATGAAGTCATTACGTAAGGCCTAAGAATCCAGAAAGTGGAGGCCTGAGAGTAATGGGAGAATTCTCTGGAGCCAGGGTAACTGAGTATGAAGAGCTAGGATGGTGAAGAGGAAAAGGAGAAGGAGGAAGAATGAGGCCACCATGAATGCTAGAAACACCATGTGATTTGGGTCACTGTAGTAAAAGCTCTGACGGTACGACTGGTGCTTTGGCAGAGGGCCGCTATTCTCTCCTGATTAGAGCTCTGAGACTGAAGTTTTTACTTTCAGTTAGTTAGGCTACCTCCTGTGGACTGCTGTAGAGGAGAGGACAGCAATAGGTTCTTGGTCCACCCTTTCAGACAACATTAGAGATGTCTTGGGTAGTAGCCTCTTGCCACAACTTCCTTGCAGCTGGTTTAAGGAGGGATGCAGGACTGTTTTTCACTCGCAAAGAGAAAATTAAACTTAGAGATTTGATCCTTTAAGAGGTCTTTGAACTTATAAACACAGATGCATATGTGTCAAGAATGGAAACTGGCAAGGACTGTATTCCGTAGTTTGAACTTAATCACTTTTGGTATGTACTTGAAAAGATAAAATGTCCCAATACGTTTAACTTTAGAAAATCATTCTGTTGCGCTGCACAGTAAGTAATTTTCACACGGTTTTGGCTGAGATATTCAGTATCAATATGCAGGAATGGTTTCAATATGTGGTAAGCCAATAAAAACAAAGTCACTGTGACCCACGCTTTGCAGATCTAAGAAGGACAGAGGAGCAAATAGCAATAATTAATTCCAGTTTTGAGGAAATAATGCAGCCACGCGCCTCTGTCCTCCACCCTGCTCCTGTGTCCTCTCAGGAAGAGGGGCAGAATGCTACGATCAGTGGCTTCTCAGGGTGGCACTGACACGATGCAGTTGTATGATGAGGCAAGAAAGTAGGCCCTGTGGAAATTGGGAGTGTTGATTTCATCTGAAATCATGGAATCCATAGAATTGGCCACTGGGCTTGGAAAACTTGCATTAACAGTGAGCTTCAGTGAGAGGGAATAGGGCCCCCTTCCCTTGCTTTGCTGCTGGCTGCAGAGCCTTTGACCACTTCCAGGACAGTCAGATCCAAGTACTGGGGTGAGGAGGCATGCTCTTCATCTTTGGGTTGATTAATCAGTATTCCCTTCCTGTCTAGGGGGAGAGGTTTTTCCTTCCTGGTGTTAAAGGAGATTGAAGCATATGTGTGGGGCAGGGAAGCGGGTAACGAGTGAAGATGGGCTATCTGGAAATCTACCCACCATACTCAAATAATACTCAAGGTATGAAGACTTTTTAAATTTTTTAATTGAGATCTAATTGACATCACATATTAGTTTCAAGTGTACAGCATAAAGATTCAGTATTTGTTTATATTACAAAATGATCACAATAAGTCTAGTTAACATCTATCATCATAGAAACGTTTTTTTTTGTAATTGATATTATCTTGTTCTGGAGCCCCTATTTATACAGGGTAACCCAAAGAAGTTAACTTTGCCCACTAAATAAAATTGGTTTCTTCTGGTTTAAAGAAATATTTTCAGGTAAATTTAAATTCTGTGGGCTTAATCTTTTTCTTTCAGGTTTTCTATTCTCAACTTCTCTTTTCCTTCTCTCTGGGTGACATATAGGCCACAAGGAAAAGCTTACATAACGCTGTCATGGCAGGGGCAGGATATTTTGTAAGTGTATTGTACCCTCTCTGCTGGCTTCTGTTGACCTCTCTTCAAAGTGCAGTTTATCTGATCTCCTTTTTGGAAGTTATCTTCTGCTTAGTAGCAGATTGTTAGTGGTGAGCGTCCGGTTGCTAAGTCTGATGATGGTCTAGTTGGGTGCAAATGGTGCGTGGTGGTTGCCCCTAGACTTACCATTGTCCATTTTGCCCCTCGCTTCTGTAGACCCTTTGAGGCTTAGACAGGAACTCCCAACACAACCTGGCTTTAGATGGCCTACTTTTCAGCATCTGCCATAGGATTCTCCTGCCACATGCCAGAAAACCCCTTAACAGACTCTTAATTCTCAGCTACCTTCTCCCATGTCCACCACAGGGCTACTAGGGAACTTCTGGATGTCCCTACATCAGGTGATGGCTGTGGGGAAATAAAGGAATGTTAACTCTTGTGAACTTGTAATGCCAGTGATGTTCCACTGCTTCTGAACTACATGGACCGTGTGTGTATGTGTATGTGTGTGTGTATGCATGCATGCACATGTTGGGGGAACAGTGAAGGGAGGGAGAAATTAAAGCACCAGAATATATATAGCATTTACTGGTTTATTGTAAAGGATATTATAAAGGATACAGATGAACAGCCAGGTGGAAGAGGTGCATAGGGCAGGTCATGGAAGGGTGTGGAGCTTCCATGTCCTCTCCAGGTGTGCCACCCTCCTAGCATTTCCATGTGTTCACCAGTCTGGAAACTGAACCCTAAAATTTGGATTTTTATGGACGATTTTACTATATAGGTATGATTGATTAAATCATTGATCTAAATATCTTTGGATTCTCCCTCTACCTATTTGGAATTTTTGCTACCTCACCCTCTCTGCTCTTCAGAGCCAAGCCCCTGGTAGATGAGGAGGTAGGTGGAAAGAGTACCTCCTACTTCTGTATGACAGGAATCACCCTTACATCATACCATTTGTACTCTACACTGTGGTTTATGCTAAAATTCTGTGCTTAGTCCTCTGAGCTTTGTTCTTAATATGCACAAAGATGATTTTTGAATAGAAATATTTTTCTCTCTGTCAACAAAACTGACTTCTAAGACAATAGTTTCTCTCTGACTTGAGAAATCTAATATAAAACACAAACAACAACAAAAAAGGATTTCTTGGTTCAAGGTTGTGCCTCTTTTTTCCCCCGAAACAACAAAGGCCATTGATTCAGTGGGTGGAGAGCTGCAGGGCAACATGATTTATGGGTAATGAAAAATACATTAGTGTAATATTTTTTAAAATATGGTAGAAAGGGTTGGGGACTTCTGGATTAGAAGAAACGGATCAATTGAGGATGCTTACATGCTGGGGTGGCTGACTCAAAGGAAAATGTAGCTGGATTGCCACAGCTGGATTTCCTTGGGTTATGTGGTTGCCTTTCTCAGCCTCACTGAACAGGGTCAGCAGACGTGAGTCACAAAACCAACTGCAGGAGGAAAGACAAACATGGCCCCTCATGTCATGGCTGCATGGGTTTGGGGTTGGGGAGTGGAGCCTCTTGTGAGCTTGTAAACTCTTCTTACCCAGAGATCCTTTCCCTCTAGTTTATATAGGGTTGCCCCAGTCCATCTACAGAGGTCAGCAAACTTTTTCCGTAAAGAGCCAGATAATAAATATTTTCAGCTTTTTGGGTCTTAGCAGTGTTTGTCACAGCTACTCACCTCTGTCATTGTAGTGGGAAAGCAGCCAGAGGCAATACATAAATGAATGAATGGGCCCGTGTTTCAATAAAACTTTATTTACAAAAATCAAGTAGCAGCCAGATTTGGCCTGAGGGTGGTAGTTTGCTGACCTCTGATCTAGAATAAAATGACAAAATAGTGTAGTGAAAGAACCAGCCAAACTGATCTCTTTATCCTGTTT
>NW_006434709.1:5441033-5460923 GCF_000325575.1 Pteropus alecto | reverse complement strand
ATACAGACCAGACCATGTTTTTAGTATTATCATGACCCAGATCACCTTTTGAAATACTTGTCAGGCTCGCTGTTATTTACAGAGATAGTTTTAATTTTTAAATTCTATTCTTATTCTTTTTGCCCTGGGAAATCTCTAGATTGACTCATATTTTGATTTCTAGGCTTTGGGGATAGACTAGGTGTCCAAGGAGCCAGTATGCTTATTAGTGCAGAAGAGGAGCATATACATCTTTCAGACCATTCTTTAGTAGTCATATCTCCCTCTGACTACAGCTGGGAAAATTTCTTTGTTTTTAAGGATTCACATGATTATATTGGGCCCATCTGTATAATCCAGGATAATCTTCCTGTGTTTAGGTCTTCAGGCTTCATTACATCTGGATAATCTCTTTTGTCATGTAATGTGACTTACTCACGGGTTAGGGAACTGGAACTAGGAGGTCTTTGTGGGGGTTACCATTCTGCCTACCACAGAGCAGAATCCTGCTGTGCGCTTTTCTAGTAGAAACTTTCTGGGCCCAACGAAAGTGCTGAATAAGTCATGTGAATTATCGGATTCTAAGTCCTTAGTCTCAGGGAGATCTGTTGCGTGGAAGCTGGAGTCTCTTGTTAGTGGGGAGTGGCCTTCCTCGAGTGGGGGACTGGATGGTATAATAGATATGCACTGAGCTCACAGTCTAAGGACTTCAGTTCTGGTTTCAATTCTGCTGCACATCTCACTTGCCATTTCTGGTCCTTTTAAAAAAATCTCTTATACCATGATAAAGGTGGATTAGGCAGTTGTTTCCAAATCTGTACAAGCAGTAGAGACTTTTCTTTAAGTCACTTCTATAGAACTCCAGGTAAGAGAGGAGCTGCTCTGTTTGAAGTGAGGGCGGGGAGTCTAGAGCCCTCCCTATAGACCTTTCTCAAGAGCTTCCATTAAGTACAGCTTTCTAGAGCTCCTTGGAACCCTATTTGGAGATCTCTGGACTAGATTAAGGGTCAGCTATTCACAGCCTATAGGCTAAATTAGATCTGAGGTCTGTTTTTGTTTGGTCTCTGAACTAAGGATTTTACATATATACACACATGCATATATAACATAAAATTTACTATGTTAACAATTTTTAAGTGTACATTTCAGTGGTGTAATTACATCCACATTGTTGTGTAACCATCATCACCATCTATCTCCAGAAATCTTTTTATCGAACCTCTGTACTCATTAGTCAATAACTCCTCATTCCCCCTCCCCAGCCCTTGGCAACCCCCATTCTACTTTATTTGTCTTTTTGTGACTGGCTACTTCACTTAGCATAATGTCTTCGAGCTTCATTCATGTTATAGCATGTGTCAGAATTTCCTTTCTTTTTGAGGCTGAAAATGTTCCATCGTATCTATTTACCATATTTTGTTTATCCACTCATCTGTTGGTTGATACTTGCATTGCTTCTGCTTTTTGGCTGTTGTTACTAATATTGCTCTGAACATGGGTGTACAAATATCTCTTTGAGAACTTGTTCGTTTTTAGTTTTCCAAGCTTTATTGAGGTATAGACATTATATTGTAAATTTATACGTTTAGTGTACATGTTGATTTGATATACTTATATATTACAAAATGATTACCACCATAGATTTATATAACACCTCCCTCATGTCACATAATGACCATTTCTTTTCTTTTTCTTTTTTTTTGGTGAGGATATTTAAGATTTACTCTCTTAGCAACTTTCAAGTGTATAATATGGTATTATTAAATGTAATCACCATATTGCACATTAGATCACCAGAATTTATTTATCTTTTACCTGAAGTTTATACCCTTTGACCAACACTTCCCCATTTCCCTCAACATTCAGTGCCTGGTAACTGCCATTCTAGTCTCTGTTTTTATGAATTGACTTTTTTAGATTCCACATATAAGTAACGTATAGTATTTGTCTTTTTCTGTCTGACTCATCTTGCTTAGCATAATGCTCTCAAGGTTCATCCATGTCTCAAATGGCAGGATATCTTTTTTTCTCATGGCTGAATAGTGTGTGTGTGTGTGTATGCGTGTGTGTGTATCACTTTTTCTCTATTCATTTATTCATTGACAGGCACGTAGGTTGTTTTCATGCCTTGGCTATTATGAATCATGCTGCAGTGAACATAGGGGTGCAGATATTTCTTTGAGATCCTATTTTCATTTCTTTTGGATATATGCCCAGAAGCGTGATTGCTGGATCATATGATATTCCTATTTTTAATTTTTTGAGGAACCTACATGCTATTTTCTATAGTGGCTGTACCAATTTACATTCCCACCAACGGTGCACAAATCTTCCCTTTTCTCCGCATCCTCACCAACACTTGTCATCTGTTGTCTTTTTGATGACAACCACTCTAACAGGTATGAGGGGATATATTACTATGGTTTTCTTTTCTTGTAATGTTCTTATCTGACTTTGGCATCAGGGGTTATGCTGGCCTCATGAAATGATTTTGGTAGTGTCCCCTCCTCTTCAATTTTTTGGAAGAATTTGAGAAGGATTGACATTAATTCTTCTTTAAATGTTTGGTAGAATTCACCAGTGAAAACATTTGGTCTTGGGATTTTCTGTATTGGGAACTTTTTGATTACTGATTAATATCCGCATTCATTGGTCTATTCAGATTTTATAGTCATGATTCAGTCTTGGTAGGTTGTATGTGTCTAGGAATTTATCCATTTCTTCTAGGTTACCTAATTTCTTAACTTAATTGTTCATAGTATTCTCTTACGATTGTTTGTATTTCTGTGGCATCAGTTGTAATGTCTCCTCTTTCATTTCTGATTTTATATATTTATTCATTCACCTTTCTTCTTTTTGTCTTAGTCTAGCTAATGTCTTTGCAAGTCCTTTACCCAGTTTTTAGTAGGATTTTTTTTGGTGGTTGTTGAGTTGTAGGAGTTTTTATATACTCTGAATATTAACCTTTAACAGGGATTCCCCAACCTTTTTGGCCCCAGGGACTGGTGCTCTTATGAGAATCTAATGCCTGATGATCTGAGGTGGAACTGAGGCGGGGATGCTAGAACTGGGGAGAGGCTGCAAATACAGATGAAGCTTCACTTGCCTGCCTATCACCTCCTGCTCTGCGGCCTGGTTCCTAACAGGCCATGGACTGGTACTGGATGCCCAGGTGTTGGGAATCCCGGCTTTATCAGATATATGATTTGCAAATACTTTCTTTCAATCCATAGGTTGCTTTTTTTTACTCCATTGATTGTGTCCTTTGATACACACAAAGTTTTAAATTTTGATATAGCCTAGTTTATTTTTTCTTGCCTGTGCTTTTGGTATCATATCCAAGAAATCATTGTCAAATCCAGTATCATGAAACTTTTCCTCTATGTCTTCTAAGAATTTTATAGTTTTAGCTCTATGTTTAAATCTTTGATCCATTTTGAGTTAATTTTTTTATATGACATGAGATAAAGGTCCAACTTCATTCTTTTGCATATGAATATTGTTTTCCCAGTGCCATTTGCTGAAAAGTCTGTCCTTTCCTTATTGATATGCCTTAACGCACCTGTCCAGAATCACTTGAATATATAGAGGAGTGTTTATTTCTGGGGTCTCTATTCCATTAGTTTGGTCTATATGTCTGTATTCATGCCAGTACCACACTGTTTTCATTGCTGTAGCTCTGTAATAAGTTTTGAAATCAGGAAGTGTGAGACCTTCACCAATTTTTATATTTTTAAAGAATTGTTAAAAAGGAATTCTAGGAGTGGATGTCGCATGAGAGAAAATATCTTGCATTTGCTGAGTGGAAATCATGAATAAAACTTCCCAAAATGCCATCACCTGTATACTGTTTAGAGATGGAATTATGAAAGGCCATCTCTCACTGGAAACCAGGGAATCAACCAAATAACTTTAGAGTTCCTGATTATTTAGGGCTGTATCATTAATACCTATGTCTTCTAAGAACTGCTTATTATTTCTTTTTCAAATTTTCGGGTTAAGTAAATATTTTCTTCCATGTGGAAAAATAAGCATTTTAAGAGCGAGTTACTACATCTTAAAGTTTCTTTTTTTTTCTTTTTTGTTTTCCATAACCACGAATTCTGATTTATAGGTATTAGCATAAAATTTACAGAAGTTTGACTACATGAATTAGATAGAGACTGATCCAGTGATTCCCAATGTTCACTAGCTGGTCAGGGCCTGGTTTGCTGCTGCTTCAGAGCAGGAGAATTTGTGTTAAAAATACATATTATCGGATAACCCCAAGAGACTCTAATTTGTTCCATCTTGGGTGCGACAGAAGAGGTTTTATTTTGAAGATGCTCTTCACGTGATTCTGATGTGTATTAAGTGGGAACATTCAACTATTCCAGAAGAGCTCTCCTTTGTTTTACAGTATCTTGTAAGGTAGACCCTAGGTCAGTATTTACAGACTTTAATGTACATTGGAATCACTCGAGGAACTTGTTCACTATGAAAATTTGCAAGTCTCATTTCCAAAGGGTCTGATTCACTAGGAATATTGTAGGGCCTGAGAAGCTGCACTTTAAAGTTGTAGCCCAGTGACCTTGGTATAAGTGGTTTGCAGGCTATATTTTGGGAGCACATTGGTAGTAGAAGAAGATAAAGCAGGAGCCAGCTTTGTCTACTCTCAGGAGACAGAAATGTAGAAGTTCACATTTTATTTAGAATAACTCAATTCAGATTTAAATGAGAATGACAGGACTTCTATTAAAAGTTTTTTAGACTTCTGATCAAGATGGTGGAGTAGGTAAATACTGAGCTCGCCTTCTCCCATGAACATATTAGAATTACAACTAAATTATAGAACAACCACCCTTGAGAACCACCTGAAGACCAGCTGAATAGAACTATAGCTAAGGATGTACAGAAGAAGCCATATAGAGACTTGTAGGAAGAGTGGAGACACGAAACAGGCTGGTTCCACACCCACCTGTGGTGGATAAGAATCAGGAGGTGTATCTTGGTTGCAGAGGTTCCCTTGAGGAGTCCCAGCCCCATATCTGGCTCCCCTCCAGTATTGGGAAGAGGAGTCCCCACAACAGTTGGCTGTGAAAATCAGCAGGGACTCAGTGAGGTGGAAGGCTGCTGTAAACCCAAATGTCCCCTTAAAAGGCCTGAACACAGACACACTTACTCACAAACACTTGCCTTAAGTTCCAGAGAAGGGATAGAAGCTTTAAAAACACCAGGAACATATGGGGGAAGGGAACTGAATCGTCTGGCTTCAGGGTGAAGGCTAGAGGGGCAGCTCTCTCCATGATTAATGTGCTGGCAGGCACCATCATTCCTTTGTTGAGTCCTATACTTAATATAATCTGCAATCCCAGGCAGGCGCCAAATCTGAGTCTCCATTAACCTGGCTAACACTGCTTGTGTCCCACTCTGGTGATTCTTTGAGACCCTGCCCCACCCAATTCACACCCCCAGCCTGCAGTTCTTTCAGAGGCTAATCCACAAAAGTGGCCAACCTGGGTCTGTGCTGTGGACTTTCCTAAAACCTCTCAAAAGTCCACAAACCCCAAACAAGCAGTCACTGGCCTCAGCATGACCTGTATCTCTAGTTAAGCAGGCCTAAGCCTGGTACTAGTGGCAGCCAGCCTTGGTTCACAGCATAACCACTCTCAGGTGCCTCCAAGCCCAGCACAGACAGCTATCAACCACAAATCACTCTGTGGCTCCTACAAGGTGGCCCAGGCTGGATACAGGCAGCAGCTGACATTGGCCTGCACCGGAGCTTCTCTCAAAAGGCCCCAGAACAAACATATCTGGTGGTTGGCTCTAGGCCATACCAGAGCACCACCTAATTAGTGCCATAAATGATACACCCAAAAGGTGGATTTGGCAGGCATCAGAGCCCTGCCAAAGTGAGTCCCTCTCCATGAAGTCAGCCCCCACACAAGCTTGTCCACTGAAGTCACAGCCAGTCTTGATAGCCAGTCAGCCTGGAGGTTCAATCCTACTCACTCATGTGCCAAAGCGATCAAGTTTCAGCTATAGTAGGAGAGCACAAACAACCCACACAAGGGACACCTCGAGTACCTACCTCAGATAAAAAGAGAGACTGCACCACTGGATCTGTCAGGACACCTACTACATAAGGCCTCCCCGCCAAGACTGGGAGATGTAGCAGATCTACCCTGATACATAGAAACAAAGGGAAGTGGCCAAAATGAGGAGACAAACATGTCCCAATTGAAAGAACAGGACAAAACTCCAGAAAAAGAACTAAACAAAATGAAGGCAAACAATTTACCAGATGCAGAGTTCGAGACACTAGTTATAAGGGTGCTCAGTGAACTTAGGGGAAGAATAGGTGATCTCAGTGAGAACTTCAATGAAGAGGTAAACATAAAAAAGATAGAAAACAAAGAACTATTCAAAGAAATGAATACCATAACTGAAATGAAGACTACATTAAATGGAATAAAGAGCAGATTAGGGGAAACATAGTATTGAATCAGCAATTTGGAAGGCAAGGTAGCAGAAAACACCTAATCAGAACAGCAACAAGAAAAAATAAATAGGAATAGCTTAAGGCACCTCTGGGACAACATCAAGTGTAACAACAAATACTTCATAGGGGTAACCAGAAGGAGAAGAGAGAGAGCAAGGGATTTAAAACCTATTTGAAGAAATTATGACTGAAAATTTCTCTAACCTGGTGAAGGAAATGGACATTTAAGTTCAGGAAGTGCAGAGAGTCCCAAACAAAATCAGCCCAAAGAAGCCCACACCAAGACACATCATAATTAAAATGCCAAAGGTTAAAGACAAAGAGAGACTCTTAAAAGCATCAAGAGAAAAGCGGTGAGTTACCTACAAGAGATAACCCATAAGACTTGTCAGCTGATTTCCCAGCAGAAACTTTGCAGGCCAGAAGAGATTGGCATGAAATATTTAAAGTAATGAAAAGCAAGGACCTACAACCAAGATTACTCTACTCAGCAAGACTGTCATTTAAAATTGAAAGACAGATAAAGAGCTTCCCAGACAAGGAAAAGCTGAAGGAGTTCATCACCAGCAAATGAGTATTACAAGAAATGTTAAAGGGACTTCTTTAAGGAGAAGAAAAAAATATGACTAAAAATATCACAGATGAAAAAAATTCTCATTGACAAAGGCAAACACATAATAAAAGCAGTGTATCAGCCAACACTAAAACTAGTACAAAGGTTAAACGGCAAAAGTAGGAAGATCATGTGTAGCTACAACAGTAAATTAAAGATACACACAAATACACACAAATGTAAAAAATAATGACAAAAGCATAAACACAGAGGGAGTGATTAAAAATCGTAGTGATTTTAGAATATGTTCAAATTTAAGCAACCATCAACTTAAAATAGACTGCTATAAACATAGCTTGATATACAACAAATACATGGTAACCACAACCAAAAATTTACGAGATATGCAAGAAATAAGAAGAAAGGAATCCAAAAATAATACTACAGAAAGGAATCAACACACAAGAGAAGAAAGCAAGGGAATAAGGAAGGAACAGAGAACTACAAAAACAATCAGAAAACAAATAATAAAATAGCAATAACTTTATACCTGTCAATAATTACTTTAAATGTATATGGATTAAATGCCCCAATCAAAAGACAAATGGATAAAGAAGTGGTTCATATGTTACTCAGCCATAAAAAAGAATGAAATCTTGCCATTTGTGACAACATGGATGGGCCTAGAGGGTATTATGCTAAGTGAAATGTCAGGGAAAGACAAATACCATATGACTTCACTTACATGTGGAATCTAAAATCAAATGAACCAAAAAACAGAGAAACTCATAGATTCAGAGAACCGACTGATAAAGTTGCCAGATGGGAGGGGTGTTATGGGGCTGGGTGAAAAAGATGAAGGGATTGAGAAGTACAAATTGGCAGTTACAAAATAGTCATGGGGATGTAAAGTACAGTTTAGAGAATATAGTTAGTAATATTGTCATAACTACTATATGTGGTGTCAAGTGAGTACAAGACCTATCAGGGGGATCACTTATAAATGTCTAACACTATGCTGTTCATTTGAAACTAATATAATATTGAATGTCAATTGTAATTGAAAAATAAAAAAAAATAAAGTTTTTAAAATAGACAATTAAACGAAGGAGTATACAGTACTTGGCACAGAGTAAATGCGCCATAATATAAATGAGTCATTGTTGAACTTTTTATTAGTGTTCTTTGCTTGCTTGTTTTTGGTGAAAATTATTGAATTCATAATAATTTTTTACATTTAATTACCACAGTGTTCTCAGTTCCTTTTTGAGATCATTTCTCACTATACTCAGATTTATTGTTTAAAATTATAGTTACTATATAGTTGAAAACTAGAGAACCGCAACTTAAATTGAAATGGGAATGGGAAGATATCAGCTGTCTCATCAGCTAAATAATTCCTTTTCAACTACTGTTCTTTTAGTGCCCATGTTTCAAAGAGTTACTACTTAAGTTGATAGGGAATAGTTGAAATTAAGACTGTTAAATCCACAAATGCTATAGATTTGTATATTATTTAGTTACATACACTGCTAGGTTTTTTTGAGTAGTATATTGAGTTCTGTAGAGATGATAATATATTTGCAGAATAGAACATGCAAATTAGAATAATGTTAGGAACTAAATTAAGCCAAGGACTTCTTGAGGCTTTATTCGATTCCTAATCTGTAAGTGACATTCTTGTGAAGAAATTGGAGAAATAGAGGTATGAAATTGTTCATTTAGATGTATAGAAGGTGGAGGAACTTGCAAGATGGATGGCTAATGGTTCTATGCGATATTTGAAGGCTTTAGAGGCATCCTGTAAAATCTATCTTAGATCAGGCCTGCTTAAGCTTTTCTTAATATAGATGGTATATGGTTACCATATTTGAGCATGATATAAAACTGGGAAGATTAGCAGATATGTAAGATGATAGAATCTAGAACAACAATGATGTTGGTAGGCTAGATTCAGAGATGAATGTTAAAAAAATTACACTTTATAGCAATAAAAACAAAGTTCTGCATTTAGATGACTAAAACCAACCAACCAATCAACTAGCCTGCAAATGATATAAGTACGGAGTGTGGAGGAGTGGCTGAACAGAAGTTATTGACTCAGAGGTTTTAGTTCACTCATTCATTCAGCCTGTACTTAGCGAGAACCTTCTATGTGCCAGATACTTTTAGAAGTGTGTTCTCCATTAAGGCAGCCATAAGCCACAGGTGGTTATTGAACATTTGAAATGCGGTTAGTCTGAATTGAGATGTTATGTAAATATAAAATACACACTTAACTTCAAAGGCTTGATATGAAGGGCAGAATGTAAACTATCTCAATAATTTTTTATATTAATCATATGTTAAAATGATAACATTTTGAATATATTTGATAAAATATTTACAATCTTACCTATTTCTCTTTACCTCTTTTAATGTGGCTACTAGGAAATTTAAGGTTGTGTATGTGGCTCATATTTCTGTCAGGCAGTACTGCTCTAGACACTAGGCATACATTATTAAATAAAACAGACAAGGTCTCTGCCTACCTATTTCAATCTATAATTATTGAGCACCCATTTTGAACCAGCCACCATTCTTTTAGAGCTTTTTTCCACTAAAAAGGAGACAAGTCATAAAAAGTAACCAAATAAATAAACAAGATATTTTTACATAGTGTGAAGTGCTGTGACGAACATACAAGAGTAATGTAATAATGGTTGGGAGGGACAGTAACTTATATTTTGAGGTTGGGGGAGGTCTTGCCACGAAGTGCCAATTTAGCTGAGACCTGAGTTACCAGGAAGGAACTATGCGTAGGAAACATGTCAGAGCCTTACAGTCATAGGAAACACCAAGTGCAAAGGCTCTATGGAGGGAATAAGTAGGGCATATTTGAGAAGTAACAGTAACTCCAGTATGGTAGGGGCTTAGTTGCTACAGGGAGGCAAGACCCAAATAGTGTGGGGGCCTTATAGGCTATGGTGAGGAGTTGGCTTTTTATTTTAAGGGCAAGGTGAAGTCATTGGAGGATATAACACAGGTCAGTGACATAAATGAATGTAAGTATCTATAGGATTATCCTTTTAGAAGGGGAGTAGGAGTGAGTTCAGTGATGCTAGTAATTCAGGCAAGAGGTGATGATGACCTGGAGTAGGATGACAGTAGTGAAACTGGAAAGAACGTGAGTCGGGAACTCTTTGGGAGGTAGATCTGCTGAGCCTTATTGATAGATGTGGGGTGTGGGGAATCAAGAAATCAGGTGTAAATTTAGCATTCATCAGAGTATGGTCATTACCAGAAACAGAAAAGCTACCCAGCCCTGATAGTCAATGTGATCTGAGGCTGATCTAGTAGAATTTGGTGTTTGCAAAGAAATGTGAAAGCTGCATTTTGTTCAGTAACTGCTAAATTGTGGGTGAAGAATTGTGTTGTACTCATGAAGGTGGCATATTGACAGGTGGGAGTGACCCTAATGGTAGGGACTTTATATTGCGCTATGAATGATAGCAAAAGACATAATCAAGAGAGCACATACTGAAGGACATCTGTGTGGCTCTATATCTCATGCATGGTGAATGCCAAAAGCAGAAGGAATAGGAAGGCAGATTTGGTCTTTTCACTATTGTTCAAAAATGGATGAACTGACTCCTGAAGATGTGATCTCCAAATCACAGGAGGTATTAAAAACAAGAACCAGGTTTGAGGCCACAAACTGGAAGCCCAGGAGCTCACCCATTAACTCAACATTTCTTTTTGGTATTCACATTTTTTTTTCTCCTTAAATAGTGAACCTGTTACCAACATTAAAAAATAGCTTAAGAATTCTAGGATTTTTGTTTCTCTTGAGAAAGAGCAAATGTCTGACAGTATTGGGGCCATATTCTTGCACAGCACAAATTGACTAGGTGTGAGAAGAGTCTGTACCTTCTGTAAGAGTCTACCTTATCAGAAGAGAAGCCTTCTCTAGTTTTTCTCCATTCCCACCTGATCCTAGTCAGTCTCTTAACTCCTATAAGCATTGCATTTATGACCCGTAGACTCTTTAGGAGAGTCCCAGATGATATTCCAGTGTTCTCTGGGGATTGGGCAAGAAGGTCTCTCTGGTTGTTCATTGCTAACATCAAGATTCTTGGCTTCCTTGATGAATACTTCCAGGGCTTAATTCTCATTTATTCAAAGATCTTCTACCAGCCTATTCTGTGGTATCGTGTGTTTTGATGTATATGGTGGTTATGAGTGCAGGCTCCAAAATCAGGTCCATCTCAGTTCCAATCTCATCACCAGACACAGTTTCTGTATACCTCTCTGGGCCTTGTTATCCTCACCTGTGAAACTGACGTAAACATTTAGTACCTATCAAATGATACAACGCATGTAAAAGACTAAGCCTAAATCCTGGTACACAGTAGATAACCCAGTAAATGCTATCATTAAATATTTATTGAGCATCTGCTATGCTCTGGGCTTTGTGCAGAGTCCTTAGAGTTGAACTGTTTGATCATTATTATTCTAGTGTAACCCTCTCATTTTATAGCTGAGGAGACTGAGGCCCCAAATGGTGATCTGATTGACTTAGACCCAGATTTAGGGATCTTCTGTCCTGTGGACACTTGGATTCAGTCTCTTGTTTGCTCATTCATTTTTTTGGCCAACCTTTCCTCCAGTCTTCTCCTTCTCTCTTCTTCCTGTTCAATTCAGCAAATGTTTATTGAGCATCTACTATATTCTTGAAGCCAGGTAGTTGTAGAGCAGTATTTCTCAACTGAAGGGGGATTCTGCCCCATCCCCCAGTGACATTTGGCAATGTCTGGTGACATGTTTGGTTGTCACAACTGGTATTCAGTAGAGGCCAAAGATGTTGCTGAAGATTTTATAATACACAGGACAGTCCCTCCTAATAAAAAATTATTTGGCCCAAAAAGTCAATAGTATTGAGCTTGAGAAACCCAGAGCTAGAGGATATAGAGATAAATGAAGCATGTATAATTTTGCTTGCAAGGGAGTCCTTCTCCAAGGTGGAGTGGAGTGGTAGAGGTTACTCTTGACACATTGTGAGAAGTCCCTTCAGAGCAGCAGTTCCCACAATGAACTCTTTCTGAATTTTTGGGCCTGAACTACTTTCCACTGGACAATACTTATAGAGGATCTACATGGGCAGAATAATTATTAAATAAAATGGAAGTAGCCACAGATGCAAATGAACACATGTTATACATGGCTTTCCTGAGGGCTCAAACCCGGAAGAAACTTCTGGCTTCTCAGGGTCCCTCAGCAGAGTCTCCATTTCCATTTCAGGCAGTGTCCCAGGTGACCAAAACCAAATCAAATAGGGACAATATTGGCAATATATACATTTTACTATTTATTTATTTAGATAACAATTTTATTTATTTTTTAAATTAAGTTTATTGGGGTAATATTGGTTAATAAAATTATATAATTTTCAGGTGTACGTTATAATTTGACATCTATATATTCTATTGTGTGTTTACCACCCAAAGTCCAGTTTCCTTCAGCTACCATATATTTGATCCCCTTTTACTCACTTCACCCACCCCCTAACCCCCTGTATTACATTTATTAATTTTAAAAGCAAACCCTTCACTCATTATTACTATGATAATTAACGTTAATTATAGGAAATTACTCGTTAACAGTGTGCTTCTTTTTTCTTTTCAGCTAGTCTTTTTTTTTCTTCTATGCTTGGCTTTTTACTTTACACAGTGCTGATCATACTAAATGAGTAAACTTGTAGACTGCTTTTAAGTTCTTTCATTGTATACATGTTATTGCTTTGGACATCTTTGTGCATAAAACTCTTCCCATATTAAGTTTGTTTTCATGAATTCTCAGATGTGAAATGATTAATTTAAAAGTATAAGCAATTTTCAAGATTTTGAATATATTGAAATTTGCTTTTTAAGGAGATTATTCCAAGTACATTCTCACTGACTGTATGGAGTTGCCCTCAAAAGTTAATCTTAAAGTGAGCTTGGGTAATGTGATTCTAAGCTAGCAAATGGCAAGGATCAAGCCACATATTTCTTGGACATTTATCCATTCCATGTAGTATATATATATATATATACATAAAGAGAAAATAGTAAGTGCTTTTTAAATTCATATTTATTTAACTTTCAGTATTGGACAGTTATTAGGTTCAGTGTTTGCAGTTCACATTTGTTAAAGAAGATTTAAATATCTCTGTTTTATAATATTGAAAATATGCTCTTCTGCATCACAGTATGAAATTCTTACTATATTTTGTACTATTTCTATGACTGCAGTGTTTCATAAAAATATACAGTGGTTATCAGTGTTTGTGACATCACCATGGTTTTATGTGGCTCTTTTTACTCTGGTATGGAGAAATGTGGTAAGAGTTTTATCTCTATTTTTCTTCCTTTCCTTTCTTCCTTTTTAAATTTAAAAACTGCCAAGCAAACAACCATCCCTCAAGGAATGGAATACAGAATTTGCCTTTATCTGCTACAAGTTGAAATACACAAATGTTATGGCAAAGAAAAAGTATACAGTTTCAGTTTCAATTTTATGGTAGATTCTCTGTCTGTCTGCAGCATCAGAAAAGGCACTTCCCTAAAGTCAGTACAGGAGTGTGTTTTCAAAACTTAGCAATAAACTGAATTTCTTAAAGGAGCTTTTATTTTTCCCTACTACTTCAATTATAAAATTGGAGATGTAGCCTCATAAAAATGGGGAAAAAATCAATGACAGACTGAGTTGAAATATTTGACAAGGGAGTAATTTAAGACTGGTCCAACAGAGGCCATAGACCATTTACTAGAGAAAGAAATGTAAATAACTAGTAACACATAAAGTTCAATTTCACTAATAAGAAATGCAAATTGAAATGACATGCTATTTCTGCTTATCAGATTGGCAAAAATAAAGATATTCTTCAGTGTTAAGAAGGGTACAGTGGAATATCTTTGCAGACATTGCTGTTTGAAATGTAAATTGGCGAAAGCATTATAGAAATCAATTTAGCAATATGTATTAAGAACTTAAAAGGAGTTTACATCCTTTTTGACTCAGTAATTTCTCTTTTATAAATCTATTATAAAGTAAATTATTCAGAAATTTATATTAATATGTATGTACATAGATGTTCATTGTATTGTTATTTATAATAGTGAAATACTAAAGTAGTGAACAATAGGAAATTGGTTAAGTAAATTATTGTGTATATACCTTTCTACTCAAAGTGTGGTTCAAAGATCAACAACATTGCCCCATCTCATACATAATAAATAAGAATCATCTGAGTGCTCCAACACTAGACTTTTTGAAGGTGAAAGTGAATCATCAGTAGTTTTAAAAAAAAGCTCATAGGTGATTCTAATTTATAACCAAATTTGAGAACAATAGATACATAATGTGATGCTACTAGAAAACCTGCCAGCGTCTCTGTTTACTGTCTTCCACAGCACAATTCAATGAATTACCTTTTACCTTACATTTAACAGTTGCATAACGGCCACCTCTAGCCCCACATAGTATTTGCAGTAGGGAAATCACTGAGGACACATTCTAGATTATTCCTAAGAGCCAGGATATCCTTATTTCCTCTGAGGACAGTGCCTGGCACATGAAGCTCAGTGGATATTTTTGAAGGAATGAGGAAGTGGGCAGTGGTTCCTATGGCTTTGCATGTCTGCACTCTAACATTCTGTTTCTAAACTTGTTAGAAAAGAAATATATTTTAGGTTCCCCAAATCTAAAATTTTTATTGGATAAATCCTTTGTTCTTAGGTATGATTTTGAGTATGTCAGGCACGGTTCTTGCAAGAAATAAATGACACACTCAAACTAGGAATTTTCAAAGTGAGTCACCGAGGTATAAGCAGAGTTAAAGGAAACCAAGCAAAGGCAGTGCAGTACTCTGGGGAAGTAATGGTGGGGAGCAGTCACCACCTGGACGTCGAAGAGGCAAGAGAAGAGCAGTGTGGAAGGACAGGATGGGGCTCATGGAAAGCGCTGCCTTATGGGAGCTGAAGCCTAGTAGAGGAACACAACCAACCTCGGGTCACCTGCAGGAAAAGTGGGCGGAGCAAACACTTCACTTTCACAGTCTGCCTCCTCCCATTGTCTTCCATGGGCCAAAACCAGCTGGAAGCCAGAGGGCCAGGGCCCCCCCCCCCCCGCCCCCCCGGTGTAGCCTATATATATATGTGTCAGTCTCTTGGGTTACAGAAGTGAGTGGGCGAAGCGTGGAAGGGGCATCTGGAGTCACAGGAGAAGATATTCAGCACAGTGATAAATCTCTAGTAGCAAGAACAACATGAAAGCAGTTATTGCCTTATAGTCTTCTTACCCTCAACCCCATTGGCTAAGTGGATGAATCTAGTTTCTGGAAACCTCTTTGTCTTAGTCTTAGAATCACAACACAGACCAAGGAGAAGAGAGCAAGTGGTACTTCCCCCTACCATGACTTCTCAAAGCATTAAGGTTTAAGGTGGATAATATCTAGAAAAGATAGGAATTACAAACTACTTTATATAAGGAAATCCACATGCAGAGCTTTGACCTACCAATGGTCAAATGATAGGAATTACAAACTACTTTATATAAGGAAATCCACATGCAGAGCTTTGACCTGCCGAAAGCTCCAGTTGAATGTGGTTATCTTTCTTGACACATCCTTTGGGCACATGCCACATAAAAGACAGGCACGAAGAATGCGGAGCACCATTTTCCTCCTTCCTGGGCACACTGCCTTTAGAGAGCACAGATCCTAGAACTTCTAGCTCATGCTCTTTGGACCTAACTCTCACATGTTTTGTTGGTAGATAGGTAAATTCATGCCCACAGTCTATCTCCTTCTGTTTTCAGCAATATTAGAAATTTTTAGTGGGAGAAAACTAGAAGACCAGGGAGGGTCTGTAACTACATAAAAAAAGAATAAAGACACTGATGTGGATAGTCATTTCATGAAGAGACTAGATTCACCCTGGGCATAAGAAACTAACTAGGGATAAGTAAGGTCCTTTAAGGATCACAGTGTAATGCAACGACTCTTTCAAGCAAGTAAGGGACATCACTGCAGCTAACGATAATCTGGGATCCTGACCCAGCTTCCATGTGTCTAAGGTTACCAGCTTAATTCCTGGACTGTACAAAGTAGCTTGGAATGTGGATATAAAAGCTACAAGAAGATTCTAATGGAGTGATACTTGAACTCTGCCTTACAGGCATGTGGGGAGTAGTGCATTGGCATGGAGGCGAGAATGTTGAAATAAATAGCAGAATGGAGGCCATTTTTATGTATTTTATTTCCAGCACATCTTACAGTTTAGATGACTAACACGCTCTGTGAACTTATGCAAGTGGAACCAAAACTGTTTAATGAATAAGTGACTTTTAGTGCTTTATTTTCATCTAGAGCTTCATTTGAAACAGATCATCATTAGCTTTATGGTTTTAATTGTATCGAAATTCCTTATTGTAACCTATTGCTTTATTGCATTAGTCCATTAACCTGGGATCCACGGAGCATAGTTTTAGAGCCCATATTTATATCTGGACTAATTGCATGGATGCTTTCAGTATAGGATGAAGCATTTTTCAAATCACCACAAGAAAAATAATCTGAACCACTTTCCAAACTTCAGGGTTTGAGATAATAAGAACCAACACACAGCAAAACAAAACAAAAAGACCTTGAACATTATTCTGAAATTTTCTTGCTTTGAAATACCTACTACTCTATCAACAAGGAATTGCAAAATAGTAATTCTCATAGTACGTGTTGCTTCCACATGTTTTTCATTTGGAAGTATTCTGGGAAGCATTGGTCTGTGGGCTCCCCAATCAAAACCAGGTGGTTAATGGTTGCAAAGTGAAGGAACATGAGGAGATTCGTGCCTTGATCATTGGAACAAATGGAGATGGAGCATCCAGGCCACTGGCTGTGGGCTTAGAATCTCGGACAAACCAAGAATGACAAAGACCCAGCTTCCTGTGGGGACCTTTGTTAATAACCTGGAAGGAGGCACACGGTGGAACTGGGCTCTTTGTTTCCTCCCAGATGCTCAATAGCAGGGGTGTTTATAAAGCCCATCAACTAGGCTTTCCGTTGCACCTGTTGAGGGACCAGCTGCAGAAAGCAGGTGTATCTGGGGACTGAGAAGATGGGTGACTGGAGAATGCTGAGGGCTGCCAGATGTATTCCACATAAATACTGTGCCAACAGCTGGGGGGACAGGAAAGATGTGGATTTAATTAAAAATGATGTACAAATTTGATTATTAATTTCAACCTACTGTGTGAATGTAATATATACACACATAAAATATGTATTCCAGGACAACTCAGTGGAATGTGTTGCAAGTATGAGATTCACTTTACACCAATTCTACGCACATTATGTTTTGTTCATTGGTCCACACATTGTTCATTACATTTCCATGTCCATTTAAAAAAAGGTTCCCAGGCAGAAAGCTAAAATTTCAGTTTAGTTGTGAATACCTCACAACTAAAGAATACACATTTGTCAATTTAAAATAGAAACTGAATCAGGCAACCTCTGAAGCCTGCATTTATATCTGGATTAATTATATGGCTCATTCAATGTAGGATGGGAGACTTTTGTTTCTGCTCTGGATGGTGGACTCATGAGATTGGACCAATCCCTTAGTTTCTCATGTGCTGCCCACACCAGAGTTGAGAGATAGCAGTGCTTCACAAGAGGGGTGGAGCTCAGGGGGGATATTGATGCTGCCTCCCTGGATTACATATACAGTTCATAAGATGTGTAGGAAGCCTGAGGAGAATTTCCTGTGGCCAGCTTTCAGATGCTAAGTGTGCTGTGGGTCTTCTAGCATTCTGAAGTCGTGGGGCATTGCCCATCACTTAAAAGAGCTGGAGGTGAGAATACTCTCTACCTTGAGAAGAGCACCCTTTTTGGGCTGTTTGAGCAGCTCTTAAAACAGGCACTGGCTAAAGAAGATAGTCGCAAAATTTCATCACAGCTGAGGATAAAATCAGAGTCCTAAGACTACTTACTGTGTTTTGGAGTACTCAGGGGACTTTCCCACTTGCCTTAGTGTGCTGCATTCTCTGTATTCTTTTAGAACATTGATTCTTATCTGAGAGTCCCTTGAAACTGTATGCAAAATGTTGTGTCTGTGTGAATGTGTGCATTTTCCTTTGTGTGGTTAATATGTCATTTTCTTCAGATTCTCAAAGCTCCCAAAAGTTCAAGATCTAAGGAGAGTAGTGAGTATTTCTTAGGTGAACCTTTGTCTTGAACAGCACCTTCTTTCTCTTTAGGAAATTTCTTCATAACAAGAAATAATAATGATGATAACAGCAATGATAATAATAGTTAATACTTACAAAATTTGTTACATTTCAGGCACTAATCTGAGCATTCAACATATATATTAGTTCATTTAAAATGGTGTATTTGTCAGAAACAAAACAGAATATTGGGCCATAATGAATAATTACTTTTCCATGGAGGGATTGAATTCTTCTAGCATGATATTCAAAGGCCTTCCTGCTCTGGTCTTGAGTGCCAATCCTTTTCAATATTTATTTACCCAATATATTAGTTTTCTCTGCTGGATAACAAATTATCACAAACTTAGTGACTTAAAAAATTCTCATTTATTATTTCACAGTTTCTATTGTCTAGAAGTCCAGGCAAGGCTTATTTAGATTATCAAGGTTTACTAGGCTGTAATACAGGTGTTGGTGGGGGCTGTGGTCTCTTCTGAGATTTGGCTGGGGAAAGATCTACTTACATGCTCCCTCTGATTGTTGGCAGAATTCATCTTACCTTTTTCTTGCTGGCTGTTGGCTGGGGGATTTTGTTCAGCTCCTGGAGGCAACACACTATATGACTTTCTCATAATATGGCAATTTACTTCTTCAAAGCCAGCAAGGAGCCTCTCTCTCCTTTCTGTCAGGATGAAGTCTTATAAACCTAAAAACATGATCACAAGAGTAACAGCCTATGATATACAATGTAATATAAACAAGGGAGTGACATTCCGTCACTTGTGACATATTCTCTTGGTTAGATACAAGTCACAGGTTTCACCCAAATTCAAGGAGAGAGGATTATACAAGGGTATGATCCACTGGGGATCACTATGTGCTGATAAATAGTTTTAGCTAGTTGTTTGAAATATACATGAGGGAACCTCATTTTCTATTTCAACTTTTTGCTTTTAGTCTATAGGGAGCATTGTGTGCTACCAGATGTGCTTTGCATGTCCTACTGTTGAGCCTTTGCTCTCAGCTGTGTGCCCAGCTCGGTGTCCTCCCATGTCCTCTCCATCTGTTAAAATCACCGTCAGACTAAGAGGCTCAGATCAAATTCTGTGGCTTTTTCTAAACCTTCCTTGATCCCTCTGTCAGTGTGAGTGGCATGGAAGCACTTGGTTGTACCTTCCTATAATAAGCATTTAATTCTGAATTGCACTACAGTTACTTGTGTAAATATCTAGATTCTTCAAAAAAAACCCATGTCTTACATACTATTATCATTATTATTTTTTGCCAATGCCTATCATTTTTACATGGGAAGTACTAAATAATTTGTTGAATAAATTTCCTTCAAACAATTGACCCAACTTTTAAATTTCTCCCTGTTTTTCAGGAATGAAAATAATCAACATCCTTAACATTGGTTTAGGCCTCTTCCTTTGAAATGGGGTCAGAAAATTTGCCTTAAGTACTTTTCTCTTCCTCAAGCCCCAGTGAACTACAGCAAGTCACCCTGCAGGGTCCACTCAGGGCCTTGTTAGCCCAGCTTGAAAAGATCCAAAGGTGAAAGCTACTGAAGAACCCAATTTGACAGTGTTTTGCTTCTTAGTGAGGTTTTATGCCTCACTTGCCCTGCATTTCCTTCCTGCCATTTTGA
>NW_006434709.1:5430606-5440981 GCF_000325575.1 Pteropus alecto | reverse complement strand
GCAGACTGTGTGGCAGACTGGCTTTCTAGCCATCAAAAGGGGTTTCTGGTGGGGCCTGTCATCCCAGTAGCCGTGTAGGTGCTTTTGTTCATATTGAAATTGCATTTTATTCTCCCTAATTACTTACTGGATGTTAGAAATGGTTTGGCCTCCGTTTCTTTAGCTCAGTGTAAAGTAGTAAACAGCTTCGTCATACAACCAATTTAAACTATTCATTTTTTGGGGGTGCTGTTGGTACTGCATCAATAAAATATAATCCAAATGGTGTTTTCTGATGCATTTCTGTCTCTTCACCCTGAGGCCAATTACCTCCTGGAGTAAGATAAAAAAATTAAAAAGCAGAGGAAAGGGAAAATCAGGTAAAGCAAGAAATATTCCTGACATTGGACTCTGCAGAGGCAAAGGGTCTAGCATTGATTTCTTACATTTAATATGATAGTAAAGTGAGCCAGATATTGCAGAGCTGGAAAAGAAAAAAAATCCACATTAGCAGAAGGGTTCTTGATGGATGATGTGGATGTAGTTACAGACCATTGCCGGACAGGGTCGCTGGCAGCCCTTAGAGTAGCATTGTTTCCCCGCCTCCCTCAGTGCACCTGTGTAGTCCTTTTCCGAATCCTCCGTGAATAAAAGAAGCACTAGTATGTGAACAGTCATTTCTACAAGGCAACATCAGTCAAACTTGGAATTTGCAGTTCGTCCAGTGGCTAATGCTTTCATGAAGTGGCTCCAGGAGATGGGTCATGGTCCAAGAGAACAGAAGACAGAACTGGTCCTAATACGAGCATGGCCACTTGACCACACAAGGTGGTGCCTGGGGATAGTGATAGCTGCTCTGTCATTTAGGAAGCCCTCAGAGCAAGTGAGAGAGCAAACAGGTTTCAAGCTGGGTCTCAGGTAGATCATTTGTTCAATATTAAGAGAACGACAATGGAAAAACCAAAGGAACATGTAGCCTGTGAAGTTAAGGGCTGTTCAGTGTCAGGGAACAGATGGAGATGGAGATTTCCTCTAGATGTCCTACTTGCATTTCCCCATGACATAGAATTATTTTAAAGCTCTTGGGGTTGTAGTCAGAAATACCTAACCAAGTACCGGATAGGTTTTTTTTTTTTTTTTTGGAGTGGAGGATAGCCCTAACTTTAATTAAGAAATCACTGAGTTTTAATAGTTAATTCTTATTTTGCAAAATTTCCTGAGATCTCTGTGTATATATGTTCTTATCAGAAATGGTTGTGAACACCCAGGTAAATGGGGGAGGGTCTTAGGATTGGAACAGACTGCGACAAACCACTGGTTCCTGATCTGTATGTGCAGGCCTCCTCACTCTCCAGTCAGCCTCCAAGCATTTACAGAACCCCTGGTCTGCTGGGCTAGGCCTTCATTTCAGAGTGACCTCCACTCTCTCCATCTCGTCTGTCCCTGAATAAAAGTTTATCTTATCTCTACCTCTGAAGTATCAGCTATAGTAACTCCCAGATGATGGCAAGAATGTCCCAATGCTTCCAAGTTGTGGCTCACAGTATTTTTGAGGGTTAAATGAGGTAAGAGATATGAAGCTCTTAGTTATTTTCATTACCGTTACTATTTTTTTCAGCATTATTGGTAATGGGCCAACTCCCTGCATGGGTCTGACATTAACCTTTATCTTTCACACCTCTCAATTGCTTCCTATAGAGTGAGGCTTACTTTTTTTCTAGTATAATAATGAGTTAAGGTATGTTTTTTGTGATTATAAAAGTTTTTTTTTTTTACAGAATAAAAGTTACTGTTCTTTTGCACTATACTTGTTCCAAAAGTTTGAAGTTAAGTATATCTATGTCCTAACAGTGAGAGGAGAATATTATTCTAAAAATAAATAGGTCTGGTAGAGCTAGAGCAGTGCTTCTCAATGAGGAGTGATTTTTGCCCCTCAGGGTACATTTGGTCATGTCTGAAGACACTTTCGATTGTCATAACTTGGGGAAGATTCCTACTGGCATCTGGAAATTAGAGGCCATGGATGCAGCTAAACATCCTACAGTGTACAGAATGGCCCTATATTACTTTTTAAATTCAAGGACTGCCATACCAATTGCTGCCATAACAAATTACCACGAATTTAGTGGCTTAACACGAATTTATTATCTTACAATTTTGTAGGTTAGAAGTCCCACATGAGACTCACAGGGCTAAAGTCAAGGTTTCAGCAGGGCTCTGTTCCTTTCTGGATACTCTAGGAGAGGATTCATTCCCTTGCTTTTTCCAGCTGCTAGAGGCTGCCTGCATTCCTTGGCTTGTGGCTTCTTTTTCTATATTCAAAGCTAGCAGTGGTGAGTCAAGCAAGTCTCATGTTGCAAGTCTCTCCTGCTTCTTTCATCATCATAGCCCTCTGACTAACTGTTTTGTCCCCTCTTCACTTTTAAGGGCCCCAGTGATTACATCGGGCCCACCAAGATAATCCAGGATAATGTCCCTATTTTAAGGTCTTCTGATTAACAAACTTAATTTTATCCGTAAAACTTAATTTCCTTTTGCCACATAATTTAACATATTCATGGGTTCTGAAGATTTGGAGGTGAACGTCTTTGTGAGGCCATTATTCTGCCTACTACAGCCCTCACAACAAAAAATTATCTTCCCCCACATGTCAGTAGTGCTGAGGCTGAGAAAGTCTGTCCTATAGAATGCTTCCTAGTCCTAGAAGATGTGCTTCATTCAATGTGGATGAAAGAAAGATAAGCTGCCTTTAAACCAACTCACTTGAAGTGTTAACATTACAGCACATTTAACAATTTGGACAATTTGCATTAAAAGGCACTGCTGGGTAAGTTTGCTCGTTCACTGCCCACCAAGATATGATGATAACTTGGTCTGCCCGGCGGGAAAGTAAAAATCCTCCTATTAAATAAATGAAACAGCAGCTTCTGGTAACAAACATATGAAACAGAATATTCATCTCCTCTTCAGTGGGAATAACACATGACAAAAGTGAGGCTTTCTTCACATTGTTTGTTTATAGAAAATTCATCTCCACTGAGGCCTTATGTTAAATTTGCTCTCTGATGTTATCATTTCCAGGATGCATAGGGCCACTGGAGTATGTTCTTATGATCTTACCATTTATTTACCTTCGTATGAAACTCCAATTACTGTCAGAGATGCTTCTTGTTAAATATGGTAAGATCCTCAGCTTCTGAGAGTGTGAATATGTATTTGATTCTCTGGGGCCAGGCTCAGATGCAAGTTAAGGAATTAGAGTTCTGGGGACGTGGGTGCAAATTAATTAAGTATCTAAAGATAACAGTGGAGGAAGTCTGGGCTTTAGAGAAAAGGCTGGAATTTAGGGAGACAGGATTGTGCAGCAAGAGACTGTGAGGTTGGTTTATCTTCCACTGGAGCCTCTTGCATGGTGTGTGTGTGTGCACACATGAGTACTCGTACACGCTCTTGCACACACATGCTTCCCCCTTCACTGGGAGCATTACTGTGTTTTTGTGTTGTTCTCTAGTATCTTTCAACACCTAAAGTGACTGTTGGATTATCTGAAATCAGGAATCTGAATATAACATAACTTTCAATGGCATTGGGGGAGACTACTCTCCAGATAAAATGTTAGAATTCTCCTGATTATTCAGACTGTCATATTTAGTTACCACCTTTCTTTGCGTAATTTTATTCATGGGCTGTATTTTATTCATGGGCTATTCTAAAAGTACAATCAAAGGACACCTACTGGCTACAAGCGACTTTGCTCATGTCTAATAGGGTTGCGAAGAATGGTTTGAATTTAGTGCAGATGGGGGAAAATATGTGCTGTCATCAAGAGCCTGTCACACTTTCAACTTATAAAATATCTCGACTGGAGTCTGGCCAGAGTGAGTCTGAGGTGGGCGCTTTAGTGAGGATGAATGTATCGGGTCAGATAAAATAAGTGCCAAAGCAGACCTTAAGTAGACTGTAAATTGAACAGAATGGGATACTATTATTTTTGGCTCGGTAAGTAGAAAAATATTACTCTGCTTGTCTCTTCTACCAGTTTTTGGAGTTGCATTTAGTCTCCATTTTGGGGTTACGTATACTTTTTATTTCTGGGAGTCACAGAGGCCCGCTTTGGGGAAGCACTGAACTTCCGTGGTTCTGAATGTGAAAAGCAAATGATGCCGTTGTTGTCGTTGCTATGCTGGGGAGTTTTCTGGGGAAATATTTCCATTGCTTCACAGAAATCTGCTCTGTGCACAGGCCTAGGAGAATGATGATTTCCCAGGTATAAAGCACATGTCTGCAGCAACTCAGTTATACCTTATAACCCCGGAGCATATAAACAATTGGATTTGGAAAGCCAGCTAAGTTCCTTCTTTGCCTTCCATCTTATCAGTTGAATAAGTCATTTTGCCATTCTTCTCTGGAATGGAAAAGATGAAAGCAGTGTACTTTTAGTCATGAGAGGTAATGTGTTTGCAGTCTTATTTGGACAAACTACCTTTTGTATGATAGTAATTAGCACAGAGGGATTGTAATATGTCAAAACCCCAAAGACCTTACAAGACTTAAATGCAAAGTGGCAGGAAAGACTTCCAAAAATGAAACCATGGTGTGGCCTAGTGTGCTGACTTCAAACTTGAGCGCCATCAGAATCCCCTACAGGGCTCATTAAGATGTAGAGTGCTGGACCCCACCCCCGGAGTTTCTGATTCAGTAGATCTGGAGTGAGGCCCTGGAATTTGCATTTCTAACACATTCCCAGGGAGATCTTAAGGCCAGTCAGACTTCAGTAGGGTATGGACACTAAAAAAAAAAAAAAGTTGGAAATGGACATTAGACTTTTTCTCCTTTCTGTACTTACTTTCCTTTTCCCATTTCTTCCAATTTAATTGTGAAATTGTTTTCAGAATTATGTGAAATTATTTTGCCCCAGTATGACCCAGAATAGGTGGCTGTGCCTTAAAAAGGCTTTGTAGTGAAGTCTTTCAGTATTTCCTGGATAGGCTCAGTGCTCTGACTTCTGACCCCTGAGGGTCTGTTCCAGCTCTTGGGTAGGCCTGTGAATTTTTCCCCTCCGCCATCTCCTCCCAGAATCTGGTTCTAAACAGCAGAAGCCCTAGGCAGCTTGGTGTCTTGAGTGTCACGCTGGATCTGTAATTAGTAGGTCGGTGTCTGGCCTGGGACCTTGGGCAGATTCTTCATGTACACTAAGTCCCAGTCTCTGTATCTTTAAATGGAAATCCTTGTATTTTTCCTGCCTACTTCCCAAGGTCAGAGTGAGGAACAAATAAAGTCTGTAGAGATGTCTTGGATAACAACTCATTGTCACTTGGGCAGACCTCTGAAATTCAAAAATAGAGCTGGCCTCAGAATGTTGAGGTGGCCTGGTGTCAGTGGTCTGCTCCCCAAACTCAGATGGATGAAGTCTTAATAAAAGTGTTTCTAAAGACATTGGCCTGTAAAGGCCAGGCACATACACGCATGAGGAAGGCCTGGGTTTTTTTTCTAATTTATGTAGTTTGGGAGCTGGCAACCTCATTTCAATGTTCAGTTGAAACACTGTGGGGAGAAGCCTGAGGCAATGACAGCTGTAGTCGACCTTGCAATGACTGAACAAGTGACTTCATCCTCACCTTCCCTGTGGTGGAACTTCTGCTTTATGCCAAGCCCTGGATGCATCTTGAGTGCCATAGCCTTTTGTCCCATAGAGAGGGGAGATTGTGAAGGGCTACAAAAAATGACATGAATTTAATAAGTCTATTATCAGGGTCTTAGTGAAGACCAACCCTTTCTGTTCATCCTCTGCTACAGCCTTGGCTCTTTATAGGATCTTACCAGAAAGCTCTTAGATTCTTGTTTGTGTAAATAGGTGAACAAACAGCAACAACAACAAAAAAAACATTTGCCGGCAAATTTGCTGGAGAAAAGTAAGTTTTTCCTCTTAAGGAGAAATTCAAGCAATTGGTTATCAAGAATGTCCTTATTATTTGCCCTCTAGGCTTGGCTCTTGGTTACCTTTGTAAGTTCCCATCTTTGATTTTTTTCCCCTTTGGCTTAGAGCAGGGGTTCCCAACCCCCTGGGCCACGGAACCAGGCCACACAGCAGGAGGTGAGCAGTGGGCAAGCGATTGGAGCTTCATCTGTATTTGCAGCTGCTCCCTAGCACTAGCATCACCGCCTCAGCTCCACCTCAGATCATCAGGCATTACATTCTCTTTTGGTCCCTGGTGCCAAAAAGGTTGGAGACCGCTGGCCTAGTCTACCTTTTTAGATAAGAAGCCACATTTTCTTCTTTCTTACATCTCATCAAGTCGTTAACCCTCCCTTCCTCCATTGCTCACTTAATTTTTCCACTGTAAAATACAAGCTTCCCATCTGTGGTCTTAACATCCATTTTAATATCCTAGGTTGCAGATTCTGGAAAATAAAAGCTACTTGAAAAATCTCCCCTAGAGCTTGGTTTCTGGATACCGTATTGGTTCTGTCTATGTGCAGGGCTAGGTTTCAGAGCTGAGTGAAATGGTGTGAGAGACTGGGTATGAGGCATTCACTTTCCTGGAGCCCATCAAGCCAGAGGTTGCTGTGTCCCACACTCACCAGCTTGCAACTGCACTGGTGACGGTTTCTCCACTGTGGCAGGGCCCTGGGAATTATTCCTGGAAGCTCTGCATAGGTGTTTTAAGCCACCTAATGCCTAGCGATAAATCACTTTATGCTGAAACTAGCTAGAGTGGTTATTGTTGGCTGCAGCTGAATCCCAACTCATACACTGGTTATTTGCCATGCTCCCTGATATGATTCACCAGCTTTCATACCTGTGTTCTTGGCCAGCCAGACTTGCCACTATAGTGGCCACACCTGTTATCCCAGTCTGATCGGGGTCTTTTCATCCCTTTACTTACAGGCACATTCTTTGGCATGAATTCTTGCTGCTATCATTGCCAGTCATGGTATGTCCTGTGGCTTGAGCAATAAAAAAATGCTACTAAGCTGAAATTGCTTAAACTTTGGATGTAGAAGAATGAGTTATATATGAGTTTACATAGCTTCATAGCCTGATCTTATTCTATTTCAAATGCACTTGTTTGCTGTAGGCTGATCAGAAATTCTCCACACCTTCTGTCCTATTAGGTATCTCAGCGTCTCCAGACATCTGGAATTTTTCAGTCATTCATTTGCCATGTTTAAACAACTTCCTCTCTTAAGTGAATGACAAGGGCGCTTTTCATTTCAAAAATTGCTGTTTTTGCAGTTTTCTAGGTATCATCAAATAGTACCCTCCAGGGAATTCTTTTAGAGGAATTGAACATAATGTGCTGAAGATAAGAAACCTTTGTAAAAAAATGCAGACGGTTTAGAAATCGGACGTGTTAAGAGATACTCAGAGTCATACTGAAGTCCCTGACTTGAACTTTGGAGTTTGAATTCTTCAAATAGGTTCTGTGCCATTGTACCATTGATATTCCCTAAATTCATCTTAGAAGAAGAAGCTGAACTTATTCTTGACTCATGAAAAATGGGCAGAATCCAGGGACTGCTTGAAGTTACTGAGATTTCCTGCTACCTGCGATGGGAAAATGGTATCTGAGATGCCAGTGTGGTTTTTGTTTTTGGGATGTGTGATGGACGTGTGGATAAGCACATGTAGCCCTTCCTTCTCCGTCACTAAACCTTTGTGAATGGTACAAAACATCTTAAAAGGATTCATGTCTTTCCAAGCCTGAGTGATGGAAGAAAGTTCGTAATGCTATGTCTTAGAGAAGGGGTCTTATATGTGCACCCACATCCCCACAAACACATTGACTGTCACTCTTAAAAGTTGTTCCTTTCAAAGCATAGTTTTTGCCTTTGACTACAAACCATTCCTGGAAACTCTATCATAAAGCGTTACATTTTCCCCTAAGAACAATGTCATAATTGGGCATTGCATCCTGACCAAGGACTTGCCATTAAGTAAACCATAGATGTGACAAAAATATGTCATAAAAGCAAAGATGCAACAGCTATAAACCTCTGTAATTTAAAGAATAAAATTATGCTGTCATATAAATTGATTCAAATATACTTTACATGTTGATTATATAAGAAATCTCCATGAACTATAAAGTCTATATAATAACATAAAAAATACAAATCTAATGCATCATCATTTGCCCTAAAACTAATATCCTGACTATAATGAGCATTAAACATTTAATTGATAATTTTTCTTGCCTTTTTGGAAGTTAGGAAGTCATGTTAACATGTGATTTGAATGGTCCAGCTTCTGCAAAAAGAGCCAACCATATGCCTCCTTATTATCTTAGCTTCCCATTAACAAGTAAAGGCATTTCAGAAAGTGTCCCAATGACCTTGACACAATAGCCCACCAGAACAGTTATTGCCACTAGACAGAATGTTTCAAACCACTGAATGGGGGAATAGATGTTATAAAGGATAATATAGATTTGTTCTATGGAATACTGAATGGATGGATGGGTATGTTGGGAGAGATGAGGGCTGAGAGCTGTGTCAATATGGTTTTGGGCCTTAGCTTTCTATAAACTCTAATGTGTCTTCTTTTAATAACACATCCCCTGTTTATCCAGTGTGTTAGTGCTTAGTGACTAAGAAGGAACATCTATACATTCGGTAACTATATGGTGCTCTTTTCCTTTTAGAAGATCAAGTCCCAGAGACTTCAAAGCTCTGCTATTTTCTTGACAAGACAAAATTTATAAAAATTAGTAAAAATAACTTTGCTATAGCCTTTGAGTATATGCTGTAGTTATACTGTGTTTTCGGTTTATTGCTTCTAGTGTCTGAAGCAATGCCTGGCACATGATTGGTGCTCAGTAAATATTTTTGGCAGAGAAGGAAAGCAAGAGAAAGACAGAAGGAAACAAGAAAAAAATGAATTGTTCAAATAAGAGCTTTAACTACCTTAGGGCTCCCAGGACAAGCCTTACAGTGTGCTTACAGAGAAGATACCTTGAGGTCAGGAAAACTGGGCTTTCAGTAATGGTTCAGAATAGTCCATCTAGCAAAAGGATAACTGGCCAGTTCAAATTCAGTAAGATGAAGACACAGGAAATTAGATTAGTTGAATCCAGAGCTGGGCACTTTAAGAATCAGTATGATTCAAGGGATCAGGCAAGATATTCATCCGTTGCCTCTTCTTTTCTTACTCATTCTCCCCAGGTCGTCTCATCTATTCCACTTCATTTCATCCATTTCAGCTTCTGCCTATAATCCAGTGACTCTTAAACCTGTCTTTCTAGCACCAGCTCCTATCTCAGCCCCATATACTTACTTGTCTCTGAATATACACTGGATATATCTGTTTGTCCCAAAGGCACCTCAAATTCACTTTATTCAAAACTAAATTATCATTTCTCATTCCAATCTTTAATATCTTTCTATTTATTACTTTCTTGGTGAAAGGCTAAAATCTTTACTTCTTGGGCTTTCTTAAGCTAAAAAGAGGGAAGGGAATGTCTGAACAAGTTAGAATCCTTTTCACTGCTACCATCTTGTCTTAGTTTTCAGATGAAAGGAATTCAACACCTAGAGTCTTGGCTAGCAGGCCCCATTGTGTTGGCTTGTCTGTGTGCTGGAAGCAATTTCTAAGAGCTGTGTATATTGGGAATCATACACTTTTGGAAAAAGCCATTTACATTGTGTACTAGTGGTGCTTTCAGTACGTTTTGACAGTAGGTTTTATGGTGTCAGATGAATTAGTTTTGGAGAGGGTGGCTGAAGGAAGGTTTAGGAAGAGCCTGGAACTGAGGAGTTTCCTGTGATATAGAACTTTTTGTGCTGTAACTAGGACAGTCCCAGGTAAACTGGGACAGTTAGTCACCCCATGAAAGGATTTTTTTTTCAATACTGTATAATAATAGGAAGCAAGTCAACGAAAGTGATATGTAGAAAATCTGTTGGTTGACATCGTCTTTTTTGCCATATCAACATGTAAGAATAACAGTACTATGTATTAACTTGTTTAGATTATCAGATTTGTAATACTGTACCATTTAAAAAGGTTTTCATTGATACAAATCTTTGAAAGTATTTACTGTTGAATCCATGAGCTATTACTAGTGTTCAAACAGTTAATATGGACAAATAATATAAATCCATGAACAATTGTCTGTGTTTAAATATTTGTCCAGTTTCATCCATAAAAATATGCTTTGAGGGAGCAGCATATATTGAGGTAATGGTTTGACCAAGTGCAAGAACGCAAAGGGGTATTTGAAATACTGATATTCCAAAGACACATTCAAGTAAATATTTCATTCACTACAATGGGCATTTTGAATTACTTAAGAATAGTTGGCCTTTATAGTGAAATGGCTATAGCTATGTTGCTGGTAATAACCTATAAATCTTGACACATCACCTTTTAGGACTACCAGGGACAATATTTTAA
>NW_006434709.1:5422418-5430484 GCF_000325575.1 Pteropus alecto | reverse complement strand
GGAAAGAGAATACGTAAGAATTTATACAGCATGCCAATTTTTCTGTAATTGTTATTAATAAGTTAGCAAAGAAGGGGTAGCAAAACGATGAATTGCTTGGAATTCATTAAATTGAAGATAGCTCTCTTTGTGCTTGAGCCAACTATTTCTAAGACACAGTGCTCAGAGAAGGCAGTAACATTCAAAGCCAAGATATTGTAAAAATGGGGAGAAATCACAGTTGTCCAGGAATTCTAATCCTAGTTAAAGAGTAACTGCAAATGAACTTGACGAATTTCCCAGAAAGCTCACTTTTTATTTCAGTGGGTCAGTGTGAAGACAGATTGTTTGGGTTCTTATCCCTCATGGGACCTTGTACAAGTTAGCTACCTCCTTCAAACCTTGATTTTTCGTCCACAAAATTAGAATGAAGGAGTTCCTTCTTGAGCTGTTGGATTGAGGCAATGAGTGTAAACCATTAAGAGAGTGCCTGAGTGTTAGCTGATATTATTTCATGCATTATGTATTATTACATATATATTTATCTTAATATAATATATAATGTAAGCATTATTATATTACATAATATATTTATATATTATCTTAGCTTGGGCTGCTGTAATAAAATACCATGGACTGGGAGGCTTAAACAACAGACATTTATTTCTCACAGTTCTGAAGGCTGAGAAGTCCCAGATCAGGGTGTTGGCAGATTCAATTCTTGGTGAACGTTCTCTTCCTGGCTTGCAGATAGCCACCATCTTGCTGTATCCTCACATCGTAGAGAGAGAGAGAGAAATCTCCGGTGTCTTGTCTTCTTATAAGGGCACTAATTACATCATGGGGGCTCCACTCTTATGATCTTTAACCCTAATTACCTCTAAAGGTCCCACCTCCAAATACCATCACTCTAGGAGTTATGGCTTCAACATATGAATTTGGGGGGAACACAAACATTCAGTCCATAATATATATAGTATATTAAATAATAAAAATAAGACAACTAATATTTGTCAGTTATTATTACTAAATACATTTTGCGATTATCAGTGTCGAGACCTGCAATTGAATGAAATGACAACCGGTATTACATTAGAATAATTGGCAATTTTTTCATCATTATTTTCTCCTTACTGTGGGCATGTCTTGAATATGATGACTTGATACTTTACCCAAAGTGGGTTAAGTATTTATGCAATGTTTAAAAGACAGAAACCTGGGCAAACATCATTAGTTGGAAAAAAAAAATCTTGTATTA
The DNA here is from genome assembly GCF_000325575.1 of Pteropus alecto. NCBI lineage: Eukaryota > Metazoa > Chordata > Mammalia > Chiroptera > Pteropodidae > Pteropus > Pteropus alecto. The sequence goes on along the minus strand of NW_006434709.1, from coordinate 5,429,247 downwards.
AGTGCATTCATTGAATTCCAAATGTAAGCTCCATCATGAAGGATTACTATTCATTGGTATAAAAGATCCTGTCTTTCTGAGAGCTATCAGATGTGAAATTCTGGGTTGGCCTTGCACTTTTTGAAAATACAAGATCTTTGCAATTCTCATATTTTTGGTGAAATGTTAAGCAGTTCTTCAAAAGATTTAATGACAGGAATAAATGAAAGAGACTTCATTTCAAACCAGCGACTGATAGTCAATTAACATTGGAAGCCTAAACATGACCTTGGTCACTAATTTTCCAATAATCTCTTCACAGGTACCTATAAGCATTAGTAGGGAATTGAGTGGATTGGAATAAGTGGTAAAATGAATGATTTCCAATAAATATGAGAAATTCTGATGCTAGAAGAGCTCGGTTATGTGTCCAACAACAGGGATGAAGAACAAATAGATTTGGTAATGAAGATTGATCCAGGCAAGTGGGATTATCTGTTCTAAGAATTGGAGAAAGCAGAAGGGAAGTATAGGTGTTTGTTGAATGAATCAATGGTGAAGGGATGGCAACTGGGATTAGTTCAGGGAAGATCTAGATTTATACTGATGCTCTTTGCAGCAGCTTTAGATGAGGAAAAGAACCTGAGTTGGTAGAGATCCCAAATCCTGGAAAGAGATGGGAGCAAGCAGGGCAGATGGAATGTACAATCTCTCTACAGGGTCTTCACAATCGTTAGTAATTATAAGTTCCATTTCCTGATTGGTGGTTCCTGGGGGAGGGTTGGGAGGGAGCATTGCTCCCTGCTGATAAAGTTTAATGTCAAGTATAGACTGATTTGCTTTACCTCCAGGCCCTTTTTTCTCAACTTAGAGACGGTGGCTGTTTTTCTGTCAGACACAGGCTTCACTTAATGACTATGTAGTTTATTACCCAGTAGGTCATATCCTGTATATTTTAAGAACAAACACCTCAGAGACTGTGACTTGGTGGAAGGAGATGACATGTGTCACTGCTGTTATTTTCACTACAGCCTGGTGGAAAAACTAATTACCTTTTCATCTGGGCAAATTCAGAGGTCAGTTTACCACTAGTATATCACTACATGACAGGGAACGTGGGTAATTAGGTGGGATGTGTAACCTGGATATTCCGTGGATCTCATTACATCTTATTTAGAAAGGCTATAATTTGATTGGTGGAAAATTAAGGCATCTTCTCATGGGTCATTTTATCTTTCTGCAATAATAATTCTTGGCTTGATTAAAAATTGATCCAGTCTCTTCAAGTGAATTTATTATTGCTGCAATCTATCACCTCCAGACAGATAATCTGGTTCCCATCTTTATCTGATTTGAAAAATCTGTCACTTATTGTGTGTTGTTTTTTTCAATCATTTAAATTGATAGCATTCTAGGAGGGCACTCACAACCCCAGGTTTCTTGGAGAAAAGCTTGCAGAGCGTGGGTACATCTTTTTATGGCAAAGGACTGGATAATCTGTCAATTTTAATAAATTGATTTTGAGTTGTTCTATGGCAACATTTTCTGTATTAAAAATAATCAAACATCATTTTGAGGAATGAAAACAATTGAAGGATAGTAGTAGGACAGGCTACTTTTCTTTCTCCTCTCTCTCTCTCTCTCTGCTTTTTGAACCAAAGGACTTTAGTTCTTTTAAAGATTTCAAAACTACAAAACTTAAGCCCAAATCCTGGAGAGTCGACCAGAATATGTTTAATGACTCTCAAGAAATTTCAGAACATCAGTCTATACACAGGAAAAACATAATAAATTTAATTATTCACATTTTATAGGTTCTCTCAGCTCATAATACTAGTCCAATAGAAGATATAAAACTTGCAAACATTGAATGTGTTTTTTAACCTTTAATAATAATCTCTTTTCTAGTATATGTGCTGCTGAAGAAAGCACTTAGGTAGATATTTTTTATTAAGTGCTTACTACATGTAAGTAAGAACCTAAGTATTTTATGTGAGTTACTTTATTTCGGCATCATAGCAGCTCTGTAGAGTTGGTTTAGGCATAGAGAGGTTTAGTAATGCCCTGAAATCACACAGGTGGTAAGCGGGGCCACCAGGATTCGAATCCTGGTGGTCCAACTCAAGAGCATGCTAGTTACCACTGCTATGCTGCTTCTTGCCTTAGAATTAGCTCTACAAGGACGATAGAAGGAAGTCTTTAGAGTAAGCATAAAGCAATTAATAGATATTTATTAAAGGCTTGATCTAATTGAAGCACGACTCTTAGGCACTTGAGACATGCAAAAATAATGACAAGATTTTCATTAATAAGATCTAAATAGAAAAAATCAAATAATGAAAATGATAAAACATTACAGTGTAACACCACCATACAGGAGATGTTTATCCCAAACTGCTAACAGAAGGCTGGGGCTATAGGGATTCAGAGGATTGCCAACAAGTGTAGGCAGAGCAATCCTGGAATATGAATACTTCATGGGGGAGAAGGGTTTTGCATAGTGTCCTGAAGAACAGGATTAAATCTGGAGAGGTAGAAGGGAAATGGGAAGAACAGTGTGAGAAAAGCATGGAAATGGGAAGGAGTCAGATGAATTGGCTATCAAATGCCTGGAACAGGAGATATGGGATTGTAGCAAGGTGGAAACCTTGAGCACTAAGACCAGAAGAGTGGAATTGTATAAGGGGCCATGGCAAGATATTGGAAGCTTTGGTGCAAAAGGAGGTTGTGATCAAAGCACACCTTAAGAGGGTGAGCTGAACATAGGACAAACTAGATTAGAGAGGCTAGTGATGTTGGAGGGTTGCTCGCTGACCGACCCCCCTGCAGGCAGTGTTTGCCCTGGGGAAGGGTGGAGGGAAGGTCTTCAAAAACATCAAGCTGAAGTTGATGTGACATGGTCTCATGACTGGGGCCAGTGAAACCAGTACTTTGTGTTCTGCCTTAGCCCCCACAGCCACTCAATCTCATTCTCTGTGTTGGACATTCGCGTCTTGACTTCCTCTCCTATTCTGATTGCTCTCTCTGATTTTCCTGGTCATCTCCTTGCCCAGCCTGCTTTTAGCCTTGTAACTTGGCATTTCTTTTCTGGCCACTTATTTGGCTGGCTTCGGCCTTGATCAGCATTTGCCCTCATCTATTACTCATGGCCTACACCTCTGGTGGCCTCCCCTGCCTGTGGGCTTCACCAGCTCCAGTCAGAGTCAGGGAGACCAGTTGGCTGGTAATTGACATAAAAAATAGGTCACAAAGTGGCAGGGGCTGACAATAGGTGTTGACACTGGGGCATTAGAGTATGAGACAGTTACCATAGTATGTAAGGTTTTTGTTACAAAATTTAGGTCACTTTTAGAATCTTACATACATTTAGCTCTCTTTTAAGATTAGTATATATTTTAATCCAATTTATAGCTTTTATTTAAACAAAATATTTGAAATATAGATTTTATTCATTTATGCATTCATTTAACACATATTTTATTGAGAGCCTAGATTCCAATAATATAAATTTCATATATTTTACTTCTGGACAACTGAAAAAAATAAAACCCTTAAGTTTTATAGCATCTTATAGTTTACATAGTATTTTCAAACATAGTCACTCAATCTGAGGATAATAACTGTTATTCCACTTTTTCAAGGGAAGAAAATGAAGTTTGGAATGGCACGCACCCAGATTCCCACCAATTTATAAGTGGTGGGGTATGAGAATTGAACCTGAGCTTTCTGAATCTAAGAACAGTGTTTTTCTACCATAATACAGTTACTTGCAAAATTACCTTGCCTTGAAGGAGTGGCTGTGGGCTCTCCTAGTGTAAACTGCATTGGTGATGAGACAAGGTGATCATCTTATTGGTAAGTTGAGGAGGACAGGGACAGCGGGTTGGGAAAAGTTAGGCTTTGCCAAGGGGACTAACAGCTATAGGCTGACCTTAATAGGAATGTCCAAAGAATACAGCAGACTTGGCCTTGGTTGGGTTACGTCCATTGTTGGCTTCAACAACAATCACATGGAAGGCAATTGTGATGAGATTTAGGGAGGGCTGCTGTGAGTATGTACTTGTCTGGGCCGCCAGGGCAGCAAGACCAACTTGAGCCTCATCAGCTAGTCAGGTAGGGCTCCCAAATTGTGGTCAGACATGGGGACACTGGCTTAGGCACAATGTGGAGCTGAGATGAGTAACTGGAGGGCTTCAGTGCTGGCTGGTGGGCAGGGCTAGAGATGGCCAGAGGCCCTGGTGACTGGGCTGAGCCCTGAGAGGTTTCGCTTCCTTCATTTTCTTACTGCAATATTCATCAGCAAGGGACCCTGCTTTTACCATGTTTGGGTTTTGAGATTTTTTTTTTTTCCTTCATAAACTGTAGTTACTGTTTTTGTTTCTATCACCTTCTTGGGAAGTGGCTCAGCTGATGACCAGATATTTTTACTAGCTCCCACGCAGAGGATGCTAAATGTTATGGGCTATGATGTTCAGAACGAGGTTCTGGAGCCCCCAGGAATCCTAGCAAGAACATCACTACTGGCTTTCTTCCCTGTTTTTTTTTTTTTTTGTATCTTCAAGTCACATGGAAAAGCCCCTTCAAGTCACGTAGAAAATGCCATTTGCCTAATCGTGTGAGAGTCCATTAATATGTCTGTAATAATACCTTCTACATAGTTGCTGCTTTATATTTTTCAAAGCACTTCCATACAAATTATTATTTGGAACAGTTTTAGGATCCCTGTTAGGTATATTGGAGGATATTTTATTTCAAACAAGGAGAAACTGAGGCTCAAAGGCTGTAAAATAGGAGAGCAGCAGAAGTAAATTTTGCTTGAGACCTCCTGACTTGTGGGCACATGTCCTACCTAACATATATGCTTTCTTTTTGGATTCTCTCTTTTGGATTCTCTCTGTTGGATTCTGAGAGAATAAATTTGGGATTTTAATTGGGTGAACTGAGGTGGTAAGGTAGGCCTACTCTTGTCCTTTTACATTAGCTTTTCAATAATGTTGAAGATGAGGATGATGATGACAAATCACCTATAAGATGTGCCCATTCAGAAGTCTCTCATGTAGTTCCTAGAATTTCAATAGAATTCATGAAAAACCAACCTGAACCCTGGTGACCTAAGATCTTCTAATATGCCAATCATTCATCTAAGGAAACAGAACTAAATTACCTGTACCTGAAAGAAAGCCTTTTGCAAAACAAAGAGTGTACAAGCACTTTCACCTGAGCCCAGCAGTTACACTCAACAGTGGCAGTTATTATAAATGGCTATATTCCTACAGCAACCCTGGAGAAAGAATGAAAGAAAATTGTGCAGCCAATTTAATGAGGTGTGTGTGTGTGTAAGAGGGATGGTTAGCAATTTGTCTTTAACAATCTTGTTATACAGCAAGAAGCTCTGAGGGGAAAGAGAGAGAAAGAGACCGAGAGTCAATGCCCTATTTTTTAACAATCCTCAAGAGAAAGGAGATAAAGACCAAGAGAATTCACTGAGCAAATGTTTTCTCTTTGGCAACAAATGCAGGCTTCGTGCTTGCAGAACCACTAGGCAATATGAACTGAGAAGGGTTATAAATCTGGATTTAACAAAGGTTTCACCCCAGCGGTAATAGAGTTAGAGGGTGAAAGGTTACATCTTGTTTAACCTTCTCTGGAATCATTTTCTGTAATACTGGAGAGTAATTTTGTGGCATTTCTGGAAGCTCAATTGAATGAAAAGAAATCTCATTTGGTACTTGAACCACTGTTACCAAAGTGGGTACTTAGAAGACCACCCGAGCATCCAGTAAAGTTCAAATGCAATGGCAGAAAACCATCTTAATTGTAACATCTAGTGCCTCCAGACACGTGGGTATTTGAGCTCCCAGTGCTGTGACACAATATGCAGGGATATTTAATTGGGTTCTTCGGAAAGGGGAGCCCCCTTTAATAGGGACCACATCTTGAACTCATGTTTAGAAAGAGTTCAGCCCAAGAGCTGCCTTGGTGCATTTCCCTCTGATTCTTTAGTTACATTGAGGTCCATAAAATTCTAATAAGTCATTAAATTAGGTAATTCAGAAACTAACTGATTATTTATTGAGCAGTCGTTATGTTCCCGGCATTGTTCTAGACTCAGTGAGGTTTAGAAAAGTGTTTACAATAGTCTCCATTAGTCCAGACTCTTTGGTTCCCAGTGAAAGAAAGACATCCAGAGGAAGCAATAAGGAGTTAATTCAAGGGATTTCTCCCTCTTCTGACTTCATAATCACCATTGCTTTCCCAAGCCAATTCTAATAATAATAACACCATAATTCATTAAAGTCAAGATGCCATCTGTTGTAAAAAGCAGCACTATTTTATGCACCACTTGCATAAGGAAAACGTATCCAAGATAGGAAGTCTAAGGAGACTCCTACATTAAAGGCAGGAGTTACTCAGTGAAACGGTAAAGGAAAATTCTCTGGAAATTATCCATCCCTGGCGCAGGATGAAGGTTTTGGCTACCCCTAAGCCATAGGGACAGAGAATGGAGAGGGGCGATTCTCAGCAATGCAATTACCAGGACAAGGGGGCTTGGATGCTGGTGAAGATGAAAGGAATTGGTTTTATGCTGGAAACAACAGATGTCCACTCCATGTCACCTGTGTGCTTGAGGAACTACAAGCTATTCATGGGCACACCCACAATTACATAAAAAATCATTCAAAGTGTAAAGTAAAATTCAAGACAGCTAGAGAGGCAGCCAACTTACGTGTAACAAGTGCCATGAGAGGTAGAAATGTAAGAGCTTGGAGGAAGAAGAGGCTGCACTAGAGTAAGTGGGGACACTTTATGGAAGAATTTGGGAAGATGGCAAAGAACAAGGGAAGAGGGA
>NW_006434709.1:5347518-5422209 GCF_000325575.1 Pteropus alecto | reverse complement strand
GGAAAGAGGAAATACAATGGCTTTGGGAGGGATAAGCAAGGTAATGTTAGTGTCCTAATTCTGCCTCATCTGAAAATGGCAGTGATTTATCTGCCACATCTCACAGGGCTGTTGTGAAAATCCAAAATAGTGTTCATGAAAGTGTTTTGAAACATGAAAGTCTGATACAACATGCAAAGCATTATCTATGGCATTCAGACTGGGGGTGGTCTGATTTACATCTTGTATCCTGCATGCTTCACCTTTTATTTGTATTAGGGCTGTTCCGAAGATTGTGAAAAACAATGGATTTATGTGGGTTACTAGCAATATGAAAAATGGGTAATAGAACCTCTGCTCCATGAATTAACCAATTTTCCTCTAAGCTAATTTAAGGCAGGCAGTGTATTTCTAGGCAGTAGTAGCCCCCACTCCTTCCCTCTCTTCTTTCCTGTCTTCCTTCCATCTATTGAGCCATCTATTCATCCATCTATTGAGCCAGCCATTCATCCATTCGATATTTGTAAGTTGGACACACTGTTTAGCATAGAAGGTAAATGGAATTAAAGGCAATTAACTTAGGATCATGTTTTATATTATTGCTAAATAATTTGTTTTCAAAGACTGAGAACACAATCAAAAGCACAGAACATTATCTTATTATGACTATAAAGAGTTTTATATGACTTCAAGAGCACCATTATGAGCAGTAATTATTATTGCACTACAGATGCATAGATATGTTAGTTAACAGAGTTGTGAGTTGTGTGAGTGCAAAAAAACTTGCTTTTATTGTTTAAACACCCCCCACCCCCCCAAAAAAACCCTCATATTGGAAAATATGGTTTCCCCGAATCTGAGAATCTTGATTCAGGCTCCCCACTGGATTGGGCACAAGATTTCGGGAGTTTGACTTCTCTATCTTCTTCCTTGGACAAAGTCTTTGGATAAAGTTTACATAACTTTTTAAAAATGCCTATTTAAGCTGCATATTACCCATGTATAGAATATTGATGGCATAATAACAAGATATCTTTTGCATTTACCACAGCCTGTCAAGATTGAGGAAATTCATGAGAGGACAAGTCTCCATAGAAATTGTCAAAATGTGGTACCTTCTTAATGAAATCTCTCCTGTTAGGGAAAGGGAGTTGTTTAACTGGTCCCATATGTTTTCCAGGGGGCACCTCTTTCCCCTGTTACTTCCCCCAGCCAGTTCTTATCTTTTGTGATGAAAAGGAAAGAAACATGATTTTAGGGAAGGCCTAAATATTAAGCATTCCTTCCCCTAATCCATCCTAGTGCAGTTGTATATAGATATAGGGGAATTTTTTTGGTTATTTCTGCCACTTGGAATTTCTCCATTAATGGAGTCTCTGAAGACATTTTAGGAATGAATAATATCTTTTATCTAGTTGGAATATGCATGGGATTCCCATCAAATCTGTCCTCATGTGACTCTGAGCAGACAGCCAGTAAGATTTCCTCTTTCAAGTCTCTGTCAGGAATAAATACTCACTTCTTCAGTAGATGAAACCTGATAGTGGATGCTTTTCCCTGAAAGCAGACTGTGGCCCAGCTGTTCTGTGGTTTATGAATATTTTAGCAAGGCTGGGGCTGGCGGCTGAGCCAGCATTGGCTGAGTTAGGGCATACACTGGGGGGTTGATTATTTCAAGCAGGGGTTAGAAAAACCTGGCGGTGTTTTCTGGGTTTCCCCTCTGAGGTTTAGAGATTTGTTCAACTTTTGTTCAAAGCCAGGCTCAGAAAATGGAAAGTGGGAGAAGCCAACTGAATCTAGAAACTTGAGAGCTAGACCAGTCCTGGGCAATGCTCCTGTAAACAGTGTGAATAGGGGGCCATGGCGAGACCCAGTTCAATACCCTCTGGAGGAGGCAGCCATTAAGAGAGGGATCCTGCCAGTGCAGCCCCTCTCAAAAGCCTCTCTGCAGTGGAAAATCTGTTTGTGATCCTGCATCTGGTAAAGGTTGACTGTCTCTGTCAGATCTCACTTCAGGTGTACTGGGGGAGGACGTAGGGAGAATCAGAGTTTGGGCCTATGGGGAGAGAGCCAGGTCTTAGAGATTGAGAGAAAGTGGCACTTCAAAAACCTGAAGTTACCCAGAAAGTCTTTAGCGCAACTTCTCTTTTTCTGTATTTCACCTCTATGACAAGGCTACTGAGGTCTGGAGGCCATATTTTTATATCTTGTCTTAGTTTATTCAGTCTAGTGAGTTTTAACGTCCAGGCAAAGGAAAATACTCATTGGCCAGATGTCACTAATATTCACTGATCACTGGGAAACCAGGCTGGGAGCTGGGAATGAAGATGAGTTCTTTCCACCTGGGACAGGATGGGGGGCAGTTCGACACTGGGGTCTTTGTAGAGCAAGGTGAAAATAACTTTTGCCTTAAACCGCTTATGAATAGAGAGTAATTAATATGTTTGATTATGTGGATGCTCAAAATAGACTATCCCTATTAAATGACTCCTCAGGCCTGACTACGTCCATTTGACTCTGCATCAGAGATTCTCAACTCTTATCTGAGGGAGATTTTATACATGCTGATGTCTGGAGCCCGTGCCAGAGCAAGTGAATTGGGGTGAGGGAATGGAATGGCAGCTGGGCACTGACTTCAGAGTTTCCAGGTGAATCTAATGAGCAGCCAGGGTTAATAGCCATGTGGCGAAGTTGCCAAATCTTTATTTTGTGTGGGGAGCCCAGGGTGCAGCTGTAGGGATGGGGTTGCTTTTTTAATTGGATGGTCAGGAAAGGCCTTGCTGATGGGGTAACACTTGAGCACAGACATGAAGGAAGTGAGGGGTGAGCCATGTGGCGGCTGGGAGTTAGAGCATTCTAGATACCTTTGTACCCATTCCACAACAGAAGGCTAGTTTCTGAAAGTGTGTGTTGGAGGGTAGGGTGGGGAGTGAGGAGATGAAGGAAGGCATAATGGCATTTATGTTGCTTCTAGCACACTAGCTCAGATAGAATTAGTCCCCTTCAGTGCCTCATCAATGTGGAAAGAACCCATTGTTTGGAAATAACCCATTGGTTAAAGATAGTATGAATCTTTTAGTCATTATTATATGAACTAATATGCAAATAAAACTAAAGTTTACTTTAAATATTGTGAGATTTCATAGGAAATAGCCTATAGATGCATTTAAAAGGACAAAAAAATGTTTGAGAGAATTAAAAATACAGGGTTGCTGGTAGGGAAAAGGTAGTGTGGTCCCTTATTTGCTTGGCTTTGATCTGTGTATGATAGAAGCCTAGAGAAGGAGCAGGTCGTGGTTATGCTTTTGAAGGTGACCAGTGGCACTGATGTACCTCAAGTGTGACTGCTTCATCACCCTATGCCTAATTAGGTAAGCAAGGCACTCATGGTGGAGATTATTTCATTTATTAGGTTTGAATGAAACCTGTGGGAATTGGTGAGATGTGATCTTAAATTAACATACTTCTTTGCAGCACCTGCGATATGGTATTATCAGAATTAATTAAACAGTCTGAAATCGCAGGCACGGTGTCAGGCTGATGTAACCAGATGCCTGAGAGCCTGCATGCCCGGGCTGGGTCTCCAAACGCTTGAGAGTGTCTTTTTCTCTTCCTCTCCTCACATCCTGACGGGGCTCATTGTGGAGCCTTTGAAGCTTCTGTAGATGTGGTGGAGCATTCTATGGGGATGCATATAAACAAGTAAACCGATGTTTTTCAAATTTTAATACTTTTCTAAGTATTGCCTGGGATGCCAATGATTTTCTGAAGGGGTAGATGGAAAGCCTCAGAGACCTGGCTTTATTTTTCTCTCCTCCGAGGCTTCGATCAGTTTTAAGTCGTTTGTTGGAACAATAGGAGGCCATCTTTTAATGTCTCTTTCTCTCTCATCTGCTTGCAAGAGGCACTGTTACCCAGATGAAATGCATGTGTGGAAACATACAGTAAAATTCTGTGTGTGTGTGCGTGTGTGTATATGTGTGTGTGTGACCTTGTGTGCAGTTCTTTTCTGGAGGTCATGCCAGTTAATAACATGCAGATTTCAACTGATCAGCAAAGTTTGTTATTGAGGTTCTTTTGATTTGTAAGCCTAATTTTCTTAACATGGACAGTGGCCTAAGCGTTGCTTGGCTTTGTGGATAAATGCAACTTTTATTGTATGTGGGCAATTGTCATGAAAAAAGTCTCTCCATACCTAATAAGTCTGATGCATTTCAGCAGGCAAGGAAAAGTGTGGGCCAAGGATCACATACCTTCGGACAGTAGTGTGATATGCTGAGGGGCTGGTTTACAGGCCTGAGCACAGTTTCTTTTCTAGATCTGTTTGACCCAGGAGCAGGGGGAAGTTGCTCGCTGCTCAGTCAGTAGAAGCATCATGGATAGAAGAATGAGGTCTAGAAGACAAACAAAAATATCTACTACTTGTACCATACTGACACATTTCGCCCCTGCCTTCTTTGAAAAGTTGCTCATTCTTCAAGACCCAACTTTCTAAATAGCCCCTCCAGATAAATTATTTCTTCCCCTAAACACCATCCATACTGTTAAGTTAGCTGTTTTCTCTTTGTATTTTAGTTAGTTGTATGTTCCACTGTCTCCTTCATTGGATTATAATCTCTTTGGATATCACATCTTATTCATGTTTAGAATTCTAGCATTGGCTCTGAGACAGTTTTTTGATTCATTTACATGATGAGAGACAAGTTACATTTTCCACAAAGGAAAGTAGTTGGAGGAAAGAACACAGGTCAGGAAGGAAAAAGGCAGCTTACTCAAGATCTCTACCTATCTGGGAGTGGAACAGCAGCGCACCCAGATCCTTTGGCTCTTTCCGCTCTACTATGCTGCCAAGAAATATTCAGAACCATAGCATACTGAGAGGTTTTTGGGGAGTGCTATCTTCCAAATCATTTGGCTCATACAATATTTTATGACAAGGTCACTTTACTTGTGAAAGTCTGAGAAAGAATTGTCTTATATTAATAATGAAAGTGAAGTTTGTGTAGTTTTGTTTGTGTAGTTTTGTCTGTTGAGGACAGGGCACTATGGACATCACTTATTCACAGGGTCACCAGGAGTTGGAGGTGACTCAATGACACATAACACACAGTTTTGTCTGCCAAAGGCCATGGAGGTTATACATTTGCCCACTGTATTTCTTTTTGAAGGTGTTCTTCATAGAGCCACTCATCAAAGATCTTATCTACTTAGATAGTGTCTCTAGGACAATGCCTATGCCTTATCCAATCCCTTCTTTTCTCTTCCCTTCAAAATGGACCAGGGCTGGGTCCCACTTCCTGAGGGTCCTGCCCTCTGTTGATGAACTCTCCATGTTCTTCTTGTTCTACAGATGTGTGTTTCTATAGTCTGTTCTCAGAACTACTGTTCTCAGAATGTCATGGGCTTGGATGGGTGCCTCAGGCTCCAGAATCCTTCTGGAACCTTTTGAGTACACTTTTAAGGGACATTAATTGCCATCAGGGTGAATCTGGGCTCTTAGTGGTTGGAGTCCAGTCATTTTTACAGAATAAATGGAAGGTTGGAGTAGTTCTGTGAACTTAGAATTGTAGAGCTAGAAGATGACTTAGAAATATTCTGTGTAATCTTTCCTTTCACAGATGTAGAAACAGGCCCAGAGATGAAAGCTACACTGCATGCAGCAGGGCCAGGTCTAGAATCAGGCTTCGCAATGGCTAGGTCATTGCCGTATGTGTGGTTTGTCTCTACCACACATATCGATGGCAAGTTCTCAGTCCTTTGTTTCTGTTTTCCTAGTTCATGATGGGACCTGCTAACCTCTCACTTCTGTGAAAAAGAAATTCACCCCCAATTAAAAAAAGACAACATATAAATGTAAATATTCACTTTATAAATATGCATATCAATTAAATATACATTTATTTTAAATACATGTGTTAATTATACATGTTATATCAGATCACAATTAAGTCAGCAGAAAGTGATGATTTGCATATAATCAAGCTTGTGTATTAATCAGTTGTCAATCTTGAATGCCATTTTCCTTCAGATGGCACCTTCCATGCAACCATATTAGGGCTAGAGATTTGGAGCAAGTGATCAACCTACATATTTGAAAGTGTGCTTCTGTGCTGTTCAGTGCCGACTTACTTTCCCTCAGTGGCCTCTTGGGATCACGTTTTCAGTCCTTTGGGGAGCTCTGGGTAATCCTGCTTTTCTCTCAGTCTTTGCTTCTAGAAGGAAGATATTTTGAAGGAGAGAAGTTTCTCTTTGCTTGGAGGCAAATGTCTGAAGTTTCTTACTCTGTTCTAAAGGAGTTTCTAGGCAGTAAATGTTGTTTACTGGATTAGCAATCCCCAATGGAGAGGTGTCAGTTGTTATGAAGAGTAAAGAAGAGAACCAGTTAATTTTCCAACTGGAGAGAACCTTAATAAAATTATTTAACCCATACCCCTCACTGAACAAGTAAGAAAACAAGATCCCGCAGGAATCCCACCCAACATTCAAGGCCTTTTGAATTTCAAGCTTCTTTATGAAGCCCTCCATTTACCCCTGAAGGTCTCTTCTTCTTTTACTCACCTGCAGCAATTTTAAGGTATAGCCTATGTGGAAGGGTCTGTCTGCATATGCTTGTTCCCCTTAATGGATTTTTTCCTAACAATCTAGAACTACCAGAGTGCCAGGCCTACAGTAGATGCTCAATGTGTATAGAAATGAAATGATTGTCAGTTGGAAGGTTGTGAATTCATTTTGAAATTATATGGACATTTCTCTTCTTTATGGATATCATGGTTTAAAGTACCTCAGTGTATTTGTCTCTCAGAAAACCAAAGAATTATTTCTTGGGAGAGCAGAGGGAGCAAAGGGTAGACCTGTAGCTTTATCACTAGACTGTACTCTTTCTTCATGCCAGGCCTGGTTCCAAAGGTAATTAATCAACAAGGACATTTTCTTTGTCCTCTTGTCCTTTGGTCTGTAGTATGAAAAATCTTATTTCAGCTAGAGGAATTGTGTTCACTTAGCATTCTCTCTGCATTTGGTCCCTGATATTGTTGTAAGATAGCAGGAAAAGGGCTTTCATTTGATTTCTTGATTAATTAAAATCAGACATGTCCTACTTTTATATTATTCTAGTGAAAATATCCCCTTTTTGCCTGACCCTCTCTATTCTTGGATGAAATGTTTTTCAACAAGATGCATTCATTTTTTGAAGAAGGACAGCTTACAAAAAAGAACCAGTATCTTATAAAACAACTCAGAAGATGGTCATTTTAATCCTCTAAAGCAACAGTGCAGCTACCTGGATGTCACTAGTTTTTGCCATATGGAAAGTTGACAGAGGAAATGTATAGACCTTTTGAAATAATTTATGGACCATTTACTATATGGAGGGTACTAACCTAGGTAATATGAAAGATCAGACGTGGGTTCTGCCCTCAAGAGCTTATAGTCTACTGAGAAACTGAAGCATGGTGTCCAAAGGCCTTGCTGTCTTTCTAGAAAAGTGATTCATAGTCATTTAATTATTCAACACATCTTTTTTGAGCACCTACTGTGAAGGGATACAGTAGTGAATCAGCCAGCTAGGTGCCCTGTTCCTCATGTTGCATACTAGGTAGGGGCTTATAAACATGAAGCTGGGACCACAGGCCAAGTTGGCAGGGTAAGTTCATGTTTTGACTTATTCTCATAACCGTTATATGTAAAATATAAAAGACAAAACCAAAAAGACGTAGCTAATTTCAAAAACAAGATGAACAGTCTTGTAGATCAGAGATAGAACAGCTACCTAAAGGTGGTTTATAGGGCTGAATGAAACCCATGCCTCTGGGCTTTAGGCTGAGAACCAAATAGAGATGGCTGAGAGTTTGGCTCCAGCCAGACTAGAAGTGCTCAGTGGAAGGATGAGGGGTTGGATCCAGGCTTACTGCTGCTAGGACTATAGCTTAAAATGATCCACAAACATAGGAAACATAGGAGACTTAGAGCCATTAGATACAGAACTAAATCAAAATGCTTTTTGGCTGATGTTTTTGTCTGATGTGCCCATAATTGCCAAGGAGCAGGAACCTCAAACTGTTTTTGTCAAACCAGGTTGAGGAGTGTGACTAAAAGAGGCTAGATGCAGGTAAACACAGAGAGGGGTTAAGTTTGAGCAGGGGAGAGGACAAAACAATTACAAAAATCCTCTCACTTAAATAAACCTTGAAAGCTAAATTTTGAATCACACCAAGAAACTAAAGCCTAAAGAAGATAGCCAACAAAACTCAACATGAGAAAATTAATTTATTTGAATAAAATTAACTTTATATTATAGCCAGAATAACTTTTAAAATAACTTTAGAGAGCTTATGTTAATTAGGAAAGAAATAGTAACCATAAAAGAGTAAGATATTGTATAAGAAGAATAGGTAGAAACATAGTTAGAAAGGTTGCGTGAGAAAAAGAATAAATTACAAAATTAGAAGTAAATCTTGGAAGTGAAAATATCACCATCAAAATAAGATATGATTTAGATGAGATAAACTCTAAGACAGATAATGGGAGAATTAGTAGTCAACACAGGAGGTGGATACCCAGAATGTAGCAAAGAGAAATAAAAAGAATGTTAAAGCAGAGAAGAGACATAAAAGATAAATTGAGAAGTTTAACATACATCTAATCAGATTTCTAGAAGAGAATGGAAGATATGGTGGAGAAGCAATATTTGAAGAGATAATAGCTGATAATTTTCAGTACTGAACAAAGACAGGAACACTCAAATCAAGATATACTTCAAGAACTGTGCTGTATAAATATAAACACATATCTAGGCATATCTTCTTTATTCTGTAGAACATCAAAGATTTAAAGAAAATTTTAGAAACCATGAGAAAGAGAAGAAATGTTAATTATCCTTCAAAGGAAGGATAATTAGAGTAAAGGAACACTTCTTATCAGGAAAATTAGGTGCCAGAGGACACTTATTATATTCAAAGTGATCAGGGAAAATATCTGCCCATCCATTATTTTGTAAATAGCTAACATATCAGAGTGAAAAACAAAACAAGGACATTTCACATACCAAGGCTAAGAAAATTTGATACTCATAGACTATTAAAGGTTGCACTTTAGCAAGACAAAAAACGTACCAGAGGAAAGACATAGATTGGAAGAAACATTGATTAATACAGAAATTGATAAAATATATTGGTAAATTTACTTAATTATTGACTAAAACAACCTTCATTTTATTTGATTTTTATTTTACTTGTTTAATTAATTTTTTTATGGTGACATTCAGAACCCTCATTTTATATGCGTATATGTTTAAAGCAGGACAAAGTAGAACACTGGACAGGAATTAAGTATGGAGGTTGTTTCAATAGGTAGTTCATCAAGCTGAAGTCTTTGCGTTTGAGAATTTGGGCTAAAAATTTGTTAGAAAATTTTGTAGTTATACAGAAGCTTGGAATAAAAACTAAATTTAAAAAAAAAAACAATATTCGATGTAAGAAACCTGAAGTAAAGCCATAAGAAGTGTTGAAATTAGAGAGATGAGAAAAAGTAGTATAGCAGGCAAATAGTAACCATAAGAAATCTTATATAGCAATATTAATAACGAAGTAGAATTTAAGAAAAAGTCACTAATATGTAATCATGGACATTACATAATAACAAAAAGAAAAATCCACCAAGAAGTCATAATAATCATGAATTTGTATTACATAACAATATAATCTCATAATATAAGAAGTAATTGCTAACAGAAATATGAGAGAAATTTAGTAAGTATGCAGTTATTGTAGGAGACGTCTACACATTTTATCATTTATCTATTGAAAACACAAGATTAACATGGATATAGAAAGTTTGAACAACAAATTTATGCCCAACAATAAGAGAACATGCATTATTTTGAAGTATATATCAAACATTGACAAAAATCAACTACATTCTAGGTTTCTAAGGAACTCAACAAATTTCAAGGAATTAATATTAGAAGGTCATGTTCTCTGATCTCAATGAAACTAGTCATATAGTAAAAATAGCAACAATGGAATTCTTTTTGAATAACTAATGTTTCAAAGAGGCCATTTCAGTGGCAGTAATAACAAATGAAAGACAAGGGAAATAATGTGACATTGTGGGCCATAGCAGTATTTGTATATAGAGATAAATTTAGAGCTTTCAAGCATTAACTTCCAAGAAATATTGAAAATAGGTGAGATAATTGATCAACTCTAAAAGCTCAATAAAAAACAATAGAATACACCTAAAAAAAAATAGAATGAATGATAAATACTAAAGATAAGAACTTAAATTGGTGAACTTGGAAATAAAAGACATCAGCAACAAAATCAAATGACTTATTTGGAGGGTAAGACTCAAGCTCAATGGTACTTAGAAACTTCTGTCAGGCCTCTGCTAAAAAAATCTCAGATAAAAGGCATAAATACAGAATAAAAATAGTTGTTACTGTAGATACAGTAGAGACTTAAAATGAGAGAAAACTGTGAACAACATAATATTGAATTATAGAAGTAGAAAAATGGATAAGTTTTAGAAAGGTCCAAATGAAAATTTATATTAAAAAAACCCCCAATAAATCAGTAACCATCATGAGTATCTCTTATTAACAGGTACAAGGCTCAGATTAGTTTCAGAGTTGAATTTTAGCATACCTGATAGGACTGGATGATCTTTACCTTATGGATATTTCAGAGGATAATAAAAGAGGGAACGCTACTGAATAAATTTGGAAGTTATTGCTAGCAAAAATAGACAAGGACATAACAAGAAAATTGTAGAGTTGTAGACCATTTTTTTTTATAGGAACATAGAAGCATTTTTTTCCAAGTTGAATTTAACAGAATCTTTAAGAAATGATGCATTATGACTAAGGTTTATCTTCGATATGAAAATAATCATCAGATAATGTAGCATTCTAATATTAGAAAAGAAGAGATAAGCCATTTAGTCTACTCTATAGATACAGAATTATTAAGTTAGTTCAATGTTCATTTATGATAAGAATTCCAAGAAAATTAGGAAAAGAAGGGATCTCCATATACCTCATAAAGGCTAACTTTAAAAAACTCATAATGAAACTAACATCTAATGGTAAAACAAAAATATCATATCAAAGTTAAGTACAAGGCAGTGATGTTCACTCTCTGACTTCTGTAAACACTGTGGTGGAGTCATAACCAATGCAATAAAACAAGAAAAAGAAAAAAAAAACTAAAAAAGAAGTGAAACTGTTATTTCTAGGCAACATGATTGCCTACATTGAAAATTCAAGACAATATTCAGACAATTAAGAGTTAAACAAAATTATTGAATCACAAATCATACACAAAATCAATGATGTTTCTAAATTCCATTCTTCCTGAGCTTTTATAGCACTAAGATATTATGGTTTCTTTTAAAATCATTGTAGAAACAACGAAAGTGCTGTAAACTTAAACAGATGCTAGAAGAGACAGTTCTGGTGTAAAGGGCAAAAGTCAAACTGTCAGAAAAGGTCATATATCATAGAGAACATCAAACAGTAGTAGCAATTACAAAGTACAATAAGAAAAAGCTCCTTGTTAGTAAAACAATATCAATGAGTAAATAAATACAAATATATAGGGATAAACAAAAAATTACTTTCATGGAGAATTTTACAAACATTATTTAGGACATAAAAGATCCAAATAAATGTAAAATTATACCGTGTTATGAGATGAGGAGGTTTAATATTATAGAGATCTTAATCCAAATGAATCTATAAACTCAATGCTACTATAATAAAAATTCTGTTAGGATTTTTGCTGGAACTCGGTAATGTGACCCTAAAATTTATAGGGAAGAATGAAATCCTACATCTGTCAAAAATGATTTAAAAAGAAAAAAGTAGGGAGATATGGCCTATCAGATATCAAGAATTATTATATGCTATAATAATAAGACAGCATGGCCATAGGGGCAGACAAAACAATAGAATAGAATTGAGAACTCAGAACAGACCCACACATATATAGATGCTTGACATTTGACAGAAGTCATATTTCAAATCACTGGGAAAAATATTCAGATAATGATGCTAGGGCAAGTGGTTATACATATTGTAAAAAGTAAAATCAAATAGTTGTCTTATAACGTATACCAAAACAAAAACAAAAACAAATCCTAAAAAATTTTAAAAGAAAATATTTGACAATGTCTTTGTGGCTTTGAGATTTGGAAGTGTCTTAAATTGGACTCAAGAAGCACAAATCAAAGAAATTTGTTAATTTGACATATATATGTATATATATATAAAACATATATTTATATGTAAAACATATGGACATATACACAGAGGTATACATGTACATACATATGTGTGCATGTGTTTACACTTCTGAAAAATGACATATACGATGACTGAAAAGATAAGCTTCAGGTTGGAAGAAGATAGTCACAATGTATAAAGCTGATGAAGAATTTGCAGAGACAGAGGCCATTAAAACCTGCCTTAGATTCCTGGGTCTGAATCTTGGCTTTATCACTTATTAACTGTGTGTGACCTTATGCAAGTTATTGAACCTCTTTAGACCTCAGATTTTTTATTTTTAAAAACAGGATAACAGTCTTATCTACCTGACATCATTGTGGGTTGTTGTGGGAAATTAATATTGGTAAAGCCCTAAGAATAATGTCTTGCATTTACTGAGCATGCCCAAAATATTAGTTATTACTAATATTATTCAGGATATATAAAAATTACCCTAAATCAATGAGACTAACAATCCAGTAAAAGAGTGAGAAATGGATAATAATAATAGAGGAATTCTGTGTGGCTAATAAACATATAAAAAGATGCTCACCAGCCACTATGGAAAACAGTGGGGAGGTTCTTCAAAAAACTAAGAATTGATCTACCATATGATCCAGCAATCCCTCTACTGGGTATTTTCCCCAAAGACTTGAAAACCCATATCCGAAAAGATATTTGCACACCGATGTTCATAGCAGCACTATTCACAATGGCCAGGACATGGAAGCAACCAAAGTGTCTTATGATAGATGATTGGCTAAAGAAGCTGTGATACATATGTACAATGAAATATTACTCAGCCATAAAAAGAAATAAAATACTGCCATTTGTGACAACCTGGATGGACCTCGAGATAATTATACTAAGCAAAACAAGCCAGACTGAAAAAGTTGAAAATCACGTATCACTTATAGGTGGGATATAAACCTAAAAGCAACAAATAAACAGGACAGAGACTCAGGGACATGGACAATGGACTAGTGGTTACTAGAGGGTAGAGGGTGGGGGAAGAGGGAAGAGGTAGACAGGATAAAGGGGGACAAATATAGGGGGGTTGGAGGAGGGTGAAGTGGGTAAAAGGAATCAAATATATGGTAGCTGAAGGAAACTGGACTCTGGGTGGTAATCACACAATAGAATATATAGATGTCAAATTATAATGTACAACTGAGAATTATATAATTGTGTTAACCAATATTACTCCAATAAACTTAAGAAAAAGTCATTGATAAGTTCAAAGGAAAAAAGAAAAGATGCTCAGTATCCCTGGTAATTTGGAAAATGCAAACTAAAACAATAGTGAAGTATAAATTTACACCCATTAGGTGACAGAAGGAAATTTAACTTTGGGTGGTGAATACACAATGCAATATTCATATAATGTATTATTGAATTGTACACTTGAAACCTATATGATTTTATTAACCAATGTCACCCCAATAATTTTAATAAAAAATTTATGCCTATTACATTGACAAAAATGCAGAAATCTGATCTTATAAGGGTGTGTAACCATGTTAATTCTCATACGCTGCTGGTGTGAGTGTAAATTTTAAAAATCGGTTTACCAATTGAGTGAAGAATGTGGTGATATCTAGTAAATCTGAAAATACACATACCTTAACACTCAGTTTCTATTGTTAAGAATGTACTTTAGGGAAGCTCTTGCAAATGTGTTCAAGAACATGTGTGTAAGAATACTTATTGAAGTCTTGTATGTAACAGCAAAGAACCAGAAACAACCTAAATATCCACTAAGAGGGGAACAGATAAATGGATTATAATATATTCATATAATAAAATACAGAATACTTCACTACATGAACTATTGATACATTTACCTTATTATAAATCTCAAAACTTAAAGATGGATTAAAGATGGATTATATGTACATTTATTTTTAAAGAACCTCTTAAAATTTATAGCACATCAATTAACCTCTAAATGACAAACAGATATGTTAGAGTTTGGTTCTTTACACTAACATTAAGTTAAACTCACATGTAACTTTACATGACAGAATAAAGCTAACAACTAAGCTTATTAAACATTTTTCCTTTGAATCATTATTTCTTTTAACATAATTAGTGAATCTCGCTAATCAGGTTGGTCACAAACTAAAAGAAAATGTATTTATGTTCCGATGATGCCCATACTTCAGGAACTGATCCATAAGCCCCGTACATTGTCTGTCATGGAGATAACTTGATCAAAGGATTATAAACTTGCAGGGTTTAATATATTCATGTTGAAATATGGGAAACATTATGAAGAGAGCTGGGATAAGAGATCTGGGGAAACGGTAATGGCTTGGTGCAATGACAAGAATACTGTGCTGGCGTCAGAAGGTACTAGGTCTGGACCCATCTTGGCTCTTCCCACTGTGTCTGTATTTCTCATTTATAAATGGGGGGCGGAGAGGGGATGAGCTGTGGTCTCTCAACAGTCCATTAAAGCTCTTAAATTCTGGTGTTCTACCAACACAACACGTGCCCTTTTCTGTGCCATTTTGAAAAGGAGACATAATCTGGTACAGTTGTATGCCCACATCTCTATAATGACCTCTAATAGTATCTGGAATGTTCAAAGTACTTTCTACTCAAGACTTTTCTCACTTCAATCTGCTATTCAAGCACGCTCAGTCCAGGACATGTATTTGATTCATTAAACTAAATCATTAAAATATATCACTTGTCCTTGGGTGACTTTGGTGTTCTCATAACCTTCCATTTTCCTGGGGGGTGGGTAAGAATTGGTGTCACCTTAAAAAATGGCTTCCAAGTGCACCTGCATTAGCTCTCTAACTACGTGGTTCTCAGTGAGTGTGGATGTAAATTATGTGCATTTTTGAGAACTTAGCTCTATAAATAGACCCCAACCTATCTTACAACCAAAGATATTTTAGGATAAATGAAATACATCTCTGAAGTTGTTAAAGAGGCTCTCCTTCTATAATAAAAACTAAAAATAAAACCCGTCTAACCTAATATTAGGGTTATATTAGAAATGGGCCAACATGCCTAAAATTATATATATATGGAGAGATATATTGGTGATAGTGATGGTGACCCTTTTGTTCTGAGCTATTAGACTTAAGTGGAATATAAAGTAATTAAGATAACAGAATTCTGGGAAATGGTGGAATGAGAAATTAAAAGCTGTGATATAGTTTTACGTTCTTGTGGAAATCCATTGATCATAATTAGCACATAAGCTAAATCAGAATGAGTGGGTAGATTCTAAAGTACAGGCGTAGTATTGTAGGTTATGAATGATGTCTTTTCTTTCTGTTTAATGGATATCTGATTGGTTCTCGAATGCTGTTCGACTGGTAATGGAAATGGGTTTCCCTTAAAAGCCCTTCTAGGCTTTCATAGCACCAAGACTTTATGGTTTTCTTCAAGCATGATGTAGATGCAGCGTATGTGCTGTCAAGTTAAACAGGTACTAGAATAGACTGCTCCGGGGTGAAGGGCAAAGGTCAAACAATCAGA
Organism: Pteropus alecto; assembly: GCF_000325575.1. Lineage (NCBI taxonomy): Eukaryota > Metazoa > Chordata > Mammalia > Chiroptera > Pteropodidae > Pteropus > Pteropus alecto. The sequence goes on along the minus strand of NW_006434709.1, from coordinate 5,406,470 downwards.
AATGGCCATCTATTGCAGAGATCATCAAACAGGCATGCCATCAATGGACTCAGGCGAGAATGTTAGAAATTAATCAGCTCAGGTCTCAGTGTTTAGCCAGGCTGATTATATATGTCCTGGAATGTGAGCATGTGATGACAGGCGTGAGAAACTAAAGTAATAGGAGTCCATTCCCAACAAAGGCTGGGAAGACAGATCAATTTGCAATATTGTTTTCTGCACCCATGCAACAAAGCAGAAACATGAAAGCAGAACATTAAGGGGTGCTCCCTATGAACCGGACAAATCAATAAACATCAGTGGCAAGAAAAAAAGTTTCTCATTCTCTTGAGCACCCTGAGGTCTTTTCCATCTGGGGACTGATGAGTAGTGGTGGCCTCTGTCATGTTTCCCTCACCTACACGGTGTTATCTCCTGCCTTTTCAGGGTGAACACTGCTAAGCATCAGCTGAAGGAAGGTTTTGGGGGAGTGTTTAAGAAAATGACTGCTTCTTCGTTAGAAAGAGGTGCGTTCTGCTGACTGGGAGGCAGATGGACAACTGTGTCTGAGGCCTCAGAGGGAAACATTGAAGGCAGGGTCAAAACAGTAAGATGGTGGGTTCCCTGCCACCCAAACATAGTAAAAGTACCAGGTAAGTATTTCCTACTGTCAGGGTTGAAGCACTGTATAATATTGAAGGTCCTCTTTATTTTCCTGGACTTGAGTCGGCAATGGAGAACTGGAAGAATATCAGACAAAGGATAAGCAGGAAGCAATTTAGAGATATATTATGTCTAACAGGCTATTAACTGCATGATTCTATTCTTGGTTTAATATGACAGAGACCTAGATTTCAATGTGAGTGTATGCAAGCATATGCATGCATATGTGCAGAAGTGTGTACATGTGTATGTGAGTGTGTATGCATGTGTGTGTATATATAGGGATGAGAAGAAATAGGACAAGCAAGAAAGGGATGTCAGTGTAAGCACTTTCTGAAACTTATGAGACTGTCAGACCAATTCTTTTCTCTTCTAAATCATTTCCCGTAAAACAAGGAGATGATTATCTGACTGCTAGAGGAAAGCGGGGGTATTATATTTCATTTGGGGGGAATGTAGATTTATGGCAGATGGAATGTGTTTTTTTTAAACCAACAACCCAACAATGGCAGAGTTCATAGAGTGAGTTAAAGCTCCTGCCTATGTTTTGTGTTTTAAGCTGATGAGATTTACACACATTCTTAGTGGTTTCAAGGGCTGTGCTATTGGAGGGACTCTTGCTCAAAGAGTACAACGAAGGGGCAAGAGTCTGTCACATACTTGTTGAACACAGGTAGCTTTCCCAATATTTTCCCAAGGTATTTTGCAATCAGAGACATCTGTTCACTGGGAAAATGGTTAAAATGGATTTTGCAAAGGAAGAGGTTAATTCATTGACTAGTTGTAACAGAGCATCTATTCAGTATAAGGCGATGTGACAGACATAGGATGAGACAGTGAACTGGTAGACTCCTGGCTGCAGGAAACTCACAGTCAGTGGTGAAGGTGGGTAATTAACCAGATCACTTATAAGGTGATATATCCCAATGAAGGCACATACCAGGTGCCGTGATAGTGCAGAGTGGGGCTAAGCTCTCCTGAGTGGTTGGAGAGTGAGTCATAAAAAGGAATCAGCAAGGAAGTGGGGGTAGTTCTGAAGAATGAGATGAGCACAGAGGCCTGGAAGAGTAGTGTGCATCTGAGCATCTGTGAGGTGGCTTGGAGAGACCGGGCTGTGTGTGCATACTGATGAGGAGTGGACTATGGAGAGTGGGCAAGGCCTGCAGCAAGGGAAGCAGAGTCCAGTTTTGGACATTTTGGATTTTGATATGGGTAGAAATGTGCCGCATTATTTGGTTGAGGAAATTAAGCATTCCGACTAAAACAAAAGGCGTTCATCCCTCATCATTTTTAACTAGGCGAAAAAAAAACCTTTAATAAAACTTCCATCCACAACATGAGAATCATAAAAATGTGACACCTTTGCAGGTTAATATTCTCTTTTTCCCTCAATAGTTCTTTATATTGAAACAGAGGAATTTTCAGACTTCTCCTCATGATGATTTATCACCTGTGGAACTAATGGGGTTTATCAGAGTTCCACTCAAGGCATGACACAGAATGCTAGAGCATTCCCAGAATGTGATATGATTGTCAGAGAGTGCAGGGGACAGATTCATCCAAGTAGCTTTATTAGCTCACTCAGGATTACTCTCCTCTTAACAGCCACACAGCACTGTTTACTTACCTTAAACATGCAGGAATGAAAACTGCCAGGTCTTTTTCATGTCAGTGGTGGGGAATAACTTTTCTGTCTTTCTATACAACTTGATGTTTTAGACCCCGGTAAGAGCATAATCCTTAATAAGTCTTAATCATTTCTTTTCTTTTTGAATCCTGATTGTTTCCACCATAAATATGATAAGAATCTATAATTGTAAAACAGACAAAATTTTCAGATTGCAACATTCTTCAAAATGAAAATGTAAAACAGTTGTATAATATTCCATCTTATGGTTATGCCATAATATACTACATATTATTCTGTTGGACAATCAGGTTGTTTTCTGTATTTAACCATTTTGAAAATGCTGCAACAATGATATTTTTGCATATTTTAATTTTTTTTCTTTTTGTATTATTTTCCATGATAAATTCCTAGTATAAATTATAGGAGTCAAATTACTAGGTCAGAGATAAGCAATGTTTTTATGGTTGTCGAAATGCAGTTCTTTCTAAAACCCAATGCTATTTCTATCAGAAATGTGACAAACTGTCTAGGTCTTCAACTTCATTAATGATGGCAGAGCCAAGGGTAGTTATTATTTATTGAATCAGGCATTGCATATTCAACTCAGTGTAATGCCATTCTGCCTTCATTTCTCCATTTGGTGCTACATATAGGAGAGCATTCGCGGGCTATGTAAAGGTAGGGGTCTTGCCCACTGCCATCGTCCCAGCTTCCAATGCACAGTGAAGGCTCAATAAATATGTGTTGAATAAATAAAACGCCTTGTGAATTCTGTAACATTTTTCTGAGATACATTCATTAACCTCATTAAAAAAATAAAGGATTAATGTGGAATGATTTGTCATTGGTGAATACTTTGGACCCTCAGTGCTCACCAGTTTCTTAAGGATTTCTTACTACTGTTTAGTAATGTATTTTATTTTAAAATCACAATGCATTGTAAATGAAATGGTTTATTTACAGACCAACACATTCGCCTAAATTGGAAACAAAAAAGCGATTTCTAATATTGTATACTGTAGATTTCCACATACTTTTATTTTAAGAACATGGCTGAAGATTTGTATATTTTTAGCAGTTTTGCATAATATGTTTCTGTAGGCATTATTCTCTCATCCATTTATTCCACAAATATTTATTGAGGTTCTACTATATGTACCAGATACTTGAGATATAATTTAGAGCAAGACAAACACATTCTTTATGGAATAGATAGTGTAGTGGGGAAGACAGACATCAAAAAGTAATTAAAGAATGCTAAGTTTAAGTACAGAGTGCTAGAGGAGACTACTATAGGCTGACATAGCTAGTCATTTAAGAGTTTCTGAAGGAAATGAAATAGACTGAGTCCAGAGTATCAGAACGAGTTTCCTAGTGGTAAGTGGAATGGTAGGGAAAAGGAGCAGTAAGGGGATAGCATGTGCAGAGTGCTGTGCCCTGACGCCAGGGAGAGCATATCGAGGAGGAGAACTCAGAGAGGAACTGAAAAACCAGAAGTCAGATGTGGGTAGGTCATAAAGAGTGATACAAGTTGAGGCAACATGAAGGATTTTGGTTTCTACTGGAAGGACAGTGGAAAGCCACTGAGACTTTTAAGCAGGAGAGTTTGATCAGATGGGCCACAAAAAGGGAGCATAATCATATGTTTTGATTTATACTTAACATGATTCCTTTTGTGTTGCAAAATGGGTAAATGAGTTGAATTAGTTCCGAGTTTATTCTTGCCTTCTTGATATGCATTTCCTTAAACTTATCCAAATTTGTCACCAATATAAGTATGCTCTAATCTGGGCTTTGCTCTTGGAAGTCCTGAGCTGGTGATTTCCACTTTCCTAATTCCAGAGATGGAAAACCAGTTTTGAAGTGGGCAGCTGTCCCTCTCTGTAAAGTCAGCTTCTGGACAGCATCTGTAAAACCAGCTAATCCTGGCTGTCCATTTTTTGGAAACAAACAGCTCTGTTTTAGGGCCTGGGTCCCTTGTTCTAAAAATTTAGGTAAATTTTGTTTGTTTGTAAATATATAAATTTCATTTATAATGCATCATGATTAAAGATAATAAAATTGTTACTAAATGACGGTAAGGTAATCATTCTACTATTGGGCCCTAGAAGGAGATTGCAGCTACAGAATACAGTAGCCGAGAGGTGTGTGCGAGATGCAAGGTATGGGAGCATCTCCATTTTCTAATTCTCCAGAGACTTCTTCCAGTTGTACAGGATGAAATCATATTTACTATCATGCTGGCCGGCCTGTCTACAGAGGTTACTCTAGAAGTTAAAATATTTTTCTTGAAATCCTCCTCCCTTTTTGGGGGATATATTCGTTCATATAATTGCTTTGAATGACATGGCTGGCTGAGAGTTCCTTGGTACTACCAGAAGCCAGGTGCTTAATTGTGAATTGAGTTATGCCTAGTTATGAATTAGAGGATCTACTTGGACCTTAGTATGTAGTTTTATACTAACAATGACTAAAACAATTGTTATTCCTCCCTACCCTACTATTAGCTGAGTGCCTGTAATGTGCCAGATGCTCTGCTAGATGCCTTGCATACATTTTTTCTAATCTTTACAATGACCCTACAAGGTAGGTATTCATATTGCTAGCATCTACTGTATCAGTAGGCTCCCAACAGGAAACAGATGGCTCACACAAATTAGGATAATTTGGAAAGAGTTTAATAATCAAACTATTTTCAAAAGTGTGGTTAGGGTGTGGGAAGTCCCAAGCATAATATGCCTGGGGCTAGTCACAGTAAAACTCCTTTGTTAAAAGTCTAAGATAGAAGGGGGAGGGGAGGGAGTGGGTACGGAGGATAGGGAATGATGTTTGAGGATGCTGTCAACAGGAATTGAGTCTATTTAAGGGATGAGGTTGGTCCACAGCAATCCTGCAGGAATGGAGCAAAGGGGATAAATATTTCAAGGTCATACTTTTCTCCAGTCTCCTATTTGGAAGTCAGAGGGCAAGGTAGCTTGTTCACATTTCCATATAGTACAGGGTGGAGAAAGGTAATGTTTGGGGTGCAAATGGAAAATATCTAGTATATCTACCAGAATCCTAGCTGCATTTAGTATTTAGCTCCCTGCTGTTCTTTCCTCTTTTAGCCCTCTCTTCATTGTTGGAGATGGTGACTTTAATATTCAGGTATTTGATTTATTAATATTGTGGCCTCTTAGTTGTTTTACCTCTTCATCTCCAGAATCTTTTCCTCCTCTCAGCTCCTTTGTCCAGACTCATAGTCATGTTCAAGACTTTATCATTGCCATTGTCCTTCTTTGAGACCTCCAGGCCAGGGGTACTTCCCCCAGTTCACTCTTCCTTCTTGTCCTCATGTCCACACTTCCTGCCTCTCCTAGTTAGGGTTCCCTGGTTCATGGTTAGGATCACTCCTGACTCCTTTGCCTCTCTCTGACTCTGGGGTCCTTTTGATAAGACATGGCTGTGGTTAATACAATCTAACATGTCTGCACTCAAGTAGCCAGAACTTCTTGGAGAAAACATACAATTGGGCCAGCTGACATCATATTCAAATCAGGACCACAAATCTCAAATGAGCTCTATCCACCTGTCATTCCTACTGCGTTTCCTAGTAGGGTAGTTCTTTCTTACCAAGTTACTTAACACCTTCCTTCCTCAGATCATTTATAGTTTGTCCTCTTGGTTCACTTACAGTTGAAAAGCTTTCCTTGTACTTTACTAGGAAAACAAAATCAATCTGCTAAGAACTCCCCACCACTTGCCACCACCCGAATCTTTCCCCCATCTGTATCTATACTTACACTCTGCAGCTTTCCTTTTGTTACAGTGAAGTATTCTGTCTTATTTAAATCCAGCCCATCCACTTGCATTTTAGATCCTATCTCCACCCTTTCTCGTTTGTGCTGTAATTTTCTCCTTTGTCTCCCGTATCACCATTTCTCAAAACAGATTGTTTCCATGACCATCTAACCATGCTCTTTTTTAACATTTCCTGTCTTAAAGCACACATGAGCTCACTTGTACCACATTCATTTCTTGCTTCTCATAACAAATGTCTTGATATTATTGTCTGTAGTTTCTCTCTGTACTTCCTCACCTGACATTCTCTCCCAATCTACTCCCAATTCAGCTTTTCCACTGAAACCGCTTTTATCAAGGCCACCAGTGACCTCTATATTTTGAAATCTCTTGGTCAGCATTTTGTCAGCAGCTTTCGATACAACCGACTACCTCCTTCTTGAAATGACTTTTCTCATCTTTTCCATGACATCCGCTTTCTGGTTTTGCTCCTACCTTCCTGGCAGCTCAGTCTTAGCCTCCTTTGCTGGCTATGCTGAAATTTTTATCTCTAGTTCAGATCACTCCCCTGAACTAGTATTCAACTGCTACCTAACCTCTCTATTAGATGACTGGTAGGCATCTGTAGAGACATTGCTGGGAGGTCTCTCAATCATTTCCTTTTCTTAAACATACACCTATACTGTACATTCCAGGCTCCCTTACCAGTAGGTGTGGCTGTGTGACAGATTTCTAGCCATGGCATGTGAGCGAAAGTGATGTACATCACTTCTAGGTTTGGCCCATTAAAACCTCCCACATGTGATTGTCTATACTCTTTATCTTTCAAATGGATACAGATGAGCACAGTGACTTTTAAAGCCAAATGTCGAAGATGGATGGGCCATAACATGGAAGGAACATGGGCCTCTGAATCACCACTTAGAGGAGAGCTGCCTACCAGTCAAGAATAACTGATTTGGATTTTAACTGAGCAAGAAATAAAATCTTATTGTATTAAGTCATTGGATTTTGGTGTTTGTAAGAGCAGCTTGAATTACCTTGATGAATATAACATCTTAACCTTAACCTACTCCAAACAGAAGTTTTGATTCCCTTGATCTCAAATCTGCTCCTGCTTCATTCTTGCCCATCTCCGTAAATGGGGCCACCGTCCATCAGCTGCTATGTACTAGATGAGTGCTTAGCAGGTATTAGGTGCTCATTGATATTTTTTGAATAAATGCAAATTATCCTTGATTTATTTCTTTTTCTCTGTGCCATTTAATTCAGCGGTAAGCCCTATAAGTTCTATTTCACAATACCCACCTACTTTTTCCCATCTCTTTTATAACCATCTCAATTCAAACTTCTGTCATGTATCACTGGCATTATTGTAGAAGCCTCCTCACTAGACTCTGCTATATTTTTTCATCCTCCTATCCAGTCCTCTCATAGCAGCTAGATCTTTTAAAAATGTAAATCAGATCATGTTCTTCTCATTAAAGACCCACAGTGGTTTCCTATTATACATAGAATAAAATTCTAATCCTAACGCTGGTGTACAGGGCCACCTATGATCTGGGTGTGGCTTCCCTTTCTGAGTTCATATTCCACTCACTTCCTTGCTTATGAAGCTCTGGCCATACTGGCTGCCTTCCTGTCCATGAACCGTAGGCTGGTTTCCACTGTAAGGCTTTTTCCCTGGCTGCTCTCTCGGCCTGAAATGTTCTTCCCTCCTTTTCTTATGGCCAGCTCCTTCTTCTTGTTCAGGTCTCAGCTTAAATGTTCCCTCCTCAGAGAGGCCTTCTCTGGTCATCCAAGATAAAGAATCCTCTAGTCACTTCCAGTCACAGCACCCTGTTTTGTTTTTGTTATTGCACTTAAAGCTACTTGATGTATAGAATGTGTATTTTATTGTCTTCAGTTCTCCCCCACCAGGAACTTTGCTTACTTGTTCAACACTGTATTCCCATCACTAGAAACAGTGTCTGCCATTTAGTACATGCCTAATATGTAGCTCAAAATAATTAAGAAATTTACCTAAGCTTACACAAGGTCAAACACAATCTTGCCTCTTTGATTTATTCAAGGCTGGTACACGACTTGGTTAGCTTGTTGCCAAGATGAATGCTGTTGATTATTATTATTAATAAAAACTTTTAAATTTTACATAAGCAATGTTTTCATTCAGAAAATCTAGAAAATACAAATAAGCAAAAAAATAAATAATTAAAACATAACCGTAACACAGCATCCCCGAACTAATCATCATTGCTTATTTGGTGTGTGTTTTCTAATTATTTATACACATATTGAGCAAAAGTGGCATCATTTTCCCACAGTGGAATATTGAGCATGTCTTTCCATGTCATATTAGTTTTGTGCAACAAGCATCTTCTCAGGGGGAACTTTAGCCCAGCTTCAAGTTTAGTGACTGGTATTTCTTTGGAAAGTTTCTTTGGGTCTGCCAGGTGGACAAAGCCTCTGGTCATGGCATCACACCTCTGCAGGCACTGAGTGATGTCAATTTATCACTGCCATTGTCCTGGGGGTGGTGTTGAAAGTCGGTTAATGCTCCACTCTCTTTTGTTCTTAAAGCTAAAAAGTGAGATCTATTGCAGAATTCTGTGACCCAGCTGGTTCAGTGGTGACAGGCTAATGTCTCCCAGAGTGACTGTAGCAGCTTGCAGATTGGCAGTAATGAAACTGACCTCCATTAAATGTAATAAAAATAGGAATCTTAATAAAAAGCTAAACAAGAGAGGAGCGTAGTAAGGGCTGCATCCTTTTTGCCTTAGGTCCCGGCAAATTGTCATGTGGTCACTGGAGTCTCAAAAGACAAGACATTCAGTTATGACTCAGTTACAATTTAATTTTCAAATGCTATATATTAAAGGAACAATTATAATTAATACAGAAGATAAGACCGGAAGACTACATACAAAAAGGGAAGATAAAACTTGATACCCTGGAGGTAAAAAAAATATATTTTGGTTTTCAATGCTATATATTAGTAGACTGCAAAGGTGATTGGTTCAAAGATGTTTTTGACTCCGAATTTGGTCAAAGGATCATTAATGAATTTGGTTCATTAATAATTAGAGATTTAGGTGAGTCAGCTTCTTAGTTCATGTTGCTGTGTATTCATACCCCACCAATAAATCTTACCAGCACATCTCTTCTGTAGTTCTGCAAGGGAATTTTCTACAAGACATGGTGTGGTAGGCTGAATAATGGTCCTTCCAAAGATGCCCACATCCTAATTCCTGGAATTTGTGAATATGTTACGTTATGTGGCAAAAGGGACTTTGCAGGTGTGATTACATTAAGGATCTTGAGATGGGAAGATGAGGCTGAATTTTCAGGATGGGTCCAATGTAATCACAAAGGTCCTTACAAGAGGGAGGCAGTCAGAGAGAGATTATATATGGATGGAGCAGAGGTCAGAGAGGAGAGAAGATGGTATGCTGTAGGCTTCTGGTTTTGAAGAGGAGGAAGGGGCACAGGCCAAGAAATGTAGGTGGCCTTTAGAAGCTGGAACAGGCAAGGAAACATTCTTTTTTAATGCCTGGAGAAAGAATGCGGCCATGGGACACACTTTAGACCTCTAGAATGTAATCTAAATTTGTATTGTTTAAGCCACTAAATTCACGGTAGATTTTTATAGGAGTCATAGGAAACTAATACATGTGGTCCATTTATAATCAGAAGAAACTCTGGGCTAGGATGACATGATCAATTAGTAGGTGGTGCCTAGGGTTCTGGATTGAGAATGGTTCTGAGACTGAGTCTGGGTAGGCTCAGTGAAAAAATATTACCATGACCAATTGGCAATACTGCTTTAGGTTTAAGATGTGCATCTGTGCCTCAGACCTAAATCTTTTTGTGGTGACTGGGAATATAGCCTGCATAGCCTAACAACCAAATATTCCATACAGCTCTGAAAGATGAGCTTCACACTAAACACTAACTCAAATGGAGATGGCTAGGGTATGTGAGTTTCGATGAACAATACAGCCAAGTTTCTTGAAAGGGTAAAGTTATTGGATTTACTCAAATTTTCCAATATTTTAGAGTCTTTGGTTCTATCTATGTTTAGTGAGCCCCCTAACTTAAAACTTTGGGTTATTTGATGCCCTGTTATTCCATTTACTGTCAATGGAAAAGCAAACTAAGTAAAAGCTGTTTTGGGAGAAAGTATGAGAAATTTCCATTTTTTTTTAAAAACATGGAAATTAGGAAATTTCACTTGTAAAAACAGAGCCACAGAATGCTGAATAACACCAAGTAAGTATATTCTCTCTCTAATCCTTCTATCATTTATTCTTCACTTTGACCCCCTTTCCCCTGCCTTTTATCTCCTTGGTTCAGGGACACGGATGCATAGCACCCATATTAAGGGGACCAGAATCTCCTGGGGACAGTCGTAGGAACCTGAGGATGAATCATGACTTTAGTGTAAGTATTGAGGACTGTCTTGGTTAGTTAGAACCAAGACTTGTTGTTTATTATTAACAGATTGGCTGCTGTTATCTGTCCTCTTCTTTCCGTGGTACAACTACTATCTGTGAACTCACAGAGGACACCGTTGGCAGCTGCAGGACATAATTACCACATTCCAGAATATCTTTTAGGCATTTGGATCTATGGCTTCGTCTTTGGATTGCTCCCTTGCTAACTAATATGTTACTGGCTTGACACAATTGACAGCCGGCTGTGCCGGTGGCTAGAGGACTGCCTCTGGGGCTGTCTCAAAATGAGGTTAATGATGGGCTAGATGAGCTCTCTGGATTTCTTAGACATCGTCTACCTGGGAGCAGAATATGTGTGGGTCTCTGGTATGATGACAAGGGGGTCTCCCCACACAGTCAGATGTACCAAATGGGCCAATTATTTTTCTAGGTGGACCTGGGGATTGTTTTGCTAATTTTGAATGTAATTAAAACAAAGCAAAGTAAAACAAAACTAGATTACTCCTGTAAACCACAAAAGGCCCAGGAGGGAAAGGATTCTGGAGTGAACAAAGCTGCATCTTCTTCTGGGGTGGGGGCTCTCTTCAGCTTGCTCTCCCATGTGCCCACACATCATTAGGACAAGACACAGGGTAATGGGGTTCAGGCTGAAACTGCAATCTCAAACTAAAAGGACACTTCGTAGTTGTTCAGATCAACTCACACACATTACAGATAAGGAAGCAAAGGCTCTGATGAGGACGATGCTTTCTCAGGGGTTCTTAACTTGTTAGTAGAGGAGTAAAAACCAGAATGCATTTCTCCCAGAGTCTAGCTGGGGAGGGAGAAATCCTGAGGATGTGTCGACTACTCATTGGTTTGGAAGATTCCCACCCAAATATTGAGCATCTTGGGGGCAGGAATTCTGCTTGTTCATGTCTGTATACCAAGTGCCTAGTACCTGGGCATTAAGAGATGCGCAGTGAATATTTGTTGCATGAACTAATAAATAGATGATTAAATGAATACTCCATGCACAGTTCAGGAAGGTTGGAAAGTTGAAAGTTTCAACACTCAGGAACCTGAATGGCTTTTTGAACTATGAGATTGGCTTTATCTTTGATGCCTGGTGTATTTTTTCTTAACCTTCACCTGTCTTGCAATTATATTAAAGACAGATCATGGAGCACAATGTCTAAAATTTTATAAGAGCTTCACTAGCCCAGTATGTTAGCCAGCAGCCACATGTGACTCTTAAGCACTTGAAATGTGGCTAGTTTGAATCGAGATGTGCTATAATTGTGGAATACACACTCAATTTCAAAGACAGAACAAAATAAGAATGTAAAATATCTCTAATATTTTTTAAAACATTGATTACATGTTGAAATGATAATGTTTGAGATATATTATTGGAATTAATTTCTCTATGTTTAAAAAACTTTTTCTAATGTGACTACTAGAACATTTCAAAATTATACGAGTGGCTAATGTTTGTGGTTTGCATTATACTTCTGTCGGACAGCATTGCTATGGAGCATTTATTTTTGTGTTTAGTGGACAAGTAAGGTCTAAGACTAGATTAAGCTGCAGTTATTTATTTGATAAAGTATCAAGCAGTTAATGACTTTTAAGTAACTATCCAAAGGATAACCACTAAGAGTAGCATCTAGTGAAGATGCGCATTCTTAAGTCAGTCCTGTTAGCAAGTCTGTGTCAGTTGGAGACTGGGTCTCAGAGAGGTTAAGGGACGTGGACCAGAGTCAGAAGTCAGGACTGTGAGGTTCCATAATGTGTGCTCTGTACATCAGATTTTCGAACATGGCGTTCCAAGAAGATGGTATGGTATGTTCAGGACTGAGGTATGCCGCAAACAATTTATTACTCAGGTTAGGTAAATTGTCAAAGCTTGTACTTCTTTCTTTTTACAAGTTAGAGCCGATTTACAAGTTAGAGCTCTCACTGACTTGCGTTTTGACAGGGAATTGGGCACCCCCATAACAGGCTGGCAAACATCATCTTGTCCTGTACTATTTTCTTCCTCGGTTACTATGTACTAAGCAAATTAAGCTTCTTTTTATCTTTAAACTCACCAAATTCTTTCCACTCTCAGAGCTTTTGCAATTCTTTCCTCTCCTTGAACATAATTGGAAGGCAATGCCCTGAATTTTAGCATTGCGAGCTCCTTGTCATTCTTTTAACCTCTGCTTAAATGTTTCCTTCTCAGAGGTAGTTCAAAGTTGGTCCAACCTGTTTCTACTTTACATCCTTGTTTGTCTTTTCATGTTACTTATGCTAATTTGCAATTATTTTGTTCATGTATTTTTAATTAATTAATCTTAGCTTCGTAGGTAGAGGTGCAGGTTCACTTATTCACCTCTGAATCCCATCACCTAGCATTTGTCTTGGTAGATAAAAGAGGCTCCATTTCTATTTGTTGAATGGTGAATGAATGCAAAAATTGGTGTTACTAAGAACATAGCAGCTGAAATTATATTTCCTTTCCAGAAATGGTCACATATAGGCAGTGGCCACCACTGGGGAGCAAATATATTGATGTGATTGCATTTCATGTGAGGCTAGTTTGTGGGAAGGAACACAGAAGGCAGTGGTGCAATTCGCTGTCAGTATGAGGTCACATGTGTGCAGGAATGGCTGGATTGGGCTGGGTGAAAATAGTTTGATGTACCAGAGTTCATTTCTATGCACAAAGTAAAAGAGTTGCTTAAAACCCCCAGGTCCACTACTTCTTTAAAGTTAAGAAGGTTCTCAGTGACCTGAATATTTTTTTCCTGAATTCAATACGTTAATAATATCATTATTTTGAAGAACACGACAGTATCAGTAGTCCTTTGCTTAATTACAACACAATTTACTCTCTGTTTCCTCTTGCATGTGGTACAACACACTTTCAGAAATGAAAGGATAAGTTTTGTCTTGAGAATTATATCTAAGAATTTCTCAATTATTTGGAGATAAGGGGAGCCACCTGTAATTTTGTAAAATCAGACTGAGGAAGCAACAAAATAGGGCCGGGAATGTTTCTAGGTAATCTGGGGGTGGTACAGGGCACTCCTGTATAGACTTTTTTTTACAGGTGGTAAGTTTTTAGAGAAAATAGATGGGCCCTTTGAAGATGATGTTCCTACCTGGGTTCAGAGAGATTCCAGGTTGGATTTGGTAACTACGGGTGACAGAGCAGTCTCAGCATATTTAGCTCTGTGTCGCTTGGCTGGCTAGCATGTGCTTTTGCCTCCTGTTGCCATCACACACATAGACTTCACATGCCCTTTTCCTACTGCTCCTGGCTGGAAGGAGAGCTAAGGGCAGCTGCTTCCAGGAGTGGCAGCTGTGGAGCCAAGCTCTTATCACTACCCTTATTTCCATTGGGAAACAGCATCTGTTAGTCAAACCAGAGGTGAGATAGACCAGCCTCTGGGTTCCTTCTCAGGAGGTGCCAGCTCTTTTTTAACCTAGAGTGGTCAAAAATTAATATCCCATCATTCTAGCTTGCAAGGACATCTAATGTTAGGTCAACGTGAACTCAATAGAATTTCAAATCGCTTACACTTAGGAAGCTGTGAGTTTTGCAAATGTGTATACAGGAAAAAAAAAAAAGAAAAAGAAAAAAGATGAGATGAAGCTGCATATCCCTGAGCCAGTTGTCAAAGAGAAAAAGTCTTGACGCCAGCGACAGGAGCTAAGCCCATCCTTTTCTGTTCTTTTAAAGTGAAGGTGGGTTTGAGCAGAGAAAATCCTATTGTGCTGAATGATTCCGTTGAGAGAGAGGTGGAATATAAATGAATGCTGGTGAGTTGGAGAATAAAGTTCTCCCTTATCCATGTATTATGGGCTTCATATGTGATGAGCATGCGTGTTTCAAGATTAACCCCAGCCTGCCAGGGCTTGTTTAATGGTATTATTATTAATAGCATCTTTGATCCCAGCATGTGTTTACCATACCTGTCTGGGGGGCATTTGTTCTGATTGGTGTTCTACTGAGCATGCGGAGAAATCTCAGGAGGGAGGCAGACAGACTTTCAGACCACAGAGATTTGCGATTTCCTTGGGGGCTGGGACACCTGGTGGGGTAACTTTGGGTGTGAAGGAGGAAAAGTCATAAGAGGAATGGATAATTCTTAAGATTATTCTGGGTCTAGGTTTAGTGTTGAGTTTTGAAAAAAGCAACTAATTTTGGAAATTGACTATAAAGGGAGACTAGATAAGAGTATAAATGTGGAGAGAAGAAAGAGGATAGTAGACATCCTCTTTCCAGAGGATGAGAAAGAGGTGAAAAAAGGTTTGGTAGGAAGAATGTTAGTAGAAAGGAAGGTTATGTGGTGGAAGGAGGAATGTGACTATATAGTTGCCAATGTTCTGTCTCCTCTCCCTCCCCTACTTCCTTTCCTAGTGGCTAATGTAGGAAGAAGGGGGACAGCGGGAAAAGTATCCAAGGCATCAAGGACCATTCTTTCCTCTTCATTGTCTCCTTTTTTCTCTCTTTTCCTCCTTTTTTTTGTCTCCTTTGTCTTCTTATCCTTCTTTTTTTTCAAGTTCAGACATTTTGGGGAAGATGAGCCTGAGTGTTAGAACTGCTTGTTTGGTTTCTGGCAAGTCTTTTAATGCCCCTGCTTCTGAAATGTTTTGCATAGTGGAAATGAATCACTGGTGCATGTGAAATACTCTGACCTACAGACCGTGCACACCAGTGGAAGGTAAATGAGTGTACAAATTATATGTGTTGTTAAACAACATATATGGGTGAATATTCTGAAAAACAGAACTACAAGAAATTAAATGTGTTGTAAAATGTGTAATAGCAAAAGTTCAATGATAGTTTTCCTTCCTTCCTGGTCACCTCATGAGGATCTCACATCTAACATCTTGAAAGTGGACCAGTCTCGATATATGCAGGGAAAGGTGTGAGGTCTAATTCTTTTTCTGAGATGCAGGGCTCTAGGAGGATTTTTTTTTCTTTCCCTCAGAAAAGAGGCTAGATGTATTTATTTAGAGTAACATAATCAAAAACAAAAACAAAAATTACCCAGCATTGCTCTACTTCAGAAATAATAACCCCCAATATACTATTCTTTGAAGAACCATCTCTCCTTTCTTTTTTCCATGGAGGGTCTTGATATTTAGTTATAAAGGGCATAAAGGAGGATGGGTTAAATTGACCGACTGACCGACCGACTGACCGACCAACCAACCAACCAACCAAAATAAAGGAATATGGAGATTTTGAGTGCAATTTGAAATGCATCTAGTGTTAGGTGAATTGTGAAATGTTCTGCTAATACAGTCTTACTCTTTTCCTGGTTTTGCCTACCATCTAAACAGGCAGTGCAGAAGTTCCAGGTGGTGGAAGGTTGACAAGATCTCCCTGTACACTTGGACAATGGTAGGGTGTCCCTTTGCTTACTGGAGCAGATGGCTTTGTACAAGCTCTTTAAGACAGCTCGTGTCCTGGCTTCCAGCTCAGATCACTGAACTGGAAACAGGCCTGTCCGCAGAGACGCTCACCTTAGACGGAAGTCAGCTGTCTTTTTGCCTTTTACATCTCTTTTCTGATGTTTTGCCCTTGAAATGAGGCTTCTGAGTGGCCTGGAGTTGAAGCAGATGGACTGGTGGTTGCCTGGACTCTTTAAGCAGTAGCCTTCTGCTTTTCTTTTTAGTGAATAGCTTTATCTATAAAATGACTGTCAGTGTGTACTCTGGCTGTTTGCATGACAATGAGAAATAAAGATGGCAGAGGCTGTGAGGATGTCTGCCTGACAATCACACCAGTGTGTGTGATTTTAGCCAAGAAGTGCTAAAATATCTCAGACATTCAACATTTCAGACTGTGGGAACCATATTTACAAGCATCTTTTCATAACTAATAATGTTTTTTATGTGTGAGAGAGGTCTGTCATAAGGAAGTGATGCTCATTTTGAGCATGAAGATGCTTCACTAACATGAAAAAGCTGTTGGGATTCTTGCTTTTTCTCCTCCCTTGCTCCCTCCCTCCTTCCCACCTGCAGGCCCTGACTGCAAATCCCTTTGTAATTATCCTCATCACCGAAGCCTGGAAGGCTCACCTTCCACAACAGGGCATATTAGAGGAGCTAAATGTCTCTTGCCACGCAGGGAGATATATTCCTTTGTTTGAAAAGGAAGTTGCTCATCCAAAAGATTATGTTCTCCTGTGATTGTGCCATGATCGGAAGGGAGAGAGATTTTCATGTTCCTTGTGACTGAGTGTTGTGGAAAACATTTAATATCAGGGTTTAGGTTGGCAAGGTAGAAGTCGCAGAAGATTTTGAGGTGGTCTCCTTGCCATTGAAGGATAATATAGCCATTTTCTGGGATTAGAGAGGATGGAGGAGGAAGAGGGGCTGCATTGGGGATGCTGTCGTATTGTGTGTGATTCTTCTGGTCTTTGGAAATCCTCCTCTGGTCTTATAATCTAGGCAAACCAGTCCCTGGAGAGAAAAATGGCATTGGTAAACTAGTGTGTTTCCAGCTCAGTGTCCCATGTAGACACTGCTGACCTAAAGTGATGTTTTTTAGGACTACTAATTAGGCCTAAATTCTAATAGAATTAGAATGGAAACACCTATTGGTTCTTTTTGATTAGGTGTTTGTGCTTTCGACTAGATGCTTTCTAAAATATAACAAAATGATTGATGAAATGACTACTTTGATGTAGATTAAACACAGTTTACACATAAATAATATAATGATAAAAAAATCATTGGCGGATTATAACTAAATTATAACTACAGTGTAGTTTGGTTGTCAACTACTAAACCCACCTCACTGGACTTTTGGTAAGATGTTAGCCAGGAGTGGTCCGGGGCTGGATCTACCTTGGTAGGCAGTCCAGTGTCCATGGGCTTGCTCCTGGGCCCTGTGAGGGCCTGAGGGCTGACAATTAGGCCCAAGAATGTTAAATAACACCCTCAGCCAGGGCAGACAGAACTCATTGATCTTGACTGATATTTAGTCAAGTGTGGTCTCAGGTTAGGTCTATTTCTTATGCAGTTCAGGATTTCTGGGTCCTGTGAGGGTCTTGAGTCAGACCTAGGAATGATAAATACATAGCAAGTGTGTCTTTTCTACCTGCCGCCAGCCATGGCATAACATAGCTAATTGATCATGGCCTATTTGGCCTTGAGCCCAAATGCTGCCACTGTTCCCAGGTAGTGTCAAGAATTGGCCTGGGAGATGCAGCCCATTGGTAATCCATGACGCACAATGTCCTGATGCTTGAATTGATGTCCTCATTTCAGGGCTTCTTAGAAATCCTATTTTCAATGCTTGAAGTAAAGGCTCTGGCTAGCCCAAACAGGATTGTGGCAATTTTTATTCCTTATTGCTATTCAACAAATTCACATGATAAAAACGAACATGGCAGAATAAAAAGAGAATGGTGTTGTCTATTGTGAGCTTGGGTCCTGCCTATTCCACTTACTAGTAGTATGACCTTCAGCAGTTACCTCACTGAACATTGGGTTTATGTGTTAAATGGAGATAACAAGGTTTAACTTGCAGGATTATTGTAAGGATAAGAGATAATATAAATAGTCTTGCATATTTTCTGTGTTTTAAGCACTAGTCAATGTACTAACACAGGTAAATGTACTAACACAGGACAGTTACTAGATGCCACTTGCTCTTTATTCTGTTTATTTCCTTTGTAGGAGTTATCACAGATTGTAATTATCTTTTGTATGTGTGCTTATTTATTCCTGACGTCATCTCCACTAAAAGGTAAGCTCTCTTAAGTGGCTCATCGATTTCATTTACTGCTGTATCTTCAGAACATAGATAGCTCCATGCCCACAGTTGTTGATACATAGTTGTGACTCAGTAGATATTTGTTGAAACACTGTGCTTCCATTATTTTTCTTAAGAAAATAATAATCTGTAAGAGACATGTGATGCAGTGCTTCTCTACAATGCCCCCTCAAAGCCTTGCTAGGTGGCTGTGTGAAAGTGCTGTCAATTGTGCACTGTGGGGAAGGGAGGGGTTAATAGGCTTCTGGGGCTTTATATCAGGGATAAGAGTCTCTTCAGGGTTGGAGGCTGCCTGGGAACCTTTCTCTGACTTCCCAATGGGGCTGTTGTATGAGTCTCATATCAATAGTTTTGACTGCAAGTCTTACCCAGGCTTGGACTTGGCAGGGCTTTACTGTTGAACCACCTCAGGCAGACACTGTAATGCTGTGTTGTCCAATAATGTGGTCACATGTAGCCACTGATCACTTAGAATGCGGCTTGTCCAATTTGAGATGTGCTGAAAATGCAAAATACACCCCAGATGTTGAAGACTATATGAAAAAAAAAGTAAAATATTTTGACAGTTTTTAATATTGATTGTTGAAATGATGGTTATATTGGGTTAAGTAATAGCCGTTATTAAAATTAGTTTTACCTTTTCTTATTTTTTAAAATGTAGCCACTAGAAAATTCAAAATGACACATGTGGCTCATATTGGTGCTTGCATTATATTTCCCTTGGCCAGTGCTGCCAGAAGGGCATACATTTTGGGGGCAGGGCAGAGGAAGGAACAGTGGACCAGATGTCCAGAGAGCTAGCCTCAGTCCTGCTTCTGCACTGATTTGATATGCGACCTTGAATGAACCATCTAACCATTCTGCACCTTAGATCTTTATGGAAAAGACTGTCCAGAGGCTTTGATAGCTAAGAAAGTAAAAGCAGTGTTGGAGAACTATACAGTTACAGTATGTTAATTGTCTTATTTTTATTCCTAAAGCCACTTTGGGCGATGTCTGGGCTGCAGGCAGCCACACCCTTCTGATTCTAAGAAGGATACACTGAGGGCACTTTCCATCTGCATGGGGATCACTCTGATAGAAGAACATAGAGTTCAACAAGCAAGGCAGGAAGTTCTGCCTTTTGTGGCTAATTGGATGATAATTAGGACTTTCTAGTCAAGCTGAAATTACCTTTAAAACTAGGATTCTTATGAAACAGACTGACAAACTGTATGATTCTCATCCTTAACACCTCTGTCCCACCTTTGCTAGACTCACTCAGAAAAATATTAGGTCAGTATTTGGATACAATGTAATATAATGACCTATGGACTTGGGAAATGCAAACCTTTCTGCATATCAGAGACTCTGGGAAGCGTACTCTCCCACCGTCTCTGCTGGGGAGGAATCAGAACTCTGATGATGTTGTTTATCTAATTTAGACTGTGTCTATTTAATTTAGATTGTGTCTTTCTAATTTATATTATGACCCTCTCGATTGAAATTGCATCTCCCTTAATGTTCTCTATGGTGTCTGGTGTGTTTTCTGTACTCTGATAATATGAACAGTAAGAAACATCTGAGATTCTCGATGTGTTTTTTGTTCATGTCTTCTTTTGAGGAAAATCTCTTTCTGAAATTTTGAACTTTTAAGTTATGTCTGTATGTCTTCCAAACATTTTAGGAAAAAGTGGAAAATTCAAGGACCCACTATTTAAGTATCTATGTGATTGGTGGAATAATTTTATTTAAAAAATCAGGCTATTTGATATTATATAGACATGGCTTTATGCTATGATTTTTCTTTCACTTACCTTTATAATTACAAAGTTGCTACATTGAGTGTGTCTGTCTTCTGGTAGATAAAATTCAGGTGCCTAGAGTTGCATTCATTTCCATTCTCTGTGAGTGTACAGAAAGACCTTCAGGTTGTATTTCGATGCATTATTTAATTTCTCCTTTTTCATTCCAGTAGTGGGATGTAAAAGAACAGGTGTGGGCTCTGGAGTCTTACCAGTATTAGAATCTGTGTTCTGCTGTATAACTTAATGACCTTGAGCAAATTATCTAATCTCTTTGGGCTCAGTTTCCTTACCCTACTTTAGGGTAAATTTTATCTAGCTTGCATAGTTGTTTGAGGATTAAATTAGATTGCCGCCATATGATGCTTAGAACTTAAAGATAGACTTTTCATAAAAAGCTAAGTTAAAAGGGTACATTTGACTTTTTGCAAATTCATAGATAATGCTAGATTGTATCTGCTAAGGACTCCCCCCAAGGATAAATATTTTGCAGTTAATTTTTAATATCTCTACAAAATATTTACTTATACATTTATGATTTTCCATGCCTACTTTGCAGATGGGGGAAACTGAGCTACCTGAAGATAGAGAACCCAGTTTCTCTCTGTTTAGGCTGTCATGACCTTATATGTGAAAATGCTGACCTTTCCTTGCCAGTGAAGAATCCACTCAATGCCATTTATTATAATATCTCTCAATAGAAACAGGAGGCCCAGTGCTCAGATCAACCCTTCAACAATGAATAACACCAGTATGTGCCAGGCATTGAGAAGGGTTCAAAGAAGACTAAGAGAGAGTCACTGTCCTCAAAGAATTTGACATCTAATGGGCAAGTCAGAACACATAAATGCAGATGAAAATAGCAGCAAGGCCAAAGCACATCTACATATATATGTTGGATCCCTGCTATGTGCAAAGGCATATGTTATGCATGTGATTGGCAGAGCAATAAAGGATACAGGATTCAGAGAAGAGAGGGTTTGCTGAGTCCCAAAGGAGTTAGAGAAGTTTTCTTTGGGATAATCTACTGCTGTGGTTCTGAATTCTTACTGGGCCCATCTCTTGAGTTTTGGATTCAGCAGGTCTGGAGTGGGACCTGAGATTCTGCATTTCTAACTATCTCCTAGGTATGCTGATGCTTCTGGTCTTTGCGCCATACTTGAGTTTTGAGGTTAAGGGATGAGCAGGATCCAGCTCTGGGAGGAAAATTGAGGAGGGCACACCAAGTGGGATGTCTCCAATTTTGCCCGTGTTTTCCTGGCCTTTTCCTCCCAAATGTCCTTTACCTGGGGTGCCCCTTCCTTGCAGTTGGCCAGTGTCATGTGGTTTCGCCAAATGGTGAAGCAATATGTTGTATCTGCTCTTTAGTCAGAAACAGAAAATTCCCACCTTTGCTATAATGGCCTTGTAACCCTGCCTTCTCTTGCTCAAAATATTTGCATTCAAACACTAGCTCTGTCTCTCTATTCTTATCCTATCCTGTTTACCCCTGCCCCTTGCAACTCTTAGTTTTGTAGCAATAAAGTTGCTACACTTCCCATTTGAAATAACTTTTGAAAAAGCTTAAAAACAAATAATCCCACAAATTACAATTACTGGTATCTGCTTACGCAAAAGCCAGTATCCTGTTGCTTTGTTGACAGCAGGCCCTAGCCAACTGTTGGGTAAGCAGGGGCTGGTAGAGTTAAAAAGAGGACCTGGTTGAGTTACCTCACCATGGGAGGAGAGAGGCATGCACAATCAGATATTTAACACTCCTCAGCAATTATGGGAGTTTTTATTCTCTCCCTAGCAGGGAACATAGCCCTTTACTGCAGTGTTTCAAGTTTGCCTCCAATGCTATCTGATAGAAGTGCTTTTATCCCCTGAAGATACAGTACAAAATACAAATCATCATTGGTTTTATCTCAGCTGGAGCTGCTGCTTCTCCAAATACGTTTACTCTGTGCAACTGTCCATCAGACCCATTTTTCATCCTTCATCCTGCTCCTTTACGATGGCTGGGTTTAAGGCCTTTCTTCTGTTCTTTGTTCCTTTAGCTCAGCGAAGTAAACAGCAGGATTGATCTTACACTGCATTTTGGTATTGTTCCAAGTGCTCATCAATAGACATGGCTGGGAATGCACTGACTGGAAAGGAAGGGCAGATGGAAATGCACTTCTTGTTCTTTGTGCCTTTTAGTGTGCAGCGGAATGTCCCTAATCTGAGAGCTGCTACACTGGCTGCCGATCGACATGCAAATTTGTCATCAAATCATGAGTCCCATATTAGTTCTAAGGTATCAGAGAGGAAAAGAGAGAGAGAAAAATGAAAAGATACTAAAAAGAGGCTTTTCTTCACTACCTCTTATTGCCCAGGTCATTACAGTGTCTTGGGAAAGAGCAAGAGGGATAAGTAAGCTGTTATATTGTGTTTCTTTTTATATTGCATCCGTTTAACAGGTACTCGAAGTGAAGTACTCTGTGAGGCAATTTAAGCTAGTGATAACTTAAAACCAATGGCGGTGGCCTTAAAATGAGAAAAAGCATTACAAAGGATAGTGGGCTTTTTTCATGTTTTGTTTTTCTTTTGCTTTGTCATTTTTAGTTATTTGGAAAAAATCCTAAATGGGGTATTTTCTGTTTGGTTTTTTTTTTGTTGTTTTTTGTTTTTTTTTCCTTTAAAGAGAACCAACAATATTTTGACTTGAAACATTTTTTTGAAAGGCGTGTGGCTAGGTTGAATTGAAGGCTGAAAGATGCTGATTTTATGGCCCATATACTATCCTGTTATAAAAGGAATATGAGAAAAGTTGGCCGGATGGACCTTTGAACTTGCTTTATTGAAGTTCCATATATTATTATAATGTTTTAAGATATTTTTGAGAGATAACAGGTTGGAAGGAGAGTTTATGGAAATAATTATCTTATTTTGAATACTCCTTATCAGATAGTTGGCACAGAGATAGTCTGACTTTACATTGATTACCATGTGGACACATCTCTTCTTTGTAAGAGATCCTCAAAATTTTAGCACGGTTAGGCAATGTATATCCTACTTACCTCAGCTTTAGGAAGGTGTAGTTTCTCTTTCATTTACATTAACATTTATATCACGGGAGTTACTTCTGTGAAGCTTTTCTTCAACACCTACCTGCCCCTCCCCAACAGTGTCCCACCTAATCCTGCCTTCCCCATGACACTGGCTATTCCCTCCTTTGTTCTGGAAATGTACATGTTTTGTCATATACATGTTGTCTATTTTGGTCGTCCTGGTTTACATTGATCAGTTTGCAGATTACATTTTTAATACACTTGTAAAAATGTTACTACTAACAAGAATCTAGATTTCTCTTGTTTAGAACTACATAGGTGCTCAATTGTCTACTGTAACAGCAATACTCCTCTTTCTCTCTGATTGAATGTGGAATATATATTGCTAGCAGGCACTTGTGCAAATTTTAATAGTACAGTGTTAGTGAACAGGTGTATGTTTAAATATAATGAAGTTAACCAATAAGACATTAAAATGGAAAAAAAAATCGCTGTAATACTTAACATACCACAAAAGTTTTAAAGTATGGAACAAAGTATAAAGGGTAGAATGTAAAATCAAATTCAAATAAATCAAATTACAGATATGCAGGAAATGTAAGTGATTTGAGGTTTTTTTTTCCCTCCATCACAAATCGGGTTTATTTGTCACCATGAAAATTCTGAATTTTAAGCATATTCTTGGACTGGGGGTTTGTATTCATAACTCGTCCAACTTTAGCACCTGTCTCTTCCCCAGTAGCTTTTCCAGAACTGCTACCTTTACCATCGAGCTCCATGAGTTTTCCCAGTTCAAACTTGGGTTTCTTCAACATTTTTACTTTTATAATAAAGATATCATGGAGCAGATAAATAAATTGGCAAGTCTTTTCTATGTTTTTTCCAGTGCTATCTGGAATCAATTTGTCTGCACTTCTTGGGTCATGATTTCCATCATCTTCTGGATTTGGTGACCTGTTGATGCTGAGCATAAGAGGTCTTCCAAATCTGATTGTTGCATTTTTTAGTAAAAGCAACAGAGAACATATGAAGCAAATACCCATGGATAGTCTTGACATCAACATGAGCTTTAATCATGGTCTGCCATTTTTTGAATATGGAGCACATTTTGTCATGGGTAAGATCCACGCCATGGAAATTACTCAGGCAGTTTTTGCCCTGAACATCCTCAGTAATTACCTTAAATTTTCTAAATGCAACTTCATCGTTCTACAGATCAGCTAAGCTCACTGCAAAAACATGACTCTTGAGACCATCAGATGTGATTTGGGTTCCTTGAGTTCTCATGACTAGTGTTTTCCCAATATTTCTTATATTGAACATAGCTGGTGTTTTCACATCATACCAATGTTTCTTAGAAAATGGGTCAACCACTTCTTGGCTCTCTTTTTGCTGCCATTCGTAAGGAGCTTGTTCTTGCCGACCACAGTGGTGCTGCTCAGATAGCCAAAAGGCAAGGTTTAAAAAAAAGATAAGTTAATTTCTTTTGTATCTTCAATGAATCCATGGAGCTGACTAAAAGGAAAATGGCAAAGTCATGATAAAGATCCTATTATAATAACCTTGATAAGGCAGTGATTTAGATCCATTGGCAGTGGGCGGAAAGAATGCATTTGGATTGCTCTCAGATGGACAAGGAAAATGTTTCTTTGGTGCTCTTGGAACAGAAGATATCCTTGATTCATCTTTTACTGGTTAAACAACATTAAATAGAGGTCGAAGATTAAAAATTGGCGTTTGAGACCCTTATTAACAGTGACATAGTGGGTAGATGGCAGATGCGATCTGCAGTAAGGAGAGGTTGCCTAACCAAAGCAAGATCACACTGGTGCATTTTAACTACTTGTTGGCTGACCTCTAAGAAATATGCAAATAAATTTGCTTATGTAAATGAGTTCACATTCAGTTTAAACACCAGTTTACATTAAAATGATTTTAAACCATATATCAACCAGTTATTTTTAAATTTATGTTTTTGAGTTATATGTGACTTTCCTCCCCTGACTTTCTCAAATATTGCAGCTCTCTGAGAGGTAATTTTATGTGTTTGCCTGTGAGTTTCTGAAGAGGAGATCCCTTTTTATTTAACTTTGTTTTCCTGGTCCATGATACAGAGTAAGTGCTCATAAATGTTTATTGAATGAATGTTTGAATGTATAAATAAATAGATGAATTAAGATCTCTTAGCTTAGATGACCTTGGACAAAGGTATTTATTATAGAGTTAGAAAAGAGATGAAGAATTCTGCACTCTGCATCTACCTTATCCTGAAAATTCCAGGCATCTGTGTTGTCCCCAAAACACTGGGGGAGGTGGGATTATTTTGGGATTTATGGTTCACCCTTAGTCTGCTTTCTCTGGGAATTGCCTGTTCTCTTAGTCTTTATTGAAAGGAACTAGGAATTAGGATATCCAGAGCCCAAGTTGGATGATAGCAGAACAGAACACAATGGCATTCCTATGGGAGTAGCTGAATCAGGTTAATAGTGAAGAGTAGAATAAAGACCCAAGTGTATCTTCTGGTGGGGTCCCAAGAACCACCCTGAATCTAGAACTACTCATTGTGTCCAGCTCTTCTCTTACCTCCTACTTCTACTCCATTTCTTGCCCTCAGATTTCAGGAGATCTCTTATTTTTCTAATATTTGCTCTTGTGCCCCTATCCCTATATGTTTACTTGAACTAATTTAAATATTTCTTGCAATAAAACTTCATTCAGCTTTCTGTATAAAGCATCTGGGCATTATAAATAATTAAATCTGAAAACCCTCTGTTTCTTAGGTTCTTCCATAGAGGGGCTATGTTGAAGGAAAAGAAATTCGTATTACCCTAAGTTGTTCTCTGCTGCTGACCTCATCTAAGGTAAAAATGTTTTTTTGTGAAACTACAGCTTAGAAAATAACTTCTCTTCTATATTAGGGAGCAAGATGGTAGGAACATATCAGCTAAGAAACTCAAGAAACATTAAATTTTAGAGCTGAAAAGTAACAGAGGGTTTTCTGCTTTATTAGAGTCTCTAAAAACTTACATCCTGGCTCCTGGAATGGTAACTTCTCTTTTCAGTGCTGCCAAATGACTTGATTCCTTTGGTCCAGAAAGTACTGTCAGTGACCATATAGCACGAGCAACATCAAGTCATGTGTGGAAACTGGAAGTACAAGGCCATGTCCAAGGGAGATAATAGCCAGATGATTAATGCCAAGTCCAGGCAAATCTTTCTTCTGTTGACAGCTCTACTTCCACAAACCTGGCCAAGGGCATGCTCATTTGGGCAAGTTATTTTGCTGGGTTCAGTGGCCCCATATTACTTACTGTCTCTTCTGTATTACTTAGGGTACAGAGTAAGCTGCTGTATTAAAGAGATGCCTAAGTATAGTGGATCAACTATGATAGAAATTTATTTCTCTCTAACACAATAATCAGGGATCCAGGACTTGGTAGGGTACCTTCACCATATGTGGTTTTCATCTCTGGGTCCAAAGCCTTTGCTGTTTCCATCCAATGAGAAAGATGGGAAGAGGTTGGAAAACCAAGAGGTCATGACTGTTTTTCATAAGGGCATACCCTGAAGTAGGGATAAATCACTTCTGCTCACCTATCATTAGTAGGACATAGTCAACATGGCCATACCCAGTGCAAAAATGTCTGGGAAATATACTGTTTTCTTGGACAACCATGGATGCAGGTAAAACTCCAGATTTTTACGATTAAATAAATCTGGGAAAAATGGATGTCGACAGATAATTAGCAGTGTCTGTCACATTCCTCAAACCCACTCTTGCCCCATAACTTACATACTCCAAATCCATTCTGCAGAGAAATGTAAACCCTTTCTTAGAAGGGCATAAGAGAACTGAACTAGAGATATGACTAATCAGTAGACCTCTATAAAAATCAGTAGAAAGACAGTTCAGAGTACAGCCATATTGGTTGTGAGTGGTCTCTCTCTCTCTCTCTACCTTTTTGTGTGTATCAGTCAACCAGTCATAGACCTAGGTGAGCATCCCGGGATACCACTAGCTGATATGTGAATTTTCTCTGACTTCCTAGAAGTTATCATCCCACCTCTGCTGAATGCCTAATCTAAGGTTTATTCTGTGCTTTCAGCTATAGAGATTTATATTGTAAGAATAATTTAGAAAACAAGGGTAGAAAAATCCCATTTTACTAAATTATCTGCCACTCTTGTCACACTTAATAAGAGCAGAGAGAACAAGAAAATAGAAATTGTTTATATTTATGTATCAAAAGATTTGGGTGTAAAATATAGTTGTTGGTTTACATATAAGATTATCATACATGGCGCCATATTGGATGTAAAGGATCTAAAACTATCTGGAAATTTGGGATGGTACAATCCCTCTACTGTTGATAAAATTACCTTAGAAAAATCTTTAGAAAAATCTTTATTTAAAATTTATAATTTTAAAAGGACCAGTTGTTGTCTCATGGTGTTGGCTTTTATTCTTTCAAATTTCTAGGTATCACAGCACATGTTATTTTCTATCTTAAATTACAATTGATCTTTTTTTCTTTAAATATATGTCTTTCTCTCTTTGATTTGACTAATCTCCTTGAGGGAGAGTATCTACTTATGATTCTTCTCTGTGCCCCTCAGCAAAAAAACACTAACCTTTCAATACAGCAGGTACACAATAAATACTTATTGGATGGATGAATGATGTAAGTAGTCAGAGATTTAGTTTCAATTCAGGCGGATGCTCAAACTTTGCCTCCTCTGAAAGGCCTTCTCTGACCATCCTATCTAGAATAGCATGTGGATCCCCTCACTTTGGGCTAATTTTCTTCCTAGTACTTACTGCTGTACCCTACATGACTTGATCTGTGAATTTAATTCTTATTATCTGTCTTCTGCTATTGAGATTATACTTTATGAGGGTCAGGAGTTTCTATCTTTTTTTCACTGCTGTATTCTCAGCCTTTAGAATAGTGACTGGCTCCATAAATACTATTGAAAACATTAATGAATGATTATAATGATATAAGGACAATTTCACTCATCAAAATAACTTTGGAGGATTTCATGTATCTATTAAAAAAAAAAAAGACTTTGATTAGTCTTTCCTGTATCTATTAAAAAAAAAAAGACTTTGATTAGGCTTGGGGTGGGGCTTGAGACACCAAAGATTCTTTTCAAATAGTTGAACTGCCTTCTCAAGAGGGTAGTGCTGTTTGTTGAATGGTTCAGTACTTGCTGATAACAGAATGAGTTGGGTAACACAAGTTCAGGGGTATAAGCTGGGGCATAGTTGAATTTTTCTGTGTAGTAAAGGAGGAGAGGAACTTGAAGCTCTTAAAAGTAATCTGGAAGGAGAAAAGACTAACTGGGAGGCTGACTGTTAGGTCAGAGAAGAAGAAAGAGAGAAACCCTGTTATGATATAACTGAGGAGGAATGTAGGGAAAAGAAAATGCCTAGTATAGACTTTAAGGGAATGCTATGTGCAACCCTATATAGCACCCTGAAGTCTCCCTGATCTTCAGAAAAAAAATGCAGACATCCCCAATGCTTAGAATTACTGTATTTTTGCTGGAAACTGTTCAGAGGCTGAGTTCAACTTCTGGATATATACAGATCTGACTCTGGATATGTACCCCTGACTCTGGGAATGGGTAGATGTCTGACAGTTGTCTGGATTACTTGAAACATATCCTAAAGGGAGACATTCAGTCATGTAGGGGTTCTGCTTCCCCTATTATACTGAATTCCTTAGAGTCGAGTCATGTATCTCCAACTTTCTTTGAAAATCCCACAAAGGAGTAAGGAATCTAGATAACGATCACTTAATGAATGTTAACTATCAGTCAGCTACTGCTGCATAACAATCAACCACCAAATCTCAGTGGCATTTACAGTAAGCATTTACCTCTCACATGTCTGCGGATTGATTTGAGAGGCACTGATTTAGGCTGAACTTGAATGGGTGACTCTGGTTTCAGTTGTAGGTCTGGCTGAGTTGGATTTCTCTGTGTCATAGGCTCTGGTCTGCTTGATATGGACTTATTTGAGGTTTCAGGCTGAAGGGATAGCATCTACTTGAAGGGAAGCTCTTTTAACTGTGATGGCAGAGTCACAAGCAAACAAGCAGAGTATAAGATGTCTATTAAAGCTTATACTGAGAACTAGCAAACTCTCAATTTTGCCCACATTTCATTGACTGCAGTATCACAAGCTAAGCTCCAAGTCATGTCATGGCCTCTGTTTGGTGTACAATGAACATTAAAGGTTGTGGATACAGGATCAGCAATTCAGGCTACCACATTAATAGACCTACTGACCAATCTTACATGATGCTGAGCAGCCGGGCCAGACAGTGAGTCCATTCCTAGCAGATATTGGTGTGCCTATGATTTGAGTGCCTTTCAGTGAGTTCTTTTATTTTTCCTCTTTGCAAAAGGGGCCATTAAAGTTAAAAACCTATTTTTGTAATAGAATGCACACAACAGTACACATATTGACCTATGTTTTTAGTCAATATCAAGATTTATTGTCCCCAGAGTTAAATAAATCGTGATATTGACCCCATCATAAGCCAATATCTGCCTAATGCATTTTTTTAAAAGTATTTTGTATTCATTTATATTAATAGGACACAAGCAATCACTCACAGTGTTACTTTCTTTTCCCTTTCTTGCTCTTTCTCCTTTGTTATATTTTCATCTGTCCTGGTGATTAGCTCAGGGTTAACATAAAAGTTGCTGAGGTGGTACACGGTATGTAGTGTAGGAAAGATGGCCAACAGTGGACACTGCCCCACTATAGAAAGAGGAAGATTCGTTTCCATAGAGAATTATGCCCTCTCTGATTCCAGATGGTAGAAATGAATTGTTTTCTTTAGCAGTTGTTTTTCCCTGGGTCCCTCTACTCTCTGATGTTCCTATATATAATTCCCTTGGGTCAGTGGGGAAAAAGGAGGTGAAAGGGATGAGGCAGAAAGGGATACTAAGTCAAGAGTTCTTCAGTTGTCCTTGAATTCGTTTCTCTGGCTTTCTTTCTGTGCTGCTTTATTCTTGATTTCTTTGTCTTTTTCTTTCATTCCATTTTGTAGCTGGCATTTACATTTTCTGGAGGAGTAGAAAAAAATATTTCTTTAATACTGAATTCCATTTATCTCCATAAATTGGTTAGGGTATATGATCTAAAGGACTCAGCTGTTTTTAAAATAGGTTTATTCCTTTCCTTGAAGATTATTTCCACACAGTATAGACGAGTTAGAAGGAGACTCATTTTGTAGACCTCAGTGAGAGTTCCACATTTGCAGGGCATCATTTCAGATGTGGTGTTTTTGAACAAAGAAATTAAATTTATATGTATCACCTAAATTATTTTGAATTCATGGTTCAGCAAAGAGTTCAGATCCTAATCAAATATGTAGTTTGCATGAGAGCTAACACCCTTCTCAATAATAACATGGCAGTTCTATTTACACTGTTGACTAGATTGGGAGTGTGTGTGTGCTGCTTTGTGAGAATTTACCCTGGTTGTTTGCAGTCGGGCCTATGCTAAATATGCAATTTTACCACAATTAAAAAATTTCCAGAGAGGTAATTGAGAGAAGAGCTTTTCAAACAGTTCTCACCCCTTGTAAATAACAGGTTCCCCTCACCCCAAGCATCTTTCAAAGGAAATGAATTGTGCAGTCTTCTGCTTTTTTGCCAGCTATCAAAATGTTGTCATTGTGCAGGGTTCCATGTGGCCCTGCCTTCTCCATGGACATTTCCAAGCTCTTCCTGCCCTGCTCCTCCCTCCTCATCTAGACCTCTACACAGTGTATGGTCTGTGTCACCTAATCAGTACCTAACTTAATTTGGTTTGGTTTTATTTTCCTGCTTTTGGTGTTCACTTTATCTCCATACCAGATTATAAACTACAGAAGAGTTATTCACTTTTTTAAAAATGGGAGCTAGGAAAATGATGATGATGATGATGATGATGATGATGATTGCAGCAAACATTTGTTTTTACTCACTTGTACCAGAGACTGTTCTAAATCCTTTAAATAGATTAACTCATTTAATCTTTACAACAACCCTAACAGTTATTTTCAATTATTATCCCTATATTACATAGGAGGAAATTATTTAGGCACAGAGAAGTTAAGCAACTTGCTAAGGCAAAGGGTAGACCAACATTCAAAACCAGGTTATTGGACTCTGAAGCCCATGCTCTTAATGACAGTGTCAGTCTCTTTGATGATTATTAGAATAGGCCGTGGATTTCTTGCTTGAACCTAGAGGAGAGTAAGATGGGATGTGCACTTCTTGTCCATTTGAGGGATGGGATGGGGTACAGGATAAAGATGGACTGGCAGAAAAGAGCAAGACCTAAAGGTTTGTTATAAGATTCCTTCCGGTGCTGTCCTCACCTGACTTACCTACAGTGGTCAGAGATGATGGCTTAGGAATTTTAGAAGCTATAAAATAGGGGAGTTATGAACAGATTTTCATTTTAGAAAGGTGCTACAGTATGAACCCCTGTGCAAGAATGCTGCATTCCAGTTTCTGCTGTGGCACTTCCTGTTTCACAAGGCAAAATGCTTTGTCAAAGGACATAGCCTTTCCCAGCCTGACCACTGCCCATGTGGCATCAGCTCTGTGTCCATTTGGTGGAGACTTACCCTAATCTGCACCATCTTGAACCCTCTCAGGGCTATAAGTGGCCACTCTCCTTATAGAATAATGAGATGCTCTGGGTACCACTTAGTGCACACGAGGCAGCTTTCAACCTAGATCACATTTCCACATAGATTTGTGCCACAACTCCTTCATTTTTTTTCTTTCACAAAATTAAGGTAATACCATTTGGTCATACATATTTCTGTCAATGGGCCTGAATACTCATCACCTATTTGGTGTTCTAGGAGCTAAAAACCTGGAAGATATCAATTTCATTGGTTAACCTATGAAGATAAAGAGGTGGGGCAGGGCATAGGAGAACAGAGGTAGAAACATATGTGAGCCACAGTGAGCCCTTGGCTCCAGATTTTGAAAAGTGCTCCTTTCTCCTCCTCTCACCAACACTCCCCTGCCCTCCCTTCCTCTCCCTTCAGCTCCCCTCTCCTCCTCCTTACTCTAGTGGTCCTGCCCATCAAGTTGGGGCAGTTGGGTGTCTGATATCCATAGATAAATCAGCTGGTTCACGTTCACAGCTGGCAAGCAGATGTTTCCCTATTAGTTTCATAATGAACAGGCTAGACACATTGGCTTAGGGACATTCTCAACATCTCTCACCCCAAATGGCAAATTATTCATTGTTCAAAGCACACCAAATCTAGACTATCACCTTAGTCTTCTATGATTCTAAGCTATAATTATTAAAGTGGATGGTTGGTGGTGTGGAAATGTGCTCTGTTGTTCAGTTGGTCTTTGGTTTAAGTTTAATTTTGGGTGAAATGGATTGTAATGTGTTTGGTTCTGTTTCTTGGTGGTGAGAATGTGAGAAGGGGCTGGGCAAAGGCAGTCCCTCAGGCAATGTTTTAAAATAGAACAAATTCATATCCCCTTGTTTGAATGGCTCCACCTACTTTTCTGTTCACATTTAGTTTAAATTTCTAGGGTTTTGGTTGGGGCTTTTGACCATCGCCCCTCCACCCCAACTTCTTTAGGAGTGGAATTCTTTTCTTATCACTCACTTCTAGTGATCTCATTCCACCTCCAAAAGAATAATAAATATTACGATTGAGGTACATGTTGGTTCTATAATTTAGTTTTTAAGGTTAACTCCAGCACGAAATTCAGTCTTCCTGCGGTGCTCCTTTGTAGCTATTTAACCATAAAATGTCTTTTATAGTGACAATCGAGAGAGAAAAAGCAGGTTGCCTGGAGGTAGGTGGGAAGATCAGTAATTGAGTATGTACCAGCGATGTCACAACACTCCCTGCAGTTACACTGGGT
The DNA here is from genome assembly GCF_000325575.1 of Pteropus alecto. Lineage (NCBI taxonomy): Eukaryota > Metazoa > Chordata > Mammalia > Chiroptera > Pteropodidae > Pteropus > Pteropus alecto. The sequence goes on along the minus strand of NW_006434709.1, from coordinate 5,373,474 downwards.
GGGGACACATAGGCAAGTTTCACTGTTTTACTAAATAAACTTTAAAGGGTAGAGGCAGGTGGGTGGCCCGAGACATTTTAGATGAAACTGTGTGGCTGTGATCAACACAGCAGAGATGGTGGGATCGAATCTTGCTTGAAATACTGCTATTATTTCTCTCTTTCAGAGGCTGTTTTTATGTAAAACTGTTAATAAATGTGAGCTTTTGAGCTCTCCTGTGTGATGAGGCTTGTGTGCTAGGTAAGGTGGGAGACACATAACAAATATTAGAATGAACTACATGAAATTGCTGCTACTGGACCATTTTTACTACAAAAATATCAATTTTGTATAATTCATCCTAGAAAAAAAAAGCACCTCCACTTATTCAATAGACATTTATTCAATCAAACAAGATATGCAAATTGCCTAGTACAGTGTCTGCATATAGCACAGCCTAGCACTGCCTGGTACATAGTTATCACTCAGTAAATGGTAGCTATTTTGATCAATGTGTTGCTACCATAGACAGTGATGGTAGGTTGGAAGTATGCAATAACCTTTCAATCAACTTTACTCAAGGGCCTAAATGTGATCCTTCTCTTTAGATTGACAGGTCAAGTGATCTAAGAACTCATTTCCACTTACCACCCTCCCTCAGATCGTCTAGTTACTTGTAGGAGAGAACCAAGTCCCGAGCTGTCTCGGCAGCGTGGATGGTCTTTGCTCCACTGCATTTCGGTAGAAGAGGCGGTACTGCATGTCTAACATCTGGGATACACTCCACTGTTTTTTCAGAGCTGCTTGTAATTCAGCCTTTTGAGGAATATTAACCTTGTCCCTAATTTGTGAAATCTTCATGTTACTCTGAGTTTTAATCCATAAATGTTTTCATGTAAGCTGCACCATTGAGCGTGATGAACCAGATTTGACGGAGATGACAAATCGCAGTTTTGAATGATTATGTCTGGTATAACAGCTGGAAAAAGAAAGCCAGAAACATGAGAGTGGCCAATGAAAAGCTTTCTTTGGCATGAAGAAGCATATTGTCATAGCGTTCCCCCCAAATTGAATTGCCTTAAAAAAAAAAGACCTGTAGGAATATTTGAAGAAACACAAATATTTTTTGAAAAGTTAAAATAAGCGCTTTTTGTGAGAGAATGTTTTCAGTACCGTCAGTTTTCGACCTTCAGAGTTTTTCAGAAAGTAGTTCATTCACTGAGGGGGTAAAAAAACTTTCAGGGTTCTAAGAAGCAATTTCCAAAAACACTCCATAGACTTTTCATAGGCATTTTTCTGTTCAAAATCAAACTCAGAAGCAAGGGGATTTATGAACTACCTGATATACTAAATGATAAATCACAACACTCTGAGTCAATATCCTCTCTGTTTTTAACCACCTCCAGCAAAGACAATAAGAGCTACTCAAGGAATGCCCTCTGGACTCGTGAGATGGTGGTAGTTATAATGGTAGCGATAAGAGTGCTCACATTCATTTCACCCATCAGCGTGGTCAAGGGTGGCTTCTTTAAGAGGGTGGCTTTTGAGCAGAGCCTGGAGAAAGGGTCTTTGAACCTGAGAAGGAAATGAGCTATTGTGTATTTGAGGGAGAAAAAAGGCCAGAGTGGCTAGAGCTTGAGGAACAAGGAGAGAGTGGAAGTGTTAGGAAGTGAAGTGAAGAAGCAGACAAGGGGGCTGGGTTTTCTAGAGTCTCTTACTTAACGCCTTATCCTGGCCCCTGCCGCTAACTGCATGCCCTTTATGCCAAAAAAAAAAAAAGGAGATATGACAGCAGCTACTTTGTGTAGTTTTATTTTTCCCCAGCTTTATTGAAGTATGATTGACAAATGAAAATTGTATATATTTAGGTTGTATAACATGATTTTTAAAGGTATACTGTGTGTTGATTTACTATACATACACATTGTGAAATGATTACCACAATCAAACTAATTAATACATCCATCGCCCCACATAGTAAACATTTCTGTGTGTGTGTGTGTGTGTGTGTGTGTGTGTGTGTGGTGAGAGCACTTATGATCTATTCTCTTAAATTTCAAATATACAATGTAGCATTATTAACTATAACCATCATGCTGTATATACATCAGATCCAGAATATATCTTCTGACTAGAAATTTATACCTTTTGACCAATCTCTCCCCATGTTCCCCATTCCTCAACCCTTGGCAACTACTGTTCTACCTTCTAGTTCTATGAGTTTGAGTTTTTTAGAGTCCATATTTAAATGAGATCATATAGTATTTATCTTTCTGTATCTGTATCTGTATTGGCAGGATTTTATTCTTTCTCATGGCTGAATACTATTCCATTTCACTCACACACACACAAACCATGTTTTCTTCATCTGTTCATTTGTCAGTGGACACTGCATATTTGCTTTAGATTAAGTAATTAAATATGTGCAGTGTTTAGACATGTGCCCCTTATATATAGTAAGTGCTCAATAAATTATAGTAGTGTTATTGTTAGTTATATAATTGGAAGGTAATGGAGGATTTTAGCAGAAGTGATGTAGTCTGATTTACACTTCAGAAAATATCACTTAGTTGCCAGGCGAAGGCTGTAGAGAGATGAGAGGGGAGGCAGGAGACCACTTAGGGGGCTGTTGTGATATCCAGCTGAGTGACAGTGATGAAATAGATATCTCAGATTGAGATATTTATTGTGGGTATAACCAATAGGCCTTGCTAGTAGATTGGGTGCAGGGTGTGAGGGAAACAAGATTCAAGATAGTGCTTCTCTTTTAGCCTAGCGAGTGGGTGGATGTTGGTGGAATTTACTAGCTAGGGAACACTTTGAGCAAGAAGTAGTGAAATTACCCTATTTTATACCAAAGTAACTGGATGGTTTTGCCAATGACAGTTAATTCAGTGAAAAGAAAGCAAACGTGTTTGGAGCATGTGCTCTGTTCCTGATGCTCTGAATTGGGCTGGGCATCTCATTCTCTTCTCACAAGAGCCTATGATTGTTACCATCCTCATTTATTCAGCAGAGGAAATTGAGTCTGAGAGAAGATAATTGATGGGCTTAAGGTCACCTAGCAAATAAGTGGCAGAACCAGGAAAAGAATGCAAAGCCTATCCACCATGCCACAAGACCTCTTAAACCATCCAACCTTATGTGTGATGGGAGGTGGGTAAGTGGCAAGGGGCAGTGGATATTCCTGTAGCAGTAAATAAATAAACCATTGGGAGGATTCCTCACTTTTTAAGCCACAGTTATAACCTTGGTTAGATAGAGCAAGCTATCTAATGATGTTGGATGCGTTTTCAGTTGCCCTCAAGGCTTTTCTTTCAATATTTTATAGGATTGCACGGGTATCTTTGAGCATTTTTTTAAAAAGCTGATACAAAACCATCTGAACACTCAAACACTTTTCAGAAGGTCAGGCAGTTTTTCTTTTGAAGAAAGCGTTAGGCCTCTCTATTTTGGGGGTGATTTGAGGGCAAAGAACTACATGGAGATGGAGGGATACCTGCGATGACCTCTCTTAAGATTCTTCTCTCAGTTCTGATGTATGTGACAAATGCATTTTTAAAATAAAAGAATTAATTTATTGTAATTTGGGGCTCATTCATATTGAATTCAAAGCACAGAGTTACAGCGTAAAGTCCTAATTTAAACAGATTTGCAGATGTGTTTTAATTACCTCAGAGATTATATTGGTACCAGTAAGTGTGGTCACTAGTTCTCCAGCTTAGGTCTTTGAAGAAACACTCTCCCTGAGTCATATTTTAATGTTATGCTCGTAGCATGTAGTGATGGTATATAATCTGAACTGCTTAGGTGATAAATGTCTGTAATACAGCTCAAACTAGTTTGAGCACAAAGGTAACTGAATTGGATCAGGTAACTGGAAAGTCCGGGGATAACTCTTTCAGGTGTGGCTAGACCCATGTGCTTGACAACACCATCAAGAATCTGTCCTTTTCCATCTTGCTTTCTCCAGGTTGACTTCAGTCTTAAAAATGAGTCTCCCAGTGCAGTGGCAAACACCAGCAGCAACTCTGGGCTTTTATTCTATCAATTTAGTGAAAAGAGAAGGCCCCTGTTTCAATAGTTTTCCAGTAAGTTGCATCAGAGGGTGGGCACATTTTTCTAACTAATCCACTCAGAGAGGTGCTTTGCTTTAATTCTTATGAAGGTACCTCTGGCATTGAAGAGATTGGAAAGGGTAAGAATGGAAACAGATCATTAAGGAGGCTCTTGCTGTCACCCAGGTAAGACAGTATTAGACCATGGATAGTGGTGATGGAGAGAAGTGGATAGATTTAGGATATATCAAGTGAATTAAGAGCATTTATATAGCAAAGAGAATGAGTGCCTACTCTGAGCCAGTTCTATATGCTAAAGCGAGAGATACAACAGTGAATAAGGCATGCGCCCACTCTAGAATTCCTCATAGTCTGTGGGTTAGAAAGATGTGTAAACAGGTAAGTCCCATACCATGAGGTGTAAATGCTTTCATAGAGATGTGTACGCAGTGCTATCATAGTCCAGAGAAAAGAGTGATTAAGTCTCCCAGGAGATTTAAGGCAGGTGGTGGTATTTAAGTAGGAATATGCCAGGTGAAGAAAAATGTAAAAGGAACTTCAGTGGAAACAGCATGTGCAAAAGCATGAAGGCATAAAATGTGGTGCAGCAAGTGGGGTAGGTGGGGTCAGATTGGGAAGGACCTTGGATGCCTCCCTAAGAAGTAGGTTTCCATGTAGGAATATTGAATCGAAGGACACTAATCCATGGGTACACATATATCAGATAGAACATGTTTAAGCATTCCTTCCTGTAGTTGAGTTTGAAACTTTAATGTACGTAACAATAACTATGTAGCATCTGTAGGGATTTTTCCATAAGAAATTTTGCTATTTGTGATTTTCTCACATTATTAGATTCTGAACTCTCGACTTAAGATGTAACTCCATTGTATTGAGTGGATGCTATAAGAATTAGTGCTGAAGGTTGCCTAGTACATTCTCAAAGTGCCGTAGAAAATTCAGTGTATCAGTTATAATTATTTGACTTGCAAGCAAAATAAAACTCAGCTCAAATTGGGCTAAACAATGAAGGGGGTTAATTGGTGCCCATAACTGAGGTCGAGTTTCAGAATGCAGTTCAATCAGGGCTCTGACTGTCTTTCTCTAAAGTTTTCTCAGCTTTCTCCTTTGTGTGTGGGTTGGACTTGATTCTCAGTTCATTCTTAGGCTTGTTCCCCTCTGACCGCAAAAGAACAGACAGCTACCTGCTTTCTAATTCTTGATGCTCTTGGAAATGAAAGTCCCCTCCCGGGAGCATCAGACAAAAATCCTGAGCTTCAACCTAATTGGGTCTTCCCTGAACCCTAGGATGTTTGTTTTAGGCCTGAGTTGACACTGTCAGGAGAAATGAGATTTCTGTGACAGCCAGAAACAGATTCCTGGAGCCTGGGGGTCTGGGCAGTCTACCCAAACCTCACTGGGAGTGTGGAATAGATGTTGTGGAGATAATTAAAGGGTCTATTGCAGTTGTACAAAAAAACACCAAACCCTGATTTATTTAGGTAATAGCGGAAAATCCCATGGCACATGTTATGTAGGGAGGGAAAGTTACAATTTTGGTATATAGTTGTGTATGTGGAATGGTGTTGAAGGAACACGTTCACTAAGTATTTTCCTGTGAATTGAGTAGAGGATGGGATAAAGATAGCTTTTAAACTAGTTATGAAGAAAAAGTTTCCCAAACTAATAAGTTAGATTATAGAAAAGTTTGCTTATGAGGGCAAATTCTTTGCAAATGGCCTTGAAAGATGCTTTTATGTATATGTGACATGCACACTAACCACCATCAACTGTGCATCAAGTCACGGTCTTCTAGTTCTACTTGAAATGTAGTTAACCTAGTTCTAAATGCAGTCTTACCCCACAAATAGTAATTGCATTTCTCTTCAGATATTCTGTTAAGCAGATTTTGTTCCATTCAAGCTCCTCTCCTTAGTGGCTTGAATCAGTAAGCTTTCTCTATAAAACTTGGGCTACACTCCACTTCCCATTTACCAGATGCTGAGGAATGTACTGTGGTGATTTTGTAGTCATTCAGACTTTGGTTCAGTTTCCTGCCGTGCTACTGGCCAGCTGTGTGACCTGGGGTGATTTATTTGGCCCTAGCGAAGCTTGTCTTCCTCATTCAGGAGGTGGCAGTAATTATTACCTACAATAGCAGTGGTCATAAGGACGAAATGTGGCAGCATTTGTAAAATGCCTGGCACAAAATGGCGCTCAAAGTTAGCTAACAATATTGAAAACTCATTTGTGAGCAGTCCTCAGGCCAGATTCTCTTCCCTTCATTGTTCCAAGCACAATTTATCCATACTGCTGTGAGCCGCGAAATAAACAAAGAACCTGCTCTTAATTTTGCAGCTTTATAGCTGGTATTTGAGTAAAAGATGAGTGTTTTAAATAAAATGGTGTTTGAGTGGGTCACTGGTGGTGGAGTTCCCATCTGTGAATTCAGGTATCCATGCATTCTTCTCTGTAGCAATGGAGAATCAGTTCCTTAAAATCGTAGCCAACAGATGGACATGTTTTGTCCCCTTTTCCTCTCCCTTAAATGTCATTCGCCTTTGTTCTTTTCGTTTTCCAAAGGAAATGTGACACTTGGAGCTGTTGTAGGTCTAATGCCCAGATGCTTGGATCCTGGGTTTCCCAGCCTACTGTAGGGGCAGAGCTCCCCATATTTGAGCCCTACCCCTCCATACCAAAGCCTGCCTGAGCCAAAAGCAGTGGGTGGTCTCACTGTTCTCCCAATGTTTTAGGAACTACCCCACCTAGGCACATGGAGAGAGGCAGAGATGCTATTAAACTCTCCACTTCCTGGGGTGTATGTGCCTGAGCTGTTGCCAGAAACTTAATGTTGTTTTAACGCATTTTTGTGCGTGTGTGAGAATCCATTTTCCAGCACTGCTGATGGAGGGCACTCACCCCCCTTTTTATGACTGAAAGCCAGCTGAAGATTCAAATACAAGGTTCATTCTGGAAAACACAATGGTGCTTTCTCCTTCCCTCCCGTCGTCATCCTTCACTTGGTCATCAGCTCTTTAATCTTTTGCCTGAGAAAAAAAAATTCTAATATACTGTAACTAGGATGTTTTTCAAAACTAGGAACACTTCAAAACAAGTTTAAATATAAATGAAATTGGTTTCCAAATGTCTTGTTAAAAAAATGCAGATGTTTTATATTTATTATATCGTTTTTGTTTTATCACCTTGCAAAATTTTACAGTATGGAATTTTATTTAATGCAGTGGCATTTGAACAGCAATATTAGACAGCTGTATTTGTTTCATATTTGGGAACTTTTTTCCCCCTCTTTGGCAGGATATTAAAACTGAAACTAATGTAACCTGGTGTTTTGGGATATGTGGATGAGGCATTTTGCTTATTGGTAATTGAAAACAACATCTCCCCTCCAAATGCACCTCTCAAAAAAATAAGCTTTATTCTTTAGATAAGTGATTATACATTTCAGAATGCCAGGAAATTCAAACGAAGCCACTTTAAGGAAAACTCGGCTCCTTAAGTGCAGAAACTTTGTTGTCTTTTGCTGCATGATATCAGGCAGGGGCTAATAAATTGTACTTTTGATGCTTTTGCTAGTTTAGGATTTAGTAAAGACATATGGCATAGGTACAGATTACAATGCAACTAATAAACAATTATTCTCAGAGAAAAAATAAGCCAAATAACCCTACTCCTTTGTCCCATTCCCCATTTGTACCTCTTAGCTTCTTCACCTCCTTTTAATTTGCTTTTTCAAGATGCTCCACTGGTGTCTTTAATGAGGGAGGGTATCCTGGGTGTTCTTAGCTGAAAAAATGCCAGCCTTTTCCCTTTTCTTTCTTTGTAAAATTTTCCTTCTACAGGCACAGACAGGTTTCTAGTTCTCTCCTAACTAAACCACAGACTCTTTGCTGATTTTCACACCCTCCAGGTCACGATGAAATCCCCTATTAATTAAACTGAAATTATATCTGAAATAAATCACTTGGTGAAAGAAACCCACTGTGGCATTTTTCTAAAGATGTTTGCAATCATTAATGAAACATTTGGTGACTGGTGACATTTTCGATAACTCTTAAAATGCCAGGAGATGATATGTAAATAATCTCCGTGGACTCTCGTGCAGGAGTACTCAACCCCTGGGCTGTGGACCAGTACCAGTCTGTGGCCTGTTAGGAACTGGGCTGCACAGCAGAAGGTGAGAGGCGGGCTAGCCAGCAAAGCTTCATCTGTATTTGCAGCTGCTCTCCAACACCAGCATCACCGCCTCAGCTCCACCTCAGATCATCAGTTATTAGATTCTCATAGGAGCACCGGTCCCTGGTGCCAAAAAGGTTGGGGATTGCTGGTCTAGAGCAGAAATTCAGAGGATCTAGTAAGGGCTGAATAATAATTTTGGTTTTCTAAAGATATTGTTGCTTTTGGGAGAGGGGATAAGGAGAATAGGAAGATAAAAGATGTTCTTTGAGAGAAATTTATGGAGGTCAGGGGTGAGCAAACTATGGCCCACCAAATCTAGCTGAAGCCTGTTTTTGTAAATAAAGTTGTATTGGAATACAGCTATACTACTGTTTATATATTGTCTGTGGCTCCTTTTGTGCTAAGTGGCAGAATTGAGTAGTTTCCACAGAGACTACTCTTTGGTCCTTGATGCCTAAAATATTTACTATTTGACACTTTATATATAAAATTTGCCAACTCTTGATATAGGTGATAACCTTATAGGAGTTTGGTTGAGTGGCAATCATTTTGTATTAGCCAGAAAACTAGACCTACTAGACCACAGTGGAATAATTCGAGGATTAGGAATAACGTATAGTCATGTGCATCATTGCTTCTGTTCTTTTATCCATGGCAGACATTACAAAATTACAAATCAACCTTGGCACATTCTCTTTCTGCACGCAGATCTGGTTTCAGAATCTTTCTCAAAACAGTTTCCATAGTCATTAACAGGTTAGACAGCAGTTCTAAGCCTGGTGGGAGGTTGTGTGATTTTGTAGAGTTATTGCAAGAGTTTATGAATCTACAAAGACATCAGCACTGTAAAGATTGGAAAAAAAAAAAAAAAGGCTTCCTGTGTCTTCCTTCATTCAATAAATGTGTCTTGAGACTCAGCTTACTGTGGGCTAGGCTCTGTTCTAGGCATTGGGGATTCAGTGGGGGAAATAAAACAGATCAAGTCCCTGCTCCTCAAGGAGCAAAAGATAAAAAATAGAAACAAAAGTATAGACTGTAATGGCAGGTAGTGCTGACAGCCACAAAAAGCGCCAGACAGGGTGAAGGGATAGAATGTGTGGGAATGTTATTTTAAGTAGCAGGATCAAGGAAGATTTTCCTGGGGAGGTGATGTTTGAGCAGAGAGGGAGGTGGAGTGAGGGAGAAAGTTTGGCAGATACTGAGAGAAGGACATTTCCAGTAGAGCAAGCAGAGGCTGGAAGTAGGCAGGTGCTGGGGGTATGTATAGGGATGTCTGGGTGGAGCATGCAGCTGCTGCAGCGGGAAAGTAAGGCAGGTGGCAGGAATTTAACTTTTGTAGTCACGGGGCAGAGCGAGGTGGCTGAAACTCCTTTCCCATATCTTGCCCCTCTGATCCCTCAGCAACCCCCTGGGAAAGGCAGGGCCACCCTGCTTACCTTACAGAGGGGAGACTGCACCAAGCCTCTCTTAGCAGAGTTACCTCTCCTGGGTTACTACAGCTGAGACTATGTCCCAAGGTCCTGACTTCCAAATTGTGCCTTTTTTTTTTTTTAAACCAGGTGTTTAAAAGGATTTCTGTTTCTTATCGAAGAGTCTGTCCTAAGGCACAATGCAATGAAATTGCTCTACTTCCACTTGAATGCAGAGGCTGGACTTAGTGACTTGCTTCAGAAGAGTAGAGTATAGAAAGGGAAGTGTGGTAAGTGTGTAGTAGAGGAACCTGAGAGATACCACCTTAACCCAGTGATCAAGGTGAACCTCTCCAGCAATGTCGTATAGATGTCTATGTATCAAATAGTTCTTGTTATAATGTGATGAGAAGGGTTCTTCGCCGCTAATCATGAGAAAAACATCAGACACATCTAAATTGAAGGACATTCTATAAAATACCCGACTAGTACTAAAAACTGTCAAAGTCATGAAAAGCCCAGAAAGACTTAAAAAACTGGCATAGATGAGAGGAGACTAAGTTGACTAAATTAAGTGAGTTATCCGAGATTAGATCTTGGAACAAAAAATAACATGACCAGAAAAACTAGTAAAATCTAAATCGAGTCTGAAGTTTAATAGTAAAAAAATAACAAACGAATCATGTATTATTTAATAAATTTTGTTTCTTCTGTTCAGTAGTGTGGGGAAAAAAGCTCTACCAGCTATGGGTGCTTTGGGGGTGACCCTAGAACCACAGTAACCTTGTAGTTACTTAAGAGGCTGCTGCAGGCATGTATTCATCTCGGTCACTGTGGTCTGTTCCTTGGCAGAGTGGTCCCTACCGGTGGGCAAGGTGCTAAGGCACCTCGAAGGCACTTTCCAAACCCCGGATGGATGGGACTTACTGTCTGTAGTGTGATGCACCATAGAACTTCTCTCCTCCCCCCAGAAGTCTTCTACTTCCAGAAAAATCTGAGAGAGCAGGTTAAAAGGGTTTAATTAATGCATGGGGCCTGAGGGAGTTAAATATCCTTAAGACTTTTTAGCACAAGTGGTTGACAGAAGCAGCCCTTAATTACTCCATCCAGCTCACTAGTCTGCAGTGCCTCAGACAGTGGGCCCTTGTTTCTGAGGGGGCCAGTAGGGATGTGAGGGGGCAGGAGTCGAGGAGGAGAGGGGCCTCCCAAGCTTGAGCCCCAGTGCCCATGTTTCAGAAACAAACCTTCCCTATTTCACTTCACCATGAAGATTGACGCTCGTTGTCGGTCTTTGGAAACCTTAGTGAGAAACAGGCTTCTTTTGGGGGGTGGGGTGGCAGAGGGAGGCGTTGTTGTCTTTTAAAACCACCATCACCTTGTGTGTGGTTCTGTTGAGTGAATGGCTTACTTTTCAAAGGAACTGGAAGCAATTAGCCTACAGAGAGGTGGCTTTCTCACAAGGGGAAACCTAGGGACCATTCCCAATCGCTGTTCTCCCATCTATCTCCATTTCCTGAAAGGAAGGACCTAAGACGGCAGTTCAACTGGTAGGGGCCGCGTCCCCAGGAGGCCAGTCCTAGCTTACAGTTTCTGCTTGTGCAGCTCTGTGGCCCCAATTCTTAGCTTTCTTATGAGCCACTCTGGGGAGAATTAGCCATGCCCTCCCCAGAAGTTCCCTGGAGCTGGACGGTGCCAGGGAGACGTGAAGTCCTGTTGTTCAGCCTCTCTGTCTCCCCTGCATTGGGATGGGCAGCTCCAGTGAGTAGTGATGGAGAGGCCATGAGCACATCTTGCCTGAGCATCTGGCCTGGGCTATAAAGAGTGATAATAAGAGGTGGTCTTAGGTCAGCCTGCATCTGCCTCTAGTGCAGTCTGCCATTCTTTGGCTTCCCTCGCACAGAGCAGCAGGTGGACTTGATTCATTATTCTCTGCTCATTCATTCATTCATTCATTTAGGGAGTTACTTAACCTCTTTGAGCTTTATTTGTAAAACGAGGATGAAAAAACCTAGATCATAATTTCTGTGAAATTTTCAGTTGTATAAAGCAGGGTTTCTCCACACTATTGACATTTTGGGTGATAATTCTTTGTTGTGTGGACTATGCAGTGCATTGTAGCATGTTTACCAGCATCCCTGTCTTCTACCCACTAGATGCCATTAGCTCCCCTGTCCTCAGTGTAACAACCAAAAATGTTTCCACATATTGCCAATTGTCCCCGGAGTAAGGGGAAGGTGACAAATTGTTCCTTGTTGAAAATCACTGGTCTGAAGAAGAGAATGTAGATTGTATGCTTTGTGTCACTTAGAAAGAGGCTGGTTGACACTATCTCCTACCTTCCCGTAAATGCCGTGGAGCTTAGCAAAGAGATGCATGGCGGAGTTCCTGCTTTCTAGACAATTTAGAGTCAAAGTGGAAAGAAAGGACAAAGTCAGATGAAAAAATACTTAATAATGCAAGTTATAGTTGGGATATTGATCCCTTCAAACCATGGCATTGACTTTCAAGATTGCTACGTAGAAGGAGCAGTGAGTCTTTAGAAACATCCCAGTGATGAGAGAGATACTTTGTGTTCTGCTGTGGTGATGACCTGGCTGTCCATCAGCTCTGGACACCACTGTCTTCCCAGGCTTAAGGGACAGGTTCAGCCACCCATTCAAGGGCAGACCCAACAACTTCTAACTAGATAATTTGTAACAGCGAAAAAAAAAAAGACCATTTTCATCAGATAAAAGTATCTCCTGATAAAGGAGTGAAACGTTAAAAATCATATTCACTCTTGGGTTTGCAGATTTTTGTAGGTTTTTACTTGCAGGTTTGACAATTAAGTTATTTTTATCTAATCGTCCCTAGCTCTTTTCTCTTTTCTTCAGATTACTGGTAGGGAGGAGAATGCTGATATTTGCCTATAGTGACTAATGTGGTTTTCCTCTAAAAATGTTTCCATGAATACCAAGGTGGAATCAAAGAATGTGGCAAAGGAAAGATAATGTAGAATTGTGGACTTTAGAGTTACCATGGACTTAGCAATCATTTTTAACTCCCTGCATTTAAGGATAAGGAAACCAAGGCCCAGAGAGGTACAGTAACTTGCCCGAGGTCACCAAGCCCATTAGGACATAGGGAATTCTTCAACCCAGGATTCCTGACTCAGGCAGCCTGTCTCTCATGCCTCAGTCTTCCTTTTCTGATCTGCTCCCAGTATTTCAAAGGAGAACTTAGGCTCTTGATTTTTTTTTTTTTTTTTTTTGGCTTTGCTCTTTTCTTTTAATCACTGAAACAAAAACCAAAATATATTAGACAATTTCCTTATGATCTTAAGATAAATGTTCTTTTGTGTTTGATTTTCTTATTGTGGTAAAATATGGATAATATAAAATTTGCTGTTTTAACCATTTTTACTTGTACAGTTCAATGGCATTAAGTACACTGACATTGTTGTGCAGCCATCATCACCATCCATCTTAAGAACATTTTCATCACCCCAAACTGAAATTCTGTACCCACGAAACAAGGAAGAAACCTATTCTTCCTCCCGCCAGTACCTAATAGCTACTGTTCTCCTTTCTCTCTCTATGATATTGGCTATTCTAGATATATCACATAAGTGGAATCATACAATATCTATCCTTTTTGTGTTTGATTTTAAGAAGTTTGGTGTGCTGATCTGTTTTAAGTTTTCATCTACAACCCCGTGGTTGTAAATGAGTCTTCTGATATTTCCTACCCACCTTTGATTGTTTTCTCTGACACATTGTCTCTCTCCCATGACTGTTCTGTGGGGTGAAAAACCAACCAGAGATCAGCAAAGGAGTTTTGATGTCTCTGATTGGGAGGAGACTAGAACCCTCCTATACTTTCCTGCTCCCTGCAAACACAGGAGGGCTGTGCTCACCTGAACTACAGGGGATGGACGAGCTGATCCCTTCAGTTTCCAGTCTAAGTAAATCCCTTCCTTCCGAAAGAAAGATATGAATTGAAACGAATGATGAGTTTACATGCTGCTTAGTGTTCTTAATTTTTTTTTTAATGTGGTTTTTCTTTTATTTCATACATGATGTTGGAGGTCTTTCTATGGCAGAAGTATCTTAAATATTAAAAGCAAATAAATAGAGGATTGTCTTTTGAGCGCCTGGCAGATTTATTTAGGTTCGAGGAATCTAAGCAGTTGAAATTTTTAGTTTTCCTAGATTCTGTAAATGCAAGTGTCAAACAGCTGCCAAAGTCATCAAGACAACTAAGGATTTAACCAGTTAGATTTGTCACATTCATTCAGGGTTAGCCTGACTCTAACTTCGACCATTCTGACAGGTTAATCTTCACACTCAGAGACCTGAATGGTAGTCATTTCTTCCCCTTGTGGCCTTCATATGATCTCTCTGGGCAGGTTTTGCATAGACTGCTCTTTCGAAACCATGGGAGCTGGGGGAGGGGGTGGGTTGAAGGGGGTGGAGAAGCAGTCCTTTTGCTGGTGCTCACTGGTGACCTTTTGCCTTTTGGCACGTGCGTGTCCTGGCCCCAGACAGGAGAGTTTTCAAGTCACAGGTGGCCATCCTGTGGGAACATTTGGCTGCATGCATTATGCTCTGTGTATTGGAAATGGACCACTTTGCCAGCTGGAAAAGACAACAGGCACATTCCTTCAGCCAAGGCTCCTTCATGGGCCATAAATGCTCTAAACCCTCACGTCTCCAAGTGTAGTTACAACATTCCCATTGCTTTCTGGGAGACCCAGACAAGAGCTCTGCCACTTGCCAAGATGTAGGCCTTTTAGCTGGCAACATCATGTTTTAAATATCATACATAGGCATTGAGAGTCAGTATCAGTGGGCTTCAGTCCTGGTTGCACACTGGAATCATGAAGAGAGCTTTAAAAACTACCGCCTGGGTGATTCTGATCTAATTGATCTGGAGTTGGGGAATTCAGAGGAGGTGATTATGTGTTGCCAGATTTGAAAACCACTGTTTGAAATCCTTGAACCTTGAGCAAACCATGCCTGCCCCCGATCTGTGATCATGATTATAATGATGACAATGTTGCTGTTGATCAGAGCTAACATTTCTTGAAACTTCCTATGTGCCAGATCGTGTTATGAGCACTTTTACATACCTCATCTCAGATTACCTTTGCTGTAACCTTATGAAGCAGATGCTATTTTGCCCTTATTTGGGGATGTGGAAGCTGAGTTGTTAAATCGCCCTCTCAAGATCACCCAGCTAGTGTGTGGCAGAGCCCCAGGAAGATCTCAAGCTGTAGCCACTTGCTGATGAAGGGTGATTGGATTGTTAGGCTGGGTGCCTCCCTCCGAAGGCCTTCCAAGGTGGAGGAGCTCCTAGTCTACTCAGATTTGGCTGTTGTGCTGTTGTCTCATTGTGGAACTGATATGGACATTGCCAGGCACAGAGAGTGGGAACATCAGAAGGTAGGACACAGCCCCTGACAAAGGTCTAGGGCTCCCCTGGGGCCTCCCCCATGTCCATGTGGGTAGCCACTGCCAGATGGAAATACCCGCAATGACTTCTGTACTTAAATGAAGTGCTGTTAGGAGGAAGCATGAAGGAGTGATTGAAAGCGAGGACTAGAAAAGCTGAGGTCTTTTCCTGACACTGCATTTACAGCAGAATGTGGAAGCACAGCCAGTTCTCTTTAACTCTTACTTGGTCTCTTGTGGCTGCTTCTAAGGGTGTCAGGCTGGGCCTTGCAAACCAGTTTTCTTTGGGGATCCCTGCACATCTCAAGCTGATTTGCAAGCCATCGGGCTGTCCAAAATGCCAAGCATTTTTCCTATGGAAATGTGCTCTGTGTGGTTCTGATTAACGTCCTGTCTTATGCTGTCTTCCTGGACAGCTGTCATTTCCTGCTGCTTCCTGTAGTTTTTTTCCTTGGTCCAGGTCTACCTCCTCCTGTTTACCTGGTGCGGTTCTCCAGGGTGCCCACCACATCTTCCTGCTCTGCCTCGTGACTCTCTGGGTCCTGCTGGCTTTCATCTTCCAAATCCCACCTCTGAACCACCTTTTTCTGTAGTCTGTAAGCAATACGGTACTGTTTGCCACTTCTTCCCTCCAAACCTTAACAGTGCCAGAAGGAACAAAGACTCACTAATGACACAGTCGATTCTTTACCATCTTCGAGCCAATTGTCATCTGGTGTTTTTGTTTTGTTTTGTTTTGTTTTGTTTTGTTTTGTTTTGGGGGGTGTGTGTGTGTGTGTGTGTAGTGGGTTACCATTTATTAATTTATTCAGTAATTTGTTTATTTGGGGTCCAAAAGTGGGTGGAGAGATTTTCCGTCTTCTTATACTGCCTCAGGAACTGTGCCACTGCTTGCTTAACACTAATTAGGATGAAGCCAATGATCTTTAAGTCAGGGATCTTTATGTTCATGGTACAGAAATTGGATGTTTAGTTCGTAAAAAAAATCAGCGTTATATTATAGCCAACTCTTCATCTTGTGACTTGTGGATTTTTCCAAGTCATTCTCTTCTTTTATCCGTTTCATTTATCAAACTGCTTGGTGCTCATAAGGCAGATGATGGGAGAAAGTGCAGCCTAGATTAATCAAATCAGATGTTTGGCAAGGATTCCTGTGAAAGACTGATGTCAGGCAGGAAGTTCAGCTCTAGGAATACTGGATTTGAGGTCAGATGGGGATCTCGTTTATGTATGCCACCCTCATTGCCCTCTGCCCTCCCCAAGTGCTCTTTGCCCTTACCCAGTAACTTAATTTGCGTTTGAAAAAGAGCAGCAGTTGCAACAGCACCTTGAATTCTAGTGTTAATCCAGCCTAGAGAGAAGGATGGAGAAATCAGGTGGGTCTCTGCTGGGACCTGGCAGTGGGTGGAACCCAGCAGGAGGGGCAGGGACCAGATCTCCTTCTTTGGCTGAAGGTGTTTCTCAGGAGGTCAGAAGCAAGGATTTTGGTGAGAGAGGGAGGCAAGGAAAGGGTGAAAGGAAAGGAGGCAGAAGAAAGGAGATAGAAGAAAGGAGGCAGAAGAAAGGAGGCTTTCACAAAGGAAAGTTGCTGATTCTGTCTGTGATCAATCATGCCTAACAAAGAGACCCGTGACACAGGGCCTTGTTCCTCCCAGAACATCGCTATTCTGCCATCCAAAGCCTATCAGAAGACACCGACATTAATTTAAATGAATGTCCCTGTTCTTGTTGGCAGCTTTTCCCAACATGGATGGAACTGACAGACTGATGGCAGTGATTTTTTTTCCCCCAAATTTCCTTGATGTGGTCCTGGGTGATAGGAACCTCCTTCACAAGAAGCCACACATTTTCCTAGATGCGTCCCCAAAAATGTCAGCCTTAACTATAAAGCTGAAAAAGACATTTCACATACATAAAATATGTAATTAAAATGATGAATTTTTGTAAGATAGAATATTAGCCTTGTGACATTTTAATCTGAATGTGAGAGAGAGGGAGAAAGAAACCGCAATCTGAAGCGCTCAATTAAATTTAGAATTTTCCCCCCTCCATTGTTATGAATAAATAGAAAAGATTCTGTAGCAGTCAGTGGAATTATTAATTGCAACTAGTGTAGAAGGTGCATGCACCATATCATGAAATGGAATATCATTGTTAGTGACTATATTTCTTGGTAATTAAGGCCCAGACTAATGATGCAAGTTTTCTCCAGCATGATTTTCATCTGATTATGAGGCTGCTTCATTAAGAGCACTCAGCCTAACGAGCTGTAGCTGTAATAAAGTAATTTTCTGTCTTGTGCTCTGATTGATAAAGAGTTTCTATAGCTAAAAGGAATTGAAAATATAATTATAATTAGAAATGGTTGAATAAAGTTATTACAGGATTGCTGAAGGGTAGTGCAATTGACACCGTAATGTTTTTTTGGAAGTGAGCATCTTAAAATTAGACTTTATAAAGCAACAAAACTCCTTTGCTAATAACTGGGCCGAATGTTGCTGCTTCCATAAAATGAACATTTAGATTAAAGGAAAATGAGACTTTCCCACATTGTTCTCGACAAGAAAAACATATGCAAGAAGAATGCCGTCGCCTTTCTTCCCAGCATTCTTCCCTCGTGAAGTAAAGCTTATGAACATACTTTTTACTCCATTTATAATAATTTTCCTTCTGCCATATGTTGGAAAAAGATCTTTTTGATTAAACTGATGTCTTTTTAAGCATACAGTATAATTTTGGAGTTTCTCCTTGCCAATGTGCAAGGAGTTATGCTGCCTTTTTATATATATATTTATATTTATGAAGCAGCGGGTTTCATATAATTTTTCAAATTGTGTAGAGGGTTTTTTTTTTCCCTGTGTTTGTCACGCATTGGTTGATATCAAAATATAACTGGGGAGGATACAAGATTCTACCCCCC
Source organism: Pteropus alecto (assembly GCF_000325575.1). NCBI lineage: Eukaryota > Metazoa > Chordata > Mammalia > Chiroptera > Pteropodidae > Pteropus > Pteropus alecto. Next base: position 5,355,479 of record NW_006434709.1, on the reverse strand, counting down.
TCCCTTGGGAAATGCTAATCAACTTTTTATCCTAGAAACCTTATTTCTTTTTATGATGTTCACATTTATAAAGCATGAAAACTCTGTTAGAGCGGTCCTTGGTGTGTATGTCATTGGATATGTCTGCGATATTGACATATAAATCTATGGCAGTGGTTTTATTTAGAATTAGCTGATATACTTTGTGCTCCAAATTACTTTCACATATTTAATTTAGTCTCTTTTGTCCCATTTTAGCTCCCTGCACTGCATGAAAAACATGCAGATACTTTAAAGCTATATGGTTATGTAAATCTATTTTATGCAAACTCACACAGATATTATTGGGTCTGGACTGAACTGAGGAGTGGATCTTCCTAGATCCACACTTTTGACTGATTATTTCAAAGCTACCATTTTATACTGATTCTGACAATTGGAAAGACTTTTTAGAATTTCTGAGACTCATTTCTAACATATTATCAGGTAATAAAAGGATGTTATTGGGATACCATTAGTAAGATTAGAGAGGAAAAAAAAGGGCAGAATTTTATTGGTTGTTCATTGAAAATGTTAGCTGTGATTAGTTACATAATCCTACATTAACCTGTAAATTAAAATTCCTTGGTGCAATTTGATGGCTGATTTAATTTTGTCTTTCTTTGTTTGCCGCAGGCTAATTCCATTATGAATTCTTTATACAGCCTTTTCCCTCAATGATTAGCAGCTTCTACTCAAGTTCTGATTACTATTGTACACTTAGCACTACATAAAGCCGGGGATTAATATTCCCCTGAAGAATTGTTGCTATGGATCTGCTCTGTTCCTTCTAAGAGATGTTTCTGCAGCTTCAATTGTCCATAAATTATGATCTCTAGTGAATTATCAGTGGGAGTGAGCGGAGTTTAACAAGCTGAAGAGTGCACTCTAGTTCGGAGAGAAAAAGGCAAGGGAGAAAGAGAAAAGAGAGATTCTCAATTATTAATTGTGAGGTCAGATCATTCAGAAGTGATATTTTCCCCCATCTCTATCCTCGTAGACATGTACAAATCAGAATGAAGTTGTGGGTTAAAACAGAAGCTTTAAAAATCTTTCAATATTTAGTGATCATAACATGCCGCAGGGTTGAAATTACCTGTGAACAGAGAGAGAAAATGCTGGCTCTGCCACCCAGTAACATAGCAGGGTTTTGGGTGTGTTTTATTTTGAGAAGTGGTGTTGTCTTAATTTGTGAAGTGCGATTTTTTTCTTTATTGGTTTAGGAATATGTATTTGGGTACCATTGTTCTAAAACATTGCTGGGAATAACAGAAGACTTAAATAGAACTGACTTAAGGATTTTTCAAGATGAGGAAGGATTTTCTTAGGGAGCTGATATTTCCAGGTAAAGGTAATATGTAGCTTGGGAAGGGTTTCTCAATTTTGCTTTGCTGGGTGGGACTAAAATTCAAGGTTGGGTAATATCTGGGCATGTTTCGCTTTAGGATTAAGATCAGAAGGGACTGTGTTCAGGGTTTATTGTGAACGTTAGTTTGGAGAAACCTGGATGTCCATCCCTCCCACTATACAGCAGTCTGCTGGATGGATTCTTGCTCTTGTTGGGGACTCTGTGGTACTGCACCGCGTGGCAGAGGCGCTTCCTGGCTCAGACACTGGGAGCAAGTTTAGCTGGAGAAACCCTTTGGAATCAGGCTGAGACCACCATGCTTGATGAATTGCTAGCTTTTACCAACACATGGTCCAGTCCAAGGGAAATAAACACTTGAGTAATATATCGTGTAAGATGACTCTCTTTTCTTTCTTCTCCTTTTCCTCTTATTTAATTTTCTTCCTCCTTTTTACTTTTCTCTTTTTTTTCTTTCACCTCTATTCCCCATCCTTTCTCTTTTTCTTTTCTTCCTTCATCCCCAAAAGGCTAAAATACTGAAAATACGCTGGCATTTTAAAGTCGAAGCAAAAAGGTGAATTTTATTGCTACTTGGAAGGCAGCTAAGGGCAGAGTCCTGAGGGAAGTGAGATAAAATAACGGAGTCTGAGAAATGCACTTAACAGAACAGATACAGTGGAAAGAACCTTTTCCAGGAATTATCACTTCCCGGTTTTCCAACTGCAAAGCAACAAATCATATACCAAGTCAAGGCGATTCAGTTAATAGAGAAGTGGTTCTTGTGAATTATTCTTAAATTGGAGTCTCAAATTATGCTGAGCAGTTCCTGGAAGTGGGGGTAGTGTCCATTTGATCAGAGCCTGGTTTCCACAGCGTGATTCACAGCAGTTTGTGAAGATGCACACACGTACACGGACATCCATGCAAATCCCTGTGCACCTCATTTGAGGCTCAGTGCAGGACACGAATCTTAGAGAGAGTGACAATATAATTCATTGTCCAAATGTAATACTTCCAAGAGTGAAAAGGATGTTAATAATGAAGCGAGGACAACAGGCGTAAGTGAAATGGTCCCTGGCAAATAGGACATATGGTCATCTTCGTTCGAGGGGAGGGTTACATTCAAGTCTCTGAAGGCGAGTTCTCCTCTCAGAGGCTTGTGCTCATGTTTGCCTTTCCTTTTGCTGCCTGGTACTCAGCCTTCTTTCATATTGTGGAGTTTGATTCTTCGGTCTTGTTATAAGTCAGAGGCTGTTTCCCACTCTGTGTTTTCTGACTCTTTTGCTCAAGGGTACAGATATGCAACCCAGATTTGCCCAGCAGACACACCCACAGGGACTTTGTCTTAGGAGGTAGTAATGCAAACAAGTGGGGTCTCTGCAGAGCTTCCTAGTTTCCAGGTGCAGCAGGGACTGTGGTCCTGCGGTGAGATCCAGAGCCCAGGGCAGGGGCCATGAGGCATAGCTCCCATTCTCCTTCTCTAGTCCTCTAGATTTTATGAAAATTCATATTACCATCAAGGAGTTGCTGGGGGAATTAACTGTGAGACCATATGTGGAACAGTTAGAGATCAGTCAAAATTCACTCTTCCATTCCATGAACGGGCGCTTGGCCTTCAATTCCGGGCACAGGGTTTGAGCAGTAAGCCACGAGTGTTCAGAGTGTGGAGGAGGCTTGCTGGTGGCCTTCTCTGTTACCTGAAAATCCACCTCCGGCCCCCATGGGCATGCTCACTTTACTTGCCGTGGGGCAGGAACAAGGAGCCAGGGGCTAGCAGGACCACCATCCTTAGAAGGTACATGCTCTCTGGGAGCTCTGAACGCTGTTTCTCAACAAGGCAGCCAATGGCATTTTAGAGAGAAGAATTCTATTTCGTGAATCATCATTCCTGGCCCCACCCACTTATTGCTAGTAGTGTTTTCCCAATAATTGTGTCTACCCCATCCCTGCTCTTCACCTATTTCCAGACACCCCTAGAGAAGTACAATCCCAGATAAGATCCATTGAGTTACTATATTCTTCCAGTCACATTCAGTGGTCTCCCTGAGAAGAATTTTGACCAGCATATCTTTCACCATTTCATGACATTTTTAGAGATGTTCTGTGTCCTAGTGACATTGTAGTGCCTCTTACAAATGGGTCCTGCAGAACTTTCTACTCACCCATCCTGCTATTTATAACGACTCTGCTTGGAATGGGCTCAGGGTTGAGTACCAAGAAGGTTCATGGGGGACAGATTTTACCTATCTTGAAGCCAAACTTGAAGGAAAAATAAAACACCCAATACAAATTTGAAGGAAAAATAAAACACCCAATACTTACAGTCTTATGCCGTAGCATTTTCACTTATTGAAGGTGAATGCTATTTTGGGAGTGATACCTCTTCCTAGAACCTTCTCTCTCAGAGTCTGGAGTTCAGCCCCCAGGCAGGAATTCGGTCCAGGGTCAGTCCCCCGTGGCAATCCCTGCTGCTCCAGGACAGTTCTGGTTACAGGAGGAGGCTTATTTTGTGTTAAATAACACCGGGAATCCTGATTTATAGGATGTTCAACCACAGCGTTACCTACACCTGTAGGATTAGGCAGTTATTTTCCCAAGGCATGTGGGAAATAGTACATATTTGATGGTAGAATGATAGACTATTAGAGATAAAAGTAACTAGTTCAGATTCTTTTCTTTTTCTAAGTAAGAAAAGGAAGTCAGGAGTGTTGAATTAACTTTTACCAGATCACCATCGTAAGAGCAACTCACACTATGTGCCAGATGCTGTTCTAACATTATCCATCTAAACATTAGCTCGTTTTTGAGCCTCGTGGTAGTTCTATCAGGTAGTTAATATCCTCATCACTGTTTTACAGATGAGGAGACTGAGGCACAAAGAGGTCAAGAAATTTGCTTATACAAATCATATAATTGGCTAGTGGCAGAGCCAGGATTTGGATTGTGGATGTTCAGCTCCAGAGCCTAGGTGGTCTGTATACCTCGGGAGGTGGGAGTGGCATTTGAAGCTGAGTTTGTTTGATCTTAGGTGTAGTGAACTTCCCCTGTCTCCATCCTTCCCTCCTTCCCTCCCTCTTTCTCTTTCATTCTTTATTTCCCCACCATAGGCAGATGTGACCTACCTATGACAGTGGCTTCTCTCCACTGAGACTGCTCTTCGATGTCTGCTGTCCCTGCCTCGTTCAGATCCTCACTTTCACATTTCCGTGCCCACTGCTTCTCAGTCTTTACTGCCGCCTTCCTTGCCAAATACACATAATGACTGTTCTTTTGCTGTTCCTTGTTTCTGGTGCAGCAGGACAACGAGGGGCACACAGATCAATGTTTCTGAGAGCATGGCTGTGGCGAGCCTTGAAAAGAGGGAACCCTGGTAACACACCCAGAGGTAGAGACAATTTCCTTGCTCCATTGATGTCTCTCCCAGGGAAGAGATTCTCAGTAGAGGTGCCAACTCTGGATTTAGAGGAAGCATTGGCAGTCTAAATGGTGTGTGTGTGTGTGTGTGTGTGTGTGTGTGTGTGTGTGTGTGTGTGTGTTTTGAGTGTGTGTTAGCAGTTGCCACGCAGTGAGGATACAGAGGTCTCAAGCTAAGTGATTCCCTGAATAGCAAGCATGGGCATAAGTTAAACATTTTCCTGCCCTCGTGTTGTCAGTGCGAGGGAATGAATGCAAACCCTCAATGAAAGGGGTCCAAATTCTATGGATGCCTTCTCTTGCCTTTTATTTCCTCTCCATTCTGCCCACAGCCCAAGTTTGCTTTTGAGTCAAGGAAGCTGAATAATTTTCCTTCCTCTTAGCAGAAAGACTAGCTGTCAAATTCCGTGCAAGTTGACTCCACTGATTTGCATGAGAGGAAATATAATCTGATAAAGATGTAAATGCACACAATTGTTTTCTTGTCTGTAGGCTTTCTTTTTCTTATTTGGAAAGGGTCTGATTTAAATATGCCCATTTGAAGGAACTTATAGGGGCTCACACATTGCCAAGTGATTACATTTTTAAAGACTTCCTTTGGTTAATTCCAACTTCTCGTTTATATTGATTGATCCATCTAGTCATGCTTATGATAAGAACTTTTGAGCATTTGTATTTAAAATATTATGAGCGATAAGATACAAAGATAAGTAAGAAATGTGCCCTGCCTTCTAGGAACTTACAGTGAGATGCATCTTAAAATGCATTTTGAAGTCATATGGAATTAGGAATAAATTTTCCATATAAACAAGGTTCTAACACATTGCAATTATATAATACTTTATCATTTATGAAATACTGTCATAATCCTAGGCAAGACAAGAAAAGCCTATTTAACTCTTTATTTGGTTGAAACAATGCAATTAGCAACCAGTTCTGTTAAAACCCAGAATTTTCACCATGGGGATCTGGAGCTTTTCCTTTGCCTAGTTCACTTCAGAGTGAATTACCAAGGTGTCAGGACATGATCCTGAGTGTTGGGTGAGGTATGCCAGTGGGTCTCAACTTTTCTGTACTCCTCACTTTTGCACATTGTAGTTAATAGCCTTAAACTATTTTTTTTGTTGGCCAGATTTAGGCTTTCTTCCAACAGCCAATAGGATATTTCCAAATTTCGATGTTGCCTGACAGCCTTTAATAGTTTGTGCAGTTTTTTAATCTTTAGTTGTACAAGCTGTTTACCTATGCAGTTACTTAAATATTTTATCTAATTTTCCCCTGACTATTGAAAACAAAACCAAAATGAATCCAAAACAGGAGAATGGAAACGTTAATTTGGTGACTCAAAGTGTAGTTTCCATCAAGTGAATATAAAAGAGATGGGTTGAATCATTTTTGGTATGTTGTAATTGGGAACTCTAGCATCTTTCATCCTATTAAGTCAGGCAAATGAGTGTTCAGTTGTGAAGGAAAGAAGAAAATGATGAAACAGTATGATGGAAAAAGATTATTAAAGATTGGGAATGAAAGGCAAAGTATAATTACAATTTCTGTAACCTTATTTTAGCTTTCCGAGAACAGAACCTCCACACAAGTTTATGGTTTAGTTTGCATACCTTTGACTTTCAAACATATTTCAAGGTCAGTGTGGGTGGAATTAGGGGAAACTAGTACTTCATGGTGTGCAAGGGACTTAATTCTTTAGTTGAAAGGGTAAGTAACAGAGCAAAGCAAGGGGAAAAGAGAAAGGAGAGGTCCAAGTCAGCAGCAGTAGCTTAGAGGGAACAGTCCTGGAGAGTGTGAAAGGCTGGCGGAAAGGGGAAGGAGAGTCTGTTCCTGAGAGTGACACTCCTATACGCAGCAGACATTAGAAAGTCATACAGAATGTTTTAAATCTTGTAAGCAATGGAAGGACAAAGTGTTCTTCTCAGGAAGAGATGAGATCATGTTCGATGGTGGGTCAGAGAAGGCTTCAGGATGTGTATGACATTTGAGCAGAGCCTAGAAGAATGCATAAAATTTTTTTCCTGTCCAGGCATTTGGGGAAATGATATGATGAGAACAAAATGGGATGGGATGAATGATGAGAACAAAAATACAGAGCAGGAAATGTAAGCATATGTTTGGGAAACAGTGAACTGGAGGACAATTATAGATTGGTTTAAGGTCCATAGAGAAGAGTAGAGAATGATTAAGCTGGAAGACTAGGTTGTGGCCAGATGATGGAGATTCTAAAATTCCAAGCTAAACTCTGATTTAGATTTAATTTGCTCACCACTTAATCTAGTGGTGGGAACTCTTGGATTTAGGAGGAAGGAAAAGCAGTTATAAAGCTCTTATAATATTTCAAGTGAGAGTTCTGAAGCAGAGAAGTACAAATGGGAATAGGAGGCAGTGATGGATTCAAGCATTAGAATTGGTGTAATTTGGCATGATTGGATTGTCAAGGAAAGAAGTGGAGTAAAGAATGATTGAATGAATGGAAGATTGGTAGTGTTACAATAGAAATAGGAGAAAAAAAGTGGGAGAAAGGATCAAGATAAATTTTAATGATGTTGCATTTGAGGTGCCCATGGAATATATTGATGGAATCCTTTGGAGTGTTTGGCAGAATTGAAGACATTGAATTTTGAAGTGATTTCTTAGAGTAATGGCAAAAGTTGTAGGGATGAATGAGATTTCCAATGAGAGCATTGAGGGCAGAAGCCCAAGGCCTGTGGTTCAGAATGGTGGGAATTTATGCTTTTAGGGTTTGGAGGAGGAAGTGAACCGATGAGGAAAGACACAGGAGAATTAAGTACAGTGTAAAAGATGACAAGGAAAGAGAACTTCAAGAAGGAAGTGGCAAGTGATAGGATCAAGTGCTGGGAAGTGGTTGAGAATGTGGCTATTAGAGTCCACCAGAGACTCTTAAGTGAGCAGGTCCATTTAGAGAGATGCCGTGATAGCTCCTGTCTTATTAACTTGAATGTGTCCACACGCAGGAGGCAATGCCGCTGCTGGGAGTTAGAAGGTTGTGGATGAGAATGGGCTATAAGTGGAGTTTAGAAGAGCCAACGGGGGAGATTCATCAGTAGCGAGGTTCAGCTAGAGTGAAGCAGCAATGAAAGTGAATCCAATCTGTGTGCTTTGAGAATTTTATCAGATGAAATAGATGGTGAGTGTTCCCAGTAGAGAGTGG
>NW_006434709.1:5341306-5347413 GCF_000325575.1 Pteropus alecto | reverse complement strand
AAGGAGTTAAGGGACTCTAGGATGCTTGCAAGGAAGGAGGCTGAAATGCCTGGCACGCGATCTGGCCCGGGCAGTAGGATGAGTGGTAGGTAGGTAGATGTGAGGACCTGGTCTCAGAAAGTAGGGAGAGGGTGAATGGTTGGCTGGCATGATAAGTAATTTATTTAGTAGAAGTGGACATGTGGGGAAGCAAGGATTATTAGGAGAAGGGAATTTCAGGGTTTTGGCCTTTTTAGCTGTGGTAGTTTCCAGTATTGTGATATCTGAGGGTATGGCTGAGAAGGTATTGAAATAGAATGGGGATGAAGTTTTTGAAGTTCCACAGGTCTGGGTGGTGGTAAATCAGTGCTGGAATCTATCACTATGGACTCTGAACTCACCAGAGATAAAGGCAGGGGGCAGAAAGGAAGGGAAGGGACCACTGTTTGCTGAGGGCCTATTATATGCCAGACAGTATGCAAAAGTTTTTTTTATATCTGTTATGGCATTTAATCCTCACAGCAGCTCTGTGATGGTAGCCCTCTAAATTTTATGGATGAGAAGCCGAAGCCTCTCAGGGTGGCCCAAGGTCTCCCACATAGCACGTGCTGGAGGTAGGCTGTGAATCTGAGTCTTATCCAAGACCTGTGCTTCTTCATGAGAAGAACCATAAGCCAAAAGTTGAGGTTAGCAAAGCAGGATCTCCTGGTGTCAGTAGACAGTGATGATCATAGTAGAGATAGTTTGGTGTAAATAGGAAGTGTGGATTTCAAGAGAAGAGATCCTGTTTAGTGTGTCCTTTGGAGAGGTCTGGAAATGGAAATGCAGAGCCAGAGGTGCATTGATGTCTCATGCGGTGATATTGCGGGTGTGAGAAGGGATGGGCTTTGAGGGACTATCAGGGGAAATGAAGATCCAATTAGAGGACTGTGGATATATTGTAATGGTTTAGGCTTATCCCAAGAGGAGCTTTGCCTCTGCATTGCCTTTGAGCCAGTACAAATATGACACTTGTTTTCATCCTCTCCATTTCTATTCTCATGTCTGCCAGGATCAATACTTAAGGATGGGCACTTCTCTAAGAATTGTGATAGAGCCTGGTAAATATTTCAGGAGCAATTCAAACAGATTCTTTAGAATCCTGAAACATTTACTTAAAATAAGAAACGTGAAGCAATAGCTGTCGCTCCTCTCAACGGAGGGAATGGTTTTGAGTTTTGTAGAAAATTAACTAAATTCTTGCCTAGCACAATGCTCTTGAACATGGCCCACACAGTAAAATCATACAGACAGTTTTAAAAAGGAAAAAACAATTGTGGTAAGCCAGTTACAAGGTAATCATTGGCCTAGTGGTTTCCGAAGATAACTGTCCTTCATTGTTATTTGTACTGTTTTGTTTTCCAAGTTCCCTGACTAAAATTTATTTGCTATCTAAGCTGAGCATATTTAATTATGAACTCTTAAAATGGCTGATGGGACATAATGAAGACTTTTAATGGGCCTTGGCACTATGGAGTTATTTCCTGGGCGTGAGTAAGGAGTAGTTCACATCAGCAAGTGATTAGCAGGCTGCTTGATGTCATGATTTTTGGTTTCTAGAGGGCTATTTCTATGAGGCTGACATCTATAGGGAACAGTCGAGGCCAGCTTCAAATATTATAAGAGTTCAGCCATTATTCAAATTGAACTTGATCTAGTTAATTTTGTTCTTGGTGAATTTTCCCTTCTGTAACAAACTTATAAACAGAGTGGGTTCTACTTAAAAAAAATTTTTTTTCCCCGCTTTTCTTCCTCGGGAGAAATTTCTTTGATTTTATAGTGGCACGCTAAAATCTATTCATTTTAGGATTTATTCAGGTGAATTTTCTATCATGCTTCCTTGTTACATGAAAATGTCCCAGATATTTTAGAGTTAAATAAAACCATTTTTGTCTTTGAGTAGATGTCTCTTTTTTTTCTGGTGGTTAGCTGGGAGATGGTCTATCAAGAAGAGTTATTTGCCCCTGTCCTCGTCAACTAGTTGGTGTGGGGTGAAAAGAGCTACTCATCTCTTCAAAAAATATTTATTGAGTGCCCAATAGGTCAGGTTCAGTTCTGGAGCATGGAATCATAGTAGATGACAAGACAGAAGTCCTTGACCGTGGATTTCTGGTGGAAGAGAAAGACAATAAGTAAATAACCAATTAACTATGTAAATTATAATATAACGTCAGGGAGTAGTAAGCAGTAAAAAAAGAAGCAGGGAAAGGTGATAGAGTAGGAGAAGGGAAGTCATTTTTGTAGTGCGGTCAAGCATAACCCCTCTGAGGAGATAACGTTGGAGCTGAGATTGTAGTCAATGGGCTGGGGAAATTTGGCGTTGGATGCTTTACATTTGCTTTTTAATGGACACAGTGCTTTAACATGTCATTCCGTTCTCACACAACAGCCCTGTGAAAATGTTGATATCCTTACTTTCAGATGAAGCAACTGAGTGCAGGCGATTAAATGACTAGGTAGAGTGCCCAGGGCTGCGTCTTGACTCAGACTACCTTAGTCCAAGTGAATTGTCTCGCTCTCATGCCACAGATCAGAGCTGCCAGTTAATACACACCAGTGCACCTAAGAGAGATGCTGGTGTGGGTGTGAATTTACACAGAAAAGTTGCTAAATGCTAAGGGGGATGCTGGAAAGGATGGGTCCTCAGAGGTGTTGACCTGGGGAAAAGGCGGGTGCAGTTGGGCACCCACTGGTCCAGCCAACTCAGAATGAGCTAAAACCTCAGAGGACCAGTGTCTGACATTGACCTTGGGGTGTCCCCAGAAACCTTTATTCGAAGGCACTTTTTAAAAAAATCTGAAAACCGCCTTCATCTACCAACCCCTCTTACCAAGTCACGCCTCAGGTGTTTAAGAAATGCTGTGAAGTAACTGACAGTAAGCAAAATGCACAGCGTGCTTTTTTGTTCTTTCCTTTCCATTTCAGAGAATTCAGGCTTTCGGCAGCTCCCTCTGGTAACAAAACATCTAAACATGTTCAAAACACTGTTGTTATCTTTCACTTTACCCTTGAGCAATGCAAAGAAAATACTGTGAACTGGCAGACATCATTTTGCTAACGCTTTCTCATACATCATAGCTGTGCTTCTAGAAAACCTTCTTTTTCCTCATTGTAAGGATATTTTCTGCTTGACATTTGGAGTCTGTTTCCAGGAAGTACATGGTTTGACTTCCTTTTTAAAATTTCATCCCAACCCTATCCATTACATCTTTAAATAAGCACTGTTGAGCAGACGCATCACCTGAACTTGTTTCTGGCTTTATGGAAGGGATTTTATTTGGAATGCAAAGAGGCTGAAGACCTGAGTCTTGTTTCTGGCTTTGTAGAGAATCTAGGATGTGAAGGCAAATATGTGGTACATGTGCCATTATTGTCCCTTCCCTAACCTGTGGCAGACATCAATAATTTGACTTGATATATTTTTTATGTTACATTTGGATACAGCCCCAGTGCCCTTCTCAATTCATAGCAGTGACTGCCGACGACTGGAGTTGACCCATGGATACAACTTCCTTGTCATCTCTAACTAATCAGAGTGATTTCCTGCCTTTACTGTGCACACTGTAAACTTTAAAATAATTTAAAATTCTTTTATTTCACTCCATATTAGCATGATAAATATAACAGAAACATAACAGAATACAGTAGACCTTCTTATCTGTGGGGAATATGTTCCAAGACCCGCTGCGGATGCCTGAAACCGCAGAGAGTACTGAACCCTAGATATACTGCATTTTTTTTTCCTACATGTCCATACCTATGATGAAGTTTAATTTACAAATTAGCCACAGGAAGAGATTAACAACAGAAACTAATAACAAGTTAGAATAATTGTAACAATATACTATAATAAAAGTTATGTGAATGTGGTCTCTCTCGAAGTATCTTATTGTACTATACTCACCCTTCTTGTGATGATGTGAGATGATGCAATGCCTTCGTGATGATATGTGTTTTCAGTTTGAGGTGTGACAGCAAAACTAGCATGAATTTTCTTTCTCCTTCTTTACGATTTCACAGATAGAAGATTCATTTTTACCACAACTCTCAGCAACCTCAGCATGTGCTATTTTTTCTTTCCTTATTAAGTTGAGAACTTTCACTTTTCTACTAAAGGAAGCACTTTACCATTTCTCCTTGGCATATCCGAATTGCCAGCATCACTACTTTTGTGCTTTGGGATAGTTATTAAATAAAATAAGGGTGACTTGAATACAAGTACTGTGACAGCTGATATGATAACCCAGATGGCTACTAAGTGACTAATGGGCAGTGGGTGTATACAGTATGGAGATGCTGGACAAAGGGATGATTCATGTCCAGGGCAGGAGGGAGTAGGACTGCATGAGATTTCATCGAGCTACTCAGGACAGTGGCTTGTTTGTTTATGGAAATTTCTATTAATATTTTCAGATCGAGGTTGAAATTCGGGAAGTGATGAGGGGATTACTGTATCCGTGGTTATCAGCATGAGAAGAAGGTGTATTGGAATCTATGGGAGGGAATCTAGACGTACATTTTTTAAAAGTTCCCTAGGTTTTGCTAACATTTCCACTTCTGGGTTGGGAAACATTAGAGCACACATTTCTAGTTTTTGGCCTAGGCTTTCACCGTACAATGGAGAGTGGGTACCCTTGTCGGGAAGAGATTTCTGGAAAGCATCCTCAGTTGGCTAGAAGCTCTAAGAGGGCGAACCCAACTTGACATGACCACTCATCTTTATCCCAGGGATTGTAGCAGAGGCTGTATTTCCTGAGAACAGTGAGGCTTGCTGGCTCTGCCTTTCCTAGGATTCATTTCGGGCCCGGGAAGAAGATGATCTCCCTGGTGGAAGGGCCAGTGCCCCGTCAGCATGAAGCTGGCCAGGCATGCTGGTCAAGGCAGGGGGCAAGTTCTCTCACAAAGACCCCAATTGTAGCTTCCAGGAAAGAACTTCTCAGAATGTTTAAAAGCAAGTTGTGAAAATATTTTTTTTGGAGGCACCTCATTAGTTTTTACAATAAATGCTCATAACTGGAAGTAATAATTTGGCAATTATAAGTCAAACTTCAAGTAGGAGCAGGAGACCTATTTCTAGAGAAACAAATGGGGCTGCCTCCCATTGAGGTAAATCGTACTTTGAACTTTCCTCGAGTTTATTTTCCCCAAGGACCTTTGGGAACTGAGCAAATATCAGTTCATCAATAATACCTGTGTTTATAGATCATCTATGCCAAAGGACTCAAAGTTTTTTAGAGGTGGCCTCTGTGTCCATGTTTGTCCAGATCATCTCAGAGGGGCCTTTCATCTCTGTCTAACACTCAGTGGTGTGCAGGGTGAGTGCTGTAGGGCAAGGGTGTGTGGGAAGCACTGTGACTCCTGGTGCTTACAGGAGACCAAATGCCCTGGGATTCTGCCTGGCATGTGTTAATATAGCATTCGTGCCAGTCTGCTGTTCTCTGGAATATTTTATACACTTGTTTATCCATTCAATTATTCAACATGGTTAATTATTGCCTTCTATGTGCTGAGCCCTAGGCTTAGTGCTGGGAAACAAAGATGAGTAAAATATTGTCCTGCCCTCACATGACTCAAAGTCTAGTGGGGAAAACAGAGCCATACATAGATGTTTTGAAGCAATGGAGCAGGGCATGATAAAGAAATATCCTGAATGTTCCGATGCATAAGCAAAATTCTCTAATCCTGATTAGGGAGTAGAGAGAGGTATCAGGGAGAAGCTTCCTTAAGAAGGTGACAAATAACCTTCATCTTAATGGAAACCCCATAGTATGCCATTTATTTTTTCTTTCTATTGTTTCATTTTCTAGGTGGAGCCTGGCATGTTCCAAAGTTAGACAAGCAGAAAGAGCCTTTGGTGATATAACCCAAGACAAAACAAGGGATAGAGATTCTTTGGGCATGAAAATGCACAGGAAGCGTGTCACCAGATGGTCAGTCATGGGCAGGGGAAGAGTTATTGGCTTGTAAATGTTCCACTCTCAGGTTAGAACTAACTAACTAACTAACTAACTAACTTCCTTCCTTCCTTCCTTCCTTCCTTCCTTCCTTCCTTCCTTCCTTCCTTCCTTCCTTCCTTCCTTCCTTCCTCC
>NW_006434709.1:5307566-5341274 GCF_000325575.1 Pteropus alecto | reverse complement strand
TCTCCTCCACCCAATAATTGTGGCTACTCTGGAAGCTGTTTGTCAAATCTGCCATTCTGTGAGCAACACCTTCTGACCTCTCAGCTTTTTATCCTCCTCTAGACCCCTACTTTATTTGTCCCTATACCACTTTTTTTCTTTTCTACCCTCTCCTTCTATCCTAATTACTTCCTCTACCAGCACAGATTCCGCAATCCAACATTAAAAACTCACTTTTGTAAAGACCTTGTCCCTGGTTTCTCTCTCTCTCACTCCATGATACTCATCTGGGAAACTCCCAACCATGTTTCATACCATCTATCTATCTACTCCATACCTGCACCCAAGCAAGTGGACAAGCAGGAGAATAATACCTGGCCACGCCTTAGATTCATGAGGACACATCTCAAATGGTTACTCAACACTGCCCTGACATCTGCCACACTTCCTTAGTAGTGTGTGCACACTCATACTTGCCAAGTGATTATTTCATTACTTCATTCGAGATGCACTTGGTGAGCATTAACTTTGTGGCACAGTTACAGGTTCTGGAGACAGAGCAGTGAATACAACTGAAAGATACCTCTCTCCTGGAGTTTCCATTTAAGGTAGCAGACAAATGACACACAAGTAAATATCAGATAATATTTACTAAGAGCTATGCAGAGGATTTTGGGTGAATTGACAGAAGGCCTCGCTGACTATTTTGTATGGATTGATTTGAAGCAACTTCATTGAGAAGACATTTAAGCAAATATCTGAATACCGCAGAGGAGCCAGCCTGTAGAGATCAGAGGAGAATTCCAACCAGAGAGAGCAGCTGGAGCAAAGGGCCTGAGATATGATTGGACTCAGAAAGACAAGTGTGGCAAGAACCTAATTGGCAAAGGATAGAGTAGCATGAAATTAGAGTAGGTACACATGGATGTAGAATTGCAGAAATTCCATTTAATGGCTCTGATTTCCTGAAGGAGAGCTCAATCTCCTTTAAGACTCAGGGTGTATGGTAAGTGTTGTATAGGTGGTAAGGAGAGTGGGGAATTTTGGCGCAGTCACCGAGGTAAATGGGGGGACCAAGGATGAAGGTAGGTACTGGAGGAAGGAGCTTTGGCCCCTGTGCATCTGGGATCAGTGGCTTTAATCATTCTTGTTGTGCTGTATGTGGGGGTAGAAGAGATTGATTCTTGCATTGAACTGAAGATAATATTTTTTTAAGAATAGATTTGGAAGAAAGAATAAAGATGCAGAAGCAGCGAGACCATAGGTGGGTAGGTAGTTTGAAGATCAAGCACAGAGTTCAGGCTGTCAGAGGCGAGGCTAAGAGGGGTATAAAGCCTGAGGCCAAATGGAGAGATCAGGAATCTTCTATGAGATTGAAAAGCAGTTATAGAATTAATTTTCAATAGTTTTAATAATTTTTTTTTTTACCTAGCAATAGCAACCTGAATTTAGCTTGGCACATGGCAGGCCCGGAGATATTGAGATCTGTTCGAATGGGTTTACCGTCTTCAGACAGAAATATTTGTTGGGAAGGACAGAAGGAGGGATCTTGGAGAGGAGAGAGAGGAAAAGGTGAAAGGAAAAAGGTCAGAAGAAAGGAGGCTTTCACAGAGGGAAGCTGCTGATTCTGTCTGTGGTCAATTACGCCGACAAGCCCTTGACACAGCCTCGCCCTTCCAAAACATCGCCTCTACCAGCTGGAGCCCCATTGGGATGCCGCTGGTGATTTATAGGAAGGTCTCCCGTTCACCTTGGCAGTTTACTCCACTGTCCCTGGAGTTCTTCGCTGGTGGCACACTTCCTTTTAAATTGTTCTTTGTGTGCAAGCAGTGTTCACATCTCAACAAAACAATCATTGGAGGAGAAATACTTTTTTATCTTTCATTTAAAAATAAAAGTTTTCCAATAATTTAGCCTTGCTTGGGTTTGAGAGGTATGAAAACATTCAAGAATCATCCCCAGTGGCCAAATCTGAATTCTCAAGGAAATCTTATGATTTCATTGAGGTCTTTCTTAGACTTTCTTGAAACAATTCTGAAGTTTCCATTGCTTTTATTATTTTTTAAAATTTTACTCCATTCGAATAA
Organism: Pteropus alecto; assembly: GCF_000325575.1. Taxonomy (NCBI): domain Eukaryota; kingdom Metazoa; phylum Chordata; class Mammalia; order Chiroptera; family Pteropodidae; genus Pteropus; species Pteropus alecto. The sequence continues at coordinate 5,339,208 of NW_006434709.1, read as the reverse complement.
AATTATCAGTGTAATACATGTTTCCTATGTTTTCAGAGTATTTCTAATCAGGCATTTAATAAATACTTATTGATTTGATTAGTTGCCTGGCCTTTCACTGTTCCACCCAGGGGCAGCCAGGACAGTGGCCTTTAGGCCAGTTCCATAGGATATTAATTAGTGAAAAGCAAAAGTATGTTAAGTGGTCAAAAGGTTGGAGACAGTCTGGATAAAACAATGTTAAGCTGGCTTTCTGAGAGGTTTTAATATGTTAAGAAGCACTGAGAATTTCCTAGAGGGAGGATTTCCAAGTGTGCTGTGTGTCAACCTCCTTTCAAAAACAGGGTCCTCTTTTGTTGGAGAATCTTCTGGGACTGATATTCCACAGAACACATTTTAGAATATGCAGCATTAAGATTACCAATAGAGAATAGTGAGACAGAAAAGGAATGAAACTCAGAATAATGGACTTTATACACAAGAGGCCAAAATACCAAATTTTCCTTTAGTTTTACTTTGATAATTTCATCGTTCCTATGTTCTGTCTACCTGCTATCCTTGATGTCAGATTAATCTTCATAAAATACAGCTTTTCTCAGATTGTTCTTCTATTAAAATGACTGTGTTATCTAAAGGTGTAGCAGATGGTGTTTTTCAAATATCTATCTAATCTAATCTATCTATCTATCTATCTATCTATCTATCTATCTATCTATCTATCTATCATCTTTCTTCTGTTCTTTTCTTACAAGTGATTACTACTTCTCCCATATGCTCTTCTTACATGTGACAGTAGTACTCTAACTAAGAAGTTAAGTCTCCACTTTTAAAGTGGGAGGGGGCTATAATTGCTTCAACCAAAAAATAGTATGAAAATGATACGTGTGACTTCCATTGTCAGGTCATAAAAAGGATATAACTTCTGTTTGTCTCATTCATTTCCCTCCCTCCCTTCTTCCCTCTCTCCCTCCCCTCCTCCATTCTTCCCTCTCTCTCTTCCCTCATTTCCTCTCTCCCCTCCCCCTCTATCTCCATCTCTATTTGCATCTCCATTTCTTTTAATGGTTTCCCTTGGAACTCAGCCCTATGCTGTGAGGCAGTCTGAACTAGCCCATCTGGAGGGACCCTTGTGGAGAGGAACTGAGACCTCTTAACCGACAATCAGCCTTGGCTTCTGAAATGTGAGTGAATGTGACTTCATATGATTCCACATCTCAGCTTTCAGGGCTTTTAGGTGAGCCCCAGACATTAGGAGCAAAGACAAGTTGTCTGCACTGTGCTTTGTCTGAATTCCTGACCCACAGAAACTGTGAGCATAATTGACTGTGTTACAGCAATCAATTTTAAAGTAATTTGTAACATAGCCACAGTTATTAGAACAAAAGGTTAAAACTCCAGATTATTAATCTGACATTAAAGATCCCTCTCCCCCATGGTCCCAAGCTACGCTTCCATTCTCTTCTTCAACTCTTCCTTAATGAATTCACTGCTGAAAATCCAGCTACTTAATTGTTTTGTTCATATAACAGAAAATTAATGAATACTTATTGATTGATTAGTCATATTTTCCTTCCTGTACATCTTTGCCTATTAGATAAGAAGATCCTTGACTAGTTCTTTCAACCTTTTTTTTCCCCTGAGGTCTTAACACAGTGCTGAGAACATAGAGTTACTTAATAAATATTGGGAAAATAAATCAATGAATAAATGAATGACATCCTTCTCTTAGGAAGACATACCTTTTCTACACTTTTCCACATATTCAAGTTTTGTTCATGCTAAAAAAACTAAGCAACTGTTATTGTTTGCTGAAGCTTTCCTTATTTGTCCCTGAATTAAGCAATTCATTCCTACCTAGAGTGCCTATACAATGCATTGCTTATACTACTTAACATAACCCTCAGTATTTACCAATAGCAAAGATTTATCATCTCTCCATGAGTTTATATATAATTTCTCCAACTAGTTCTTAAGGTCCTTTAGTACAGGACCATGCTCTATACACCTTGTCCTTCTTCCTCTTCCTTTTTCTTCTTTAATTCTCCTTAGGACTGTAGTATATTGTGTATGTTCCAAATCCCTTTATTGATTATTATGAGCCAAGGACAAAACAGCAACTCCCAAAACAAAAGCCAAACACCAATCTGATTTAATCTTAGCTTGCATTATCTATGTAGTGTGTTTGGATCCAGAGTGATCTCACTGAACTATGTATCATTCATACCCCATCGTGAGCACTGTGCACTGTTCTAGGACGATGATGTATAATGAGGAAATTAGTGCACTAAAGTAATAGCGGTTTGGAGGAGGTGCCTCTGGGCCCTCCATGGTAGTGGAGAGATTGGTAGGTCAGGAGAGAATGGAACCTAGATTCTCAATTCTTCAAGAGCAGTTCTACCTTATCAGAGGTCTACTATATACAGTTTCATTTGGATAATGCTGAGTGGGTAAAACAAGGTTATAAGAAGCATGGCAAAGGTAACACAATTTAGAAATCATAAGGAACTTTTGGTGTTGGAGGTGCTAGGGCCAATGAAATTCTCCGAACAAGGTTGAGTAGGTAGCCTTCTGTTAGGAAGGGTGATTCAATAACAAGAGGTTGGAGGTTGAATTTAGTAAATTTGTTCCAACTTTTAATTTTGGAGCTGTTTTAGTCTAAGTTTTGTTAGGGAAAAGGCAAGCATTCTAGGTATTTTAAACTGAGGAAATTAAATACAGGGAATTAGTTATAAGTTTGTGGAGAAGGCTGGAGGAGCAAAAAGGAAAGGGAGAGAGAGCCTGGAAGAGGCAAAAGGAAGAGGAGTGATATCCAAATATAAGAACCTGCCAGTGTCCTGGGGTGACGCCTATAAAGCTCCATCTTCTGCAGCGCTGTGGGGGGACACTTGGTAGTTCAGTCTGGATGTGTTGAAGAGAAGCTGCATTAATCAGGCCTGCAACTCCAGAAGGGTGTTACCTCAGCCCAGGCTGCTGCACTGCAGAAGCACCCATCTTTGTTGCCACAACAGCAGTCACCTGCAACTGATGGCAGTGGCCGCACTGTCAGAGACAGAATTGGGAGTCTTTTTTTTTTCTTCCACCCTTCGGCCTCTGCCAGTGTCTCCGATTGGCAGAACCTAACAGAAAGGTGGTAGACAAGGGAACCTGGAAAATGAGATTCACAGACTTCTAGCTCACAATAGAGCAGAGTATTTAAAGGCAGGTGTGGGGTTGAGAGACTGAAGGTCAATAATTGGCATATGGGCCCACAGACCATGTGTGCAAACACCTATCTCTCACTTGAACAACTGTAGTAGCACCAATTGGTCTTCTTATATCCTTCCTGGAATTTTCTACCATCTACTCTCTATGCTATAGCTGGAAGGGTACTGTTAAAAGTCAAGAACCATATGATTTCACTCTTATGTGGAATATAAAACAGAGCAACAAACAAGGCAGAACTCATAGACACAGACAACAGTGTGGAGGTTACCAGAGGGAAAGGGGTAGGAGGAGGTAGAAAAAGGTAAAAAGGGTCAAATATCTAGTAGCAGAAGAAAATATGACTTTGGATGGTGAATACACAATGCAATATACAGATGTTGTATTATAGAATTATACACTTGAAACCTATATAATTTTATTAACCAGTGTCACCCCAATAAATTTAACAAAATTAAAAACATCCCTCTCCCCAAATCTAATTGTGTCACTTCTTTGCTTAAAACCTTCAATAGATTCCCATTTGCATTATAGTATGCTTATCCTTTGCATACATAGTCTAGAAGGTCCTATGTGATCTGCCCTTTGTTCATCTTTGTAGCTTTCTCTGACACCAGGCTTCTTCTTGGTCTTTGCGATGCAGCTACAATATTCTTCTTTCAGTTTTTTTAATGTTCTGTTCTCCTTTTCTGCCGCCGGTCCTTTGTACATGCTTTTCCTTTATCTGGTCTGTTACCCCGACTCCTTAACCACAAGATAAATCATTCTTTCTTCAAAATTCAATTCGATCAGCTTTCCTTCATAGAAGCTTTCTTTGGCCTCCCCGACTGAATCAGTTTCATCATTTTTAATGTAAATGTTTCTAGTTATCAGTTATTTACATTTATCTTTTTATTTCTCCCTTCACTTATCCATTTAATTCCTGTCTCCCTCTCTAGGCTATAAACTTTATGAATACAGGTATGTCTTTTTCTTTGCTCAGCAGCGTTCACATAATACCTAGCATAGTGTCTGGAATGTAAAAGATGCTTAATAAATGAGTAAATGTACAAACACATAGGCATATGATTTGATAATTCATTCTAACTGAGTGGAAGTTAAAACCATCTTGGGAACTAGTGTCAGTTGTCTGTTTTTTTTTTTTTTTTATTGTGTTCTTGAAATACTGAATTCACTGCTGGGCTTACCATAGGCATCATTTATATATTAGAAAAAATGACAATCATTTTTCTCTGTTTGAGAGGACTCTAAGGAAAGTCTCTCTCTGTATAAAAAATATAACATCTTTCTGAAGATATTTTGCCTTTTCCTTAAACTCCCTGGGATCCCCAGCTTTCTCCAGTGGCTCCACTCTTCAATCATGAACTCTCCCATGAGAGAAGCCCTCTAAGAACGCTGTTTTTGTTTACTTGATGATTTTGAACCTAGTCTGTTCTGGGAATAAAAGCCCAAGCTGAAATCGTTGGACTTTGCCTATTGGGAATTTAAACCACTTGACTCTAAGACTGTGGTGACAGGAACACGGGGAAAAATAGGTCAGAATCTAAATCGCAAGAATTCCTTAGGACTCACTGGAAAGCAACCTAAGGAAGGAAGGAAAAACACCCCCAAACCAAACAGTTCTCTACAAAGGGCCATATTGGGGTCAGTGCCCTGCTCACTTTTTTCTTAGCTGTAGTTTTTCCACTCTTAGCAGTTGCCCCTGAATCCGGCAAGGAATCATGGCACCGTCGGTGCCCAAGTCAGTTTGTAGGGAGGCCTTATTGGTAGTGTAGGTGCTGTCTGGATTTTCAGTTGCTATTATGCCCTCTCTTAGACTGGAGGTTTTTAGATGGTGAGATGGGCAATAAAAGAGAAGTATGGTGTTGCTTATGAGGGATGGTGGTGGTTTATTTCTTGTCCATTAACCCATAGGTAAAGTGTCCTAATCAAGAACTTTAGCTGACTAGGGCACCTAGTCTCTGCCAGATGGAGGAAATATAAACTCGAGGGGTATGTTTTTTGCAGTGTTTACAGTGCATAGAAGTTTCCTTAAATATATAATCAGAGGTAATTAGACTATGTGGTGTAAGAAGGGGTATAAACACTATTGACATGCTAGTCTCGGAATAGGCACATCTGAGTTGATTTGCCTTTGACAGTTCCTGATTTTCGATATTTTTGATATTTTGGGAAGCAGATGTGATGAGAGTAAAGAAGTTTAAGCTTGCGAATAACATCCCTTGGTTCCAAAACACTGCTTGTTTGCATTCTCTTAACTTTTTAACCTACAGAGAGACATATTGGCACATGGAGAGATGTTGTCAGTCTAGGACTTAGTAAATCAGATGATTCAAGATTTGTTCTGTCTGCCAGCAGACTAATAAGCCTGAATTAAAGGTACTGAAGTTCTCTGCCACAAGGGTTGACATCTTTGGTTGAGTATTTTACATTCACTTCTCTTAGTCTTGGGACATTTGATATCAGAGGTTTTTTTGGTGCCTGCCAGTTGACTAATAAGTTGTCTCTTAGTATTGTGTGAAAATATAAAACACAATAATAATATATGCACAGTATGATTATTAACCATTTCAAATAAGAACAAATGGTGTTTCCTGTATTTGAGACCTATTTGATAATTCCATATATTTTCTCCCTTGCTTTCATATGTAATAGGTATGTCCTGGGGCTGTGCCAGGCTGAAGATGGAATCTGGTTACCAAACACTAGCACAGCATTTTTCTGAGGCTTCATGCCCCACATAAATGCTTTCAGACCTCACTATTTGTGCTGCCACATAACAAATTATCTAAGAGCTTAGTGGCTAAAAATGGCAAACATCTATTACCTCAGAAAATGCAGTTTCTTTAGGTTAGGAATTTGAGGCTTAGCTGGATGATTCGGGTGTCTTGAGATAATAATCAAATATCATTTGGGATTGTAGTCATCTGAGAGCTTGACGGGGGCTAGAGGATCAGCTTCCAAAATGGTTCACTCACCTGGCTGTTGGCAGGAGGCCTCAGTTTCTTGTCACATGAGCCTTTCCATATGACTGCTGGAGTGTCCTCCTGACAGGGCAGCTGGATTTCCCTAGAGTCAGTGCTCCAAGAAAGAGCAAGGAAGGAACCACATTGCCTTTTATAGTCTCTCAGCCTATAGTTGTCACGCTACTTCACTTCTACCACATACTATTTCTCAAGTCACCAAATTCAGTTTACACTCAAGGGAATAGAAATTAGGCTCCATCTTGTGAAGAAAAGACTATCAAAGAATTTGTTGATGTGTTTAAAGCCACTATATTGCTAATTGTACTTACTATACACTGAAATGTTTTATTTCTTGTTTGTCCTGTAAGATCTCATCATGTTCCACTGGTATTGATGCCTCTGTCCAGGAGCTGCAGCTAATCTTATGTGCCTCTCCTTCTCTGGCTGAGGAGACCCACCACCAGGCACACCTTGCAGGAATCTACTTGGGCTAAGCCTACATTTTTTTTAATTTTAATAAAGACAACCATTTGAGGCTTTGAGGGTAATCCAATTTCTAGCGATGGAGGATATCAGCTAACTTTGTGATTAGCTTCTTTTGTTTTGGCAAAAGTCTTCAAAATGAAGTTAGTTATCTAAGAGTATAGCCAGTGCCCCCTCCTGCACTGTGCTGGGAAGAGGTGGAACCTCCTTTCCAAGGACTCTGTGATCCTTTCCTCCCAGGTGGCCTTTGTCAGGGCTACATGAGTCCATTAAAATTTGTGTTTTAATGGGAATAGGTCAGAGACTCTTGGAGAGAGTGGATGTCTTAAGGAATCTGGACCCTTGATGCAGACTTAGCACACCAGGACCCAGGTTGTCCTTAGGAAGGGCTGGCACTAGACATAGTCTGTGACCAAGGTTTGAACCCCTCCTGACCCCGATACCTTGTAAGATCAGCCAAGTCCATTCCTCATCAGTATCTTTGCACTTGCAGTTCCAAGCATAAGCCTCCAATATTCTTACCCCATTTTGTTGCTTTGCTAATTCCTTTTTATCATCTAGGATCTCAGTCCAAATAACACGTCATCTGTGAGGCATCTGTGAGACCACTCAATCTAGAGTTATCTCCTTCCTACTAGCAGCCCCTCTTTAACAGTCCATCCTACTTTATTTCCTTCAAGGATGTGTTGACCTTTGAACTTATCTTGTTCATTTTATGTTTGTTTGGTCTACTTCACCTCACCAGAATTTTTGGACCATGATGGCAAGGGATCTTATTTTCCTTTCTCTCTGCTGCATGCTCAGTATTTACAGCAATGCCTCATGCAGAGCAGGTGCTTAATAAATATTTAATGAATGAATGGATACGTGAGTGGTAGAATGAATACAGATTCTACTGTGGAATGAAAAAACCAAGACTAACATTATGGATTGAGCATCCTGCTTGTTCTCGAGAGTGTCTGGGAAAGAGAAGCACTACTAACCTGGAATGGTCAGCCTTGGAGTTATTACATCTTGACTATTAGAGAATGTGACTTACTTAGTATCTAAGTTATTGAAGCAAAGCATGTCTGTTATATGTGCTTTCTGTATATGTACTGGGCACCCCAGTCCTACTACTTGGCCAACTCATTGGTACACATCTTCCCATACCCTGCTTCCCTTGAAAGTGAAAATTTGATTTCCCCATATCCAATATGAGGCTTCACCTCACCTCTTTGTCTCTTCTCTCTCAATCCTACCCAGTTTTTTCTTCCTTAGCCATCTTTTCCTTAGCTCATTTGCCAAGTTCAGCTCATGGGGCTCTCTCCTCTCTCTTCTAACTACCTTAATATATTTGTCCATTTTGGAATTTTTCTTACACATAATTCAAAATTTAAAGTTGATGAAAAATAATTCAGACCCTGGTGAATCTTTAAGTGCCAGAAGTCTGCAGTTATTGACATTTGTTTTTCCTGTTTTCCAATGGCATTTTTACTGTTCCTCTATCTCATCTTTCCTTTTTGTCTCTAAGGAGAAGTCTTTGCTGCTGACTTCTTTAAAGGGTTTCATAGACAAAGGGAATATAAAGGACAGACTTCAAAGAGGGAAGGAGACTATTATGTGAAGCAAGGCGAGGCCACCGAGGGAATCTGGATTTCCAAGTCTAGCCCGTTGCTGAAAGCATATAGCAACCTCTGCGGTTTGCTAGCCTGAATTATTTGGCAAACAATTTCTTATCTTTCAGAGGTGGCTGTATCTTATCAGAGTGTGGCTTGACCCCCATCCAAGGGCTTAAAAATGCAAAATTATTTGGCTCTTTTGGATTCAGAAAAATTCTACAATTGGGCAATTTTGTTATGAACGAGTTCAATAGCAGTGAAAATTCAGGACCAGGCAGGCAACAGAGTCGGTAGTCTAGATGTGATTGCCCCTCCAGATCTATTCTCCACCCTGTTCTGAACTTCCAGAAAGCTACCCCGTGTGGGGGGTAGCAGTGGGCTCCTTTGTGCGCTCTTGTTCCTAGTTAGATTTGGCCAATGGCAGACAGTAAGAGAATCAAAGGGCAGGCAGGAGGAGAGTAACTCCTCTGTCTTGCATCCATTGGATGCTCTACCATTGGCTACCTAAATGTATCTATCTCTTAGTTTCCAGTAATTTTTCCCCTTCTCCTTTCAGGGTAAGTACGTCTTCACAAGAGCTATCATAACAGCTCTTCACAACTGCTGGTCCGGAGGTGCTGCACTATTGTTGATTTCTCAAAATTTTGTCTGTAACTTGAAAATCAGTCCTTTATTAAATTCTCCTCAAATTGATGATGCCACCTATTACCGGCCAGGACCTATGTGCCCCTATGATTCAATCTCAGTCTTCCCATTTAAGCCTAAAGGTAGAACACCCTATCTAAACATGGGGACATATCTCTTAACAGCTCGTTCTTCAGTGTTTTGGGAAAAGAAAGTGAGAAGACAAACTTGTAATAAAAATTATCATTACATTGAAAAAATGTATATACATATATGCAAATGAATTAAGAAATATTTTGGTCTCATTTCTAAATTAAACCTTGATTCTTGTTTGAATTGATCAGCAAAGGTAGGAGGTCCATCAGGAACCCTAGGCTAGCTAAACCCCTCTGGGAGCCTCAGAAGCTAAGGTCATCACTGAAAATTTAATGGTGGCAGATTCTCCTTTCAGCCTATAGGGCCATTCACTAGCTAATGCTTGTCTTGCTCCTTCTATATTCCATGTTGTCTGATGGATCCACTTCCTCATCTTTGGAAAGGTAGAAACTAGAAAGATGTATTCAGTTTGTCATTATCCAAGTGATAAAACCACCAGAACAGCTAGCCAGTAGACTTTGCTTATCACTTCTTTAAAAAATAAACTGTTTCGAAAGAGTAGTTTCAGATTTAAGAAAAGTTGCAATCAAATACAGAGTTCCATATCCCTTTCACTTAGTTTCTCCTAATGTTAACATCTTACGTAACAATGGCAGTTTGTCAAAACTAAGAAACGAACATTGGCATACTCCTGTTAACCAAACTATAGACTTCATTTGGATCTTACCAATTTTTCCACTAATATCCTTTTTCTAGTTCAGGATATAATCCAGGATACCATGTTGCATTTAGTCATTATGTCCCCTTAGTCTCCTTCAATCAGTGACCGGTTCTTAGATTTTCCTTACTCTTCATGACCTTGATAGTTTGCTCATCATTTTTCAAGTTACCTAGAAATTTATGAATGCAATTAGGACACCAAGTATAATCTTCTGTTTCTATTCAGGACAGGTAAGAATTATTGTCAAGTAGCTGTTTTCATTGTATGGGTCCTCTCCCTTTGAAGACAGGTCGGGACCTCTACCTTCTTCCACCGTCTACCTTGCAATCTCTGTCAATAATAATGTTGAGTATATTGCGATTTATAGTGAAAATAGAATGATTTTGAAGATATGTTTCTTATGTTGTGATTAGTGACTGCTTGTTGTGGTAGCCAATGGCTTTCATTTGTTCTCTGGAGAAATGAAAATATCTCCTTTAGGAAACAGTCCATTTATTTTTCCCAACAGCTTCCCTCTTTGAGGCCAATCTGTAAACTCCCTTAGATGGCAGTCAGTTGCAATAATTTTAAGTAATGCCTTGAACTTCAGCTTCCATAAAAGCCTGGCCTGCTTGTTGGTCTTTCATTATTGTATGTTATCACTTTCAGAGTAATATTTTGTCTTGCAAAGCTTTTAAGAATTACTTTGTGAAAGGTGTAGGAAAGGTGAAAATGATAATTAAATCTTATCTCAAGTGTAATTGTTATGATTACATAGCACTATTCCCTAGAACTGTGCTTTCAAAATTGTTGTGGGTCCACAAATGCCTCTTGTGTATCACTGTGGAGAAAGTGCTAAAACAGAGCTTTGTAGTTCATTTATTTTTTATATCAGCATCTGAGTGGATTCTCAATCTAGGCAGCCACTTGCTTGTGCTCATTCTTCTAATCCATGTGACTAAATAAAAAGGCACCACTCTGACAGCCTTGTACTGAATGGTTGTAAAGCTGAGGCAACAAAGCTAAGATACTGAGACTAATGGAATAAGCATTCCCCCTCCCAGTAACTCTAACCTTTTGTCAACTGATACATTTGACAATCCTCAGAGACTTCAGGACAGATTAGCAGCCTCAATTTGCATACTTCGACTATCTGGTGGGAGGATGTCTTCAGTTATATTCATTCATTTATTCAAACACTTATAGAACACTGACAATGCATTAGATGTTATGTCCGTTTCTTAGGATGTCAAGATTGGCTCCCATCAGTCTCAGAGGGGGGACAAATAATTGCTGCTCAGTGTGATGTGTACTGTGAGGAAATGAAGCAAAAGGGGTCCTGGAAGCAGAGGCAGATGGGCTGGAGAATGGGGGAATGTCAGTAGTCTTGGTCCCGAGGAGCTTAGGATTTCTAAAGTAAATACCACTGTAAATAAAACTCAAAGGAAATTCAGTCATGTGTAGTTAAAATAGAGAAGAGAATAGGATGAGATAGAAAGTGGGAAAATCAGTTAGGAAGCAGTTACGGTAGTCCAGGCAGATAAATATAATTTTATACCCTCCTCTTATTTTATTGTAAAAGGAAATCATAGTCTATTGAAAAAATGTATGGAACTAGTTTATAGTTAAAGAAACTCTAGCTTCACCATTTGCTGGCTGTATAACCTTGAGTAAGATAGTGGAGTTCTCCAAATCTCCATTTTCTCTTCTGCAGAACGGGATAAAATGTGGAATCAACTGCCTGATTGTTCCAAGATCCTTTCTATGCCTTCTTCTGTTCTGTTCTCTAATATAGGAAGGTACATTTATTTCCAGACTCCCTGCCCTTTGACTTCCAGATTGATTTGACCAGTGAGAGACAGTAGCAAAATATTAGAGAGCATTAGTGGAGAGAAGCCAGGACATTTCTCCTCCTCTTGGCTTCCTGTGGCATCCTTGGCTCATCCTTTCCTTCATGGCTAAAGCAGCTGCTGAGTGGCTCCAACTTCTGGGCTCTGTTTTACCACTTCTTTCCATTTTCCCACCAGACCTAGATGTCACAGTGGCTTCCTACTGTTGATAATGCCAGGGTTCCTTCAATGACTCTGATTGTATTCCTCAATTTTCCCTCACAAAAATGTAACTGATTCTTCTGTATTAACTTTCCTTTATTTGTAGGAGAACTAGCAATTTCTATTTTCCTGATTAGATCATGGCTAACATGTGAAATGGAAGTGCTTTTTAAACCATGATGTAAATGTAGATGTGTGAGATTATACTGTTACTATTTAAGACTGTTATATCTGAAGAGAATTGTGGAATGCAAAATACTTTGGTGGTTGAGCTTGGTCTACTTTGTGCTAATCAGTTGGCCTGTAGGCCTAGTAAGCTCTCCAGTTTGGGGACCTATACCTGTATATTCAAAACAGAAGCCAGCTGAGTGTTTCCTGGAGATAACCCAGGGCTTGGAGGTGTTCAGGTTCTGACTAGAGATGGTGGAAAGTTTTTGTTGATTATTCAGGAAATTCAGTGGAGACTCCACAAAGGTCACACTGTAGTAGTGGAATTCTGTGAATTATGGTACACTATTGAGTATTTTCTCATGTGTATAATGGACTCCTAGAAAGAGTGGCGTACAGAAGAAATTTGAAGATACAATGGTCACAAATTTTCAAATTTGAGGAAAACTATAAATCTACAGTTTCAAGATGTTCATTAAACCTCAAGCCTAATTAACAAAGAGAACCACATGAAGGCACATTGTAATTAAACTGAAGGAAATAGTGGTAAGGAATAAATCGTTTAAGCAGCCAGAGAAATAGTTCACAAAGAAAAATAAAATATCGTATACCTCTCATAAAAAACTACATATTACAAAAAACAATGCAACAAGATCTTTAAAGTTCTAAAAGAAAAAAAATGTAAAACCTATGAACCTAGAATTCTTTACCCAGTGAAAATATCCTTTAAAACTGAAGGCAAAGTAAAAATGTTCTCAGACTAATAAAAGCTGAAGAAATATGTTACCAGCAGACTTGCGTGATAAGAAATGTAAGAGGAATTCCTTCAGGTGGAAGGAAAATGATGCCAGATGAAAACTTATATCTACACAAAGAAATGAAAGCATTGAAAATGTTATTATGTGGGGAATAAAAAACACATTTTCCTCATATTTAAATTTCTTCAAAATATTTGACTTTTGAAAAGCAAAAATAACAATATTGAATTGTAAGGTTTATAAAATACATAAAAGTAAAAAATGTATGACAATAATACTACAAAGAATTGAGGGAGAATATGGAAGTATTCATCATAAAGTTCTTATATGTGAAGTGGTATAATGTTATTTGAAAGTAGACTATATAACTTTTAGATGCCTATTGAAAAATCCTAGAACAATCTATAAAAATACATCCAAGAGCCAAAAACAAACGGGATTGTAACTATAAGCAAGTGGTAAAGATAAAACAATAAAAACTACTGAATTAATCTAAAAACAGTCAGGAAAAGAGAGAAAAGGAACAGAAATTAAAAGAAATAGAAAGCAAATAATATGATAGATTTAAACCCAACCACATTGATAATTACATTAGATGTAAATGATATAAATGTTCTCATTAGCATACAGAGATTATAATATTGGATATAAAACTAAGACCCACTTATATGCTGTGTAAAAGAAACACACTCTAAATATAAAGACAGAGATATAAGTAAAAGAATGAGAGTTAATGTATACTGTGCAAACTCCAGTCACACAATTAAGAGTAGTTGAATTATTAGGCAAAGTAGACATCAGAAAAGAAATATTACCAGAGATAAGGACATTTCATAATGAAAAAAAATTAATCTAAATATTTGGAAATTAAATAACACATTTCTAAAAATCTGTGGATCAAACAAAAAATCACAAGGAAAATTACAAAATATTTTAAGTGCTAATGAAAACACAACCTGTCAGCATTTATAGGGTGCAGCTAAAGCAGTATTTAGAGGGAAACTTAAACCATTAAGTGTTTATGTTAGAAAAGAAGGTTCAAAATAAATTATTTCTTTCAATAAGAAGTAAAAAAAACCCAAAAAACAAATTAAATCCCAAGTAAGTAGAAGTTAGGAAATAATAAAGTTAATAACAGAAGCAATTGAAAGAGATAACAGAAAAACAATAGAAAATATCAACTAAGCCAAAAGCTGCTTCTGTGAAAAGATCAATAAATTGATAAATCTCTAACTAGACTGATTGGAAGAAGATGCAAATTACTAATATCATGAATGAAAGGAAACCAACTACAAATTATACATACATAAGTATAAAAAGGGACTATTATTAATAGCTAAATGCCAATAAATTTGACAAATGAGATGGACAAATTCATTGAAAGACAATTGATCAAAACTGATTTAGGATGAAACAGATTATCTGAATAGCTTCATACCTAGTACTTAAATTGAAATTCCAGTGAAAAACCTTGTTAAAAGGAAACTCCAGGCATAGATAGCTTCACTGAAGAATTCATCAAACATTTTAGGAAGAAGTAATGCTATTCTAACACAAAGTCTTTAAAAATAATAGTGAGGGTGGGAATACTTTTCAATTCATTTTATGAGGCCTGCATTATCTTAATGCTAAAGTAAGAAAAATCCATTATGAGAAAAGGAAACTATAGACCAATAATAGCCCTCATAAACATAGACACAAAATTTCCTTAGCAAAATCATAGTAAGTCGAGTCGAGCAGTGTATTAAAATGATAATACACCATGACTATGTAAGATATCCCAAGGAATGAACGAATAGTTTAACATTTGAAAATCAGTTCTATTCCTGAGAACACTAATAATAAAAGGGAACTTCCTAAACCTGATGCAAAGTTTCTGTGAAAAACCTGCAACTAATATTATATTTAATGGTGAGAGACTGAAGACATTCTCCCTAAGGCCAGGAACAAGGAAGGATATCTGCTTTCCCCACTTCTATTCAGCATTTTACTGGATATCATAACCAGTATAATAAGACAAGAAGAAAAAGTAAAACACATACATATTGGAAAGGGAAAAGTGAAAGTGTCATGATTATATCTATTGAAAATCCAAAGCAATCTACAAGAAAATTACTAGAAAGAATAAGTGAGTTTAGCAAGGTTGCATGATATGAGGTCAATGTACAAAAATCAATTGTTTATTTATTGGCGATGAACAATTGGAAATTAAAATTTCAGAGATATCATTAGGAATAACATCAAAACCTATGAACTAACTAGTAAAAATGTTAACAAAGTATGTATAATACTTACATGAAAAACTACAAAATATTTGAAAAAAAAATGCTGAGAGAAAATAAAGACCTAAATAAATGGAGAGATCAACTTTGTTTGTGTATCAGACTCGATATTGTTTCTATAGATTCAATACAATCTCAATCACATCTTAATATGCATCTTTTAAAATAGAAAATGGCAAATTGATTCTAAACTGAACATAGAAATCAAAGCTACCTAATAAAGTCTTTTTGAAACAAGAATAACTACCTGATTTCAAGACTGACCATAAGGATACAGTAATCAAGATAGTGTGATATTGGTATAAGGACAGATGTATGAACATATTTAGACAATGAAACACAACAGAAATTCTAAAAATAGATTACCACATATATGGTCAATTGATTTTTGATAAAGGTGCCAAGAAAATTTAATATGGAAAGGGAAAATATTTTTTTAAAATTATGGTATAAATGTATTTTTATGTGGAAAGGTGACTATTGATCATTGCCTCACATCATACATAAAAATTAACCCAACAGGGATTATGGAAACTTTAAAAAGCTAAATCATAAAACATCTAGGAAAAAATAGGAGAAAACCCTTTTCACCATGAATTAAGCAAAGATTTCTTATATAGAGGAGAAAAAAAACTATGAACCATAAAAGAAAAAATGGTAAGTGTGGATTTTACCAAAATTTAAAATTTATGATTTGTGAATAACACTTTTAAAAAAATAAAAGAGAAGCCATAGCTAGAAGGAAATGGTGAAAATATATATATTTGATAAAGTGTTTGTATACAGAGTATATAAAAACTCTTACAACTCAATAATAAGAGCAAAAATGATTTTTAAAAATGGGCTAAGCATTTGAACAGACAGTTCCAAAAGAAGACATGTGAATGGTTAATAAGAATGTGAAAAGATTATTAGCATTATTATTCATGAAGGAAAAGCGAACCCACAATGATGTACCAGTACAGATCTACTCAAACTGGCTACAATTAAAAAGACTGACAATGCTAAGTTCTGCTGAGAATACAGAGTAAGAAATACAATCATAATGGAAAAAAAGATGTTGCTGTGCTTTCTAAAGTTAAGCATACCCCTATGATATGACCCAGAAATTCCACATATAGGCATTTACCAGAGAAAAATAACGTGTCCACACAAATATTCATAGTAGTTTTATTCATAATAACCTAAATCTGGTAACAACTCAGATGTCTATCAACTGATGAAATGGATAAACAAATTGGGATGTATTCATATAGCTACTCAGCAATAAAGAGGAATGAACTATGATATATGCAAAAACATTGATGAATTGCAAAAAAACAATGCTAAGCAAAAAAAAAAAAGTCATACAGAAGAGTACAAAATCAGACACAGAGTATCATTTATATGAAACATTAGAGACAAATTTAATTTCTAACAAAGAAAGAGTTATTAGTGGTTGTCTGAGGCGAACATTGTCTGATATTGGAGGGGGGAAGTGACTTAAGTGGGGTTGGTGGTGAAATCTTTTATATCTTGATTTTATATTTATACAGATGTATATGTCAAAACTCATTGAACTGTAACATTAAAATGGATACATTTTATTGCGCATAAACTACCTTAATAAAGTTGATTAAAAACATGGGGATAATAATTTCTATCTCAAATCTGTCGAAAGGATTAGATGAGAAAAAAGTAGGTCACCATTAGTGTGGTTTAAAATAAAAGCGTGTAGCATTCGTGCACACTCATCAGAACCCAGAGATTTGAGGCTTAAGAGAAATTCTGTAAAACCTAAAGAATAAAACCAGGGGCAGAAAAAGAAAACTTTGCAGCTGTATCTTGATTGCCCTTGAGGACCTTCAAAAGCAAACAAACAACCCTATAAATAAATAACTAGCTTGCTGCAGTTGGCCATTTCTGTAAAACCTGTTATCCAGTAGTGAGGGCATCAGAATCTGAACGAAATGGACCATTCTGGGCCACACTAGTTTTTCTGTGGTTTGCAGTGACAAAGAAATGCCTTTGTCCCTCGAGGTTGCGAGAACGGAGCATATGTATGTTAGCAAATAGGATGTTAGGACACTAAGTACATTTTTATGGCTTTTCTTGATGTTTCCTAGCTGGCTGCCTCCTTCCATTCCACAATGAATTTATGGATCTTAGGGACAGTAGAAAAGGAGTGATTCTCAGTATAACTTTCTCTCTGAATGAATTTATATTCATTGGACTCTTTGATGAGCATCCCAGCTCTACCTCATGTCCAGGTGCACGTCCTTCAGCCACTGACCAAAACAGATGTAATTGTTATTAGGGACCCTTTTTACGTGTTCCCAAGGCTCAGCATGTTTTTTTTTTTTTTTTTTTAAGAGCAAATGTGTTAACAATGGTTAGCCAGTATTATTTTATATAGTTCTGCTTTCAAGTTATGCCTGAATTAACACATAATAAAACTCAATAACGGACAATAAGAGTTTCTCTTTTTTGGTGCCTAGATTGTAATATGTAAAACTTGAGAGTGGTAGGCAGCTGTATCCCACCTTCAGACACAGAATTATAGGAAGTTGGTTTGTAATAAGAAAGCAGAATGAAACAGACATACAGAGCAAAATTGAGAAATGTGGAGAGGAAAGGTTCTGATACTCCTAAGAGCCATTGGAGTCATTGGATGCCACTGTATGCATATTTTTAAATTTTTCATGTTTTTCTAAAGTTTCTTTGAGTTACGTTTCCAACAACTGCAACCAGAAAGTTTAATATGCAGAAAGAAATATTTTCATTTCAACCAGAGATTTTAAAAAAATTATTTGTAATGGTGAGGATATTGCCATATTGCTGATATGTCTTGGGCTGTGTGCCAAAAGTGAATGCGATTTTGAGTGAAAAATCCAGGTCATTCTCTTGGTTTCTATGGTTTTATGTACTTACAAATAAATTTAGAAAGTTAGTACTGTTGAATTTTATCGAACAATTCAGGATATCTTGGGTTAAAAATTAGAGTATGGGTAAAGGTGCTGTCACAAAAACACAACTTAATAATGGACTAGCCAAAATGTAATTTTTTTTTCTTTTTACTTAATCATCTGAAAGCAGAGAACTGGTAGGGCTGGTAGAGTGTCTCTGCTATCCCCTATATTTGGCTTTCATTTCTGTGTCCAAAATGACTGCTCCTGATCCTCCTGTCACATCCGCATCCTACTCAATGTGAAGGACAAAAGAGGAATGCCAGTGCACACTACATTTTGAGGGCATGGCCCTGCGATTGCACATAATACTTCTGTTCTTATCATATTGGCCAGAAGTTGATTGCGGGGCACACCTGATTGCAAAGGAGTATAGGAGAATTAGCCTTTATTCTCAGGTAGTGATATGCCCAGTTATAATTGGGTGTTCTGTTACTAAAGGAAGAAGGATATTGGGGGACATCTAGTCATGTTTTCCACAATTGGGAAGGCTGGAGTAACATGAAAGTAGGAGAGGGTAGTTTAGATCAGGGACCTTTACTGTTTTGCAGTGATAAAGACTTGAGGGCACCAGGGTTTTAGGAATTGGTTTAACAATGATGTGGCCTCTGGATTAGCGTGGCAGAGGCTGGAGTAAGGTTGGGAACCAGGTATGAAGCTCTCTGCGATATGAGTAGGCAGATGGCTGTGGAAATGATGAGAAAGGGCTGAACCTAAGGAATAACTTGATTAGATAATGAGAAGACTTGAGAATAGGTCAAAGTGCAGAAGAGAGGGGAGTTTCAGAGATGAGTTCAATGTTCTAGTTTGTGAAAGTAGAGGAGAGTTGGTTACACTGACCCAGACAGGAAAGTTGAGAGAGAAAACCAATTCTTGGGAAAGACAGTTGATATTTTTTTTTTGCAGTTTCTTTTGATCATAATTTAAGTGTGAGACGGAAATAGGTTGGTGCTTGTTCTGTCCTTGAGTCCCTGGGCTGATTCTGAGTTCTCCCGGTCTCTCTTTGATTTTTCTTATATACACACCTTACAACTGCCATGGCAACCTGAACCCTGGGAAAGTTTTGAGGTGTAAGGTGAAATGGGATTCATATAGCATGCCCCATGACTGGGCACATACCCTTTATTACTCTTCATTTTGTTATTTCTAGAAAATATGCAGAATGGATTAGCGGACTAAATTAGCAAGAAATGCATATTGACTAATAGAGACGCTCAGTTAGCTTTTTCTCAAATCTCATTAAGCTCTGAAACCAGAGGATTGTAATGATAAGAATGTTTCTCTTAGATTTTTCTTTTTACTAGAAACTTCTTTGGACTTATCTTTGAGATAGTCAAAGCAACTACATGTTAAAACAAAATTTTCCAGGTATATCCAAGTAACAGTCTTCAAAGTGAATTGTTGCTTTGCAAAAATTATTCAGATAATTATTCTAAATCCTGTGGGTTTCTAAATGTTGAAAGAAATATGAAAAATTGCATTCAGTTAAACATCTAAGTAGTTTCAGAACAAGTGGATGAACTCAGTTTGTGTTTGGTTATAAAGCAATAATGAACAGTTCACCTAAATATAGTCTGGACTTAACATTTTCTGCCTCTAAATTGGTTTGCATGTAATGTGAAGACTAAGAATTCATTTTTCAGAGGAGTAGCTGCCCGGAAAGCTTCTGTGTGAATATTTTTGGCAGAAAAGGGATAAGTAAAAATGTGTAGGAAGATTTCTTTCCTTCTCCCTGCTATTCAAGAATTGTTGGAACATTTTACTCTTTGTGGAGGCTCTCCACTTAAAGTTGGCTTGACATTTTTCTGTCTAGTTTCTAAACAACCCATTTAAAAATATAAGTGAACAAATCTTTGCCATTCTGGACAGAAAGGTGCATTGTTGTCCATTATGAGATGTTTTTCTTTGTTGTAGAGGACATTCTTTACTTTCTTCCTTTTTATTCAACATTTCTTTGAATAGTAGGTAAAGAAGATTCTTCACAAGCAACTTTGGTGGTCACTTGATTCTATTTGAGTCGAGATTGATTTTTTTTTTTTCCTGTGAAGGTCCTGTCTAGGAAGATTGCACCTTACAAGTAGAGACCAGTGGTTCTTCTGATAAAAAAGAATCTATTTGCAATGCTGACAGAGATGAAAAGGCTACTATGTAAAGGCATAACTATCTTTCTAAATTCTGGGGCTGATTCCTGCTTAATTTCTTTTTCCTTTTCAAAATAGTCATAGGTATCAGACAACATTTTGGGCTAATGGCCTGGAAAAAAATTATTATAAAATTATTTTGAATTATTCAGGGAAAATGCAGAGCTTGAAAACCAGTGCCTTCTGTACCCGCTCCCCCACACTGTCGAATTCCTACAATATTTGTCCATTGTGGACATTTCTAAATTTTGGAGTATTAATGCAAAGCTTTGAACTTGCTTCTCCTTGCCACAGTGGAGATCTGAGCAATTGATTTTGGATCGTTGGTTACCTATCTCAAATGGAAAGGAGAAGCAATAAGAATTGGACAAATTCTTTTCCAATAGTAGTAGTTTGCCTATAAAGATATTTGAGGTGGTAGTTTAAAATTTTTTAATGGTAACCTTAGTGCACTAAAATATCATAGTAGAAATATAGCCAATACAGAATTTAGTCTTAAAAGAATGTATTTTTTGGCTCTCATTCTATATCAGGAAATGACTACAGCATCTCATTCCACAGCTATTGTACATTTCAGGAGAGTAGCACCATATTTAGCTTAAAACATGAGCTTTCTTTAGAGTGAATGTGTGTGTATGCCTGTGAGCAAACAGTAATGCAAAAAAAAAAAAAAAATCCTGGTTTGAATGGATGTTGGTCATTAAATTTCTGAGACTTGAATAGACTTTATAATGAGGTTAGATGAGTGTTCTGATCTGTAACACCAAATGATGAGAGAAAGTTAGCCCTCTAATTGTCCAACCAGGGGTCACCAGCTTATTTATGACATTGCGGTGGGTCTGGCAAGAGCTAACAAGGTGAAGCCCAGCTTATTGCATCGGCTATATGTGGATGTGGGTATTTTTCATTCCCCGCCAATCCCAGCAAAGGTATGTAGCAGACAGTACAAGGGTTTGTGCCCATGGACTAACATATTGTTGAGGAGATTGAGATAGCATCATCTGGGGAACTCAGCTGCACTGGATGTGAGGCACATACTCTTCTGTATAAAGAAATCGACCTGGGCATGTTTTTGAACTCATGGAACTATTGAGAAGTGTCTTGTTAAAAGTGTTACTGTATTAATTATATGCACTTGCTGAAAGATTTGTGTTTGCTCACATGAAGAATCTTCTATGGAGTGAGTGATATGCTAGAGTTGGTTCCTAATAGGACACAGTAGCCTCTTGTTAGATTTTCAGAAATTTTGCAAGCTGGTTGTGAAACACAGACATTAGTAAACATTAAATTATGTAAAATTATAATTAAATGAATTATATTAGAAAACAAAGGTAATAAATGTTCCAAGATCATCTCTTTCTAGTTAATTTACTACACTTTACTATTATCTATGGTCTTGAGGATACTTGAGACTATTGTATCTATATGGTGGAAGACTATCTACTATTGCCTGTTGTACATCTCTTCTCAACTCTGCATTCAGTGGTGTCCATTTGGTAACTAGAAATCAGGTAAATAAAGACTCAAGACACTCCCATTTTTTTCTTTGAGGCTTTTGATATGTAAAAAAAAAGATGAAAGGGCAAAATAGCTTTAAAAAGTTATGGTATATTTTAAATATGTGGGACAAATGAAAAATATTAACTCATAATACAATGTATTATAATTCTGCTATTCACAGGATAATTTTAAATTTTAGAACAATTGATAATTTATAGTACACTAAAAGACGTATTCTCCTGGACTTTAACCAGAGGAAAAAGTGCTCACTTTCAGCAGTCTTGGTTTTTGTGATAGTATGACCTCACTTCAAGATAAAAACTACAGTCTGAAATTGAAGCCTTTTGTGAATGCAAGGCTGGGTTACTTGGTACTTCCAGTTACTTCCTCTGTGAGAGGTCACGCCTCATAATATCTGATTCTTTATCTCTACAATGACTAATAATAATATTTACTATATTTACTATATAAGGGTGTAATTAATATTCAATAAGATCTCTATAATGACTATAATAATAATATTTACAATATAAGGTTGTGATGAATATTCAGTAAGATCACATATGGTAGCTACCACAAATGGTAGCTATTAGAAATCATCATCACCATCATCACTGCTTTATTGAGTACTTACTGAAGACCTGTTTTGAGAACTTTGACTTATTATCTCCTTTAAACTTTGAACAACACCCCGAGACAGATGAGGATACAGGGTGGTCTAGTGACTTGTTTGAAGTCATGTAGTTAGTAAGTGGGGAGTTGGAATTTGAACCTAGGTCTGAATCCAAAGTCCATGCCCATATATCTCGACACTTTCTACTTATTCCTTCAGTATTCCTCAGGAGGCATATAGTAGGTGTTTAATAAAAAATGTTTTGATAACATTGTTTCTGGCGCTTCTTTCTAAGATGATCAGTTTCATTTCCTAGCTTCAAGTCACCAGAAATTTCCATTTCTCATGTGAGGAGATTCAAAGAGAATAGCCACCTGTTCAGGGGTAAAGCCAGTACTCAGTAGGTGAAATCTTAGAGTGCTCTGCAATAAGTTTACTAAGTTAAATATGTGTACATATATTTAAAAAATAGGTATTTATTAAATATATATATATATATTATATATATATATAAATGTGTATACACACGCACATACATTTTTCTTTTTAAGGGCATTTTTCTTTCTGATATCCAATTGCTATGCTATTAAGAGAAGTTTTGTTTTAGTGCACTGTGTGTCTGTGTTTATGAAATTCTCCCAACGAGGCTCTATAATCTAGCACATGGAGACTGTTCCCCTCTAATAGGATTTACCTTTACAAATATCTGAAAATCCTTCCAGGAGAAGATTAAATTGTTTAGCTCAATATTTAATCTGTTACTTCCTTTCTAAAGATACCCCATGGACTTTGTCATGCATTTGGCTGATACAAGGGATATTGATCAGTCATAAACCCCCCTCCCAAAATAAATAAATAAATAAAAGCAGGCGAATGGCTAGCACAGCTTCTCCCATCCTCAGCTTATAATTAAATTTTGATTTGAGCTGCTTTTGATTAATCTTCCTATTTGTGAGTGTGTGAATTTGAAAGGACTGCTAAGTTCCTAAAGTTGCTGGGCATTGGTCTCTGGTGGATGGCTCAGCTAAAGAACAATATGATTGCGTTTTTATGGTTTTCAGATATTTAATAGCTTCTTCCTGTCATTTTCTGAATGACTGAATATGGTTCAGCCCTCTGGGAGCAGCACAGCATCCAAGAGCTGGGAAGATGACTGAGGTCTGTGAACTTGACTGATTGCCTTAGTCTTAATTGTTCTCTTAATTAGCTGCAGTAGCAACTGCATCTGGGGAGAGATCGCCATATCGGTAAACAGCTCTACCTTGGAGCTCAGGGCAATGCCTTTTGGAGTCCTGACAGTGAGTAGCTCATGGCTGGTCTCTCCTTAGAGTCAGTGACTTGCCAAATCGCCAGCCCCCAAAGCCAATGTGCCCCTCCTCTGATTTGTCACTCCAGCTCCTGAGAAGCATGCCTCCAACTGTTTGTCCTTAAACAAATTAAGTTTTAATGTGCCAAAAAAAAAAAAAAAAAAGGTTTTATTGGGCTAATGGACCAACATGACAAAAGAAAGCTGATTGGATGCACAGAGAAAGCACCATCCAGGAAAGCAGGCTTGGGAGCCTGAGGCCCAGAAACAGGACTGCTGCTGGGAAGGGCAGCTCCTCCTAAGCAATTCGCATTTTTTAGGAAGGAGTCATTGATGGGTTCAGCTCAGCTTGTCTCTGAGGTGTGGCTCGGACCCTGAAACCAGCCTCACCTTACTCCTGTTACCTACTTGGGACTTTTCTTTTGTATTTCTCTACTGAGGGGGTGCACTGAGACATGAAACTGAACCCCCCCTTCACACTTTCCTTCTAAACTGGAGAGAGTTCATTTAATCTAAGGGGGTTGTTGGGATGAAGAGTGACTCAACTTTTGCTTATTTTTAAAAGTGACAGCACATTAGTTTCATGGGGACCCAACACAGGTATTTCAGAGCTGGTAGAACCAGTTCAGACTCACATTTGTTTACAGAATGAAAGGAAAACAGGTGCTTTAGTGAAAAATTGCAAGGTCAGCACTTAGTTAAAAATTTCAAAAGGCTACATAAAATGGAAAGAAATTGGCCTGGAAATGCAGTATGATCTAGAAAAGGAACTGAATAAATTTTCTATATTTTGCAAGTAAAAAGAATCCATTGGCATCGGACTCAGGGCCACAGGATGAATCTGTGAGCTCTTGCAAATAATTTTCCCTTTCTGTGTAGGATTCCCCTTTGACTCCAGGTAGACTTCAGACGCATGCCATAAAGATCAAATGAGATGATAGTAACTTACTTTGAAAGTAAAAGGCATTATCCACAACAGGCTATAGATAATTACGATTATCTACATTTTATAGTCAAATTGCAAAACTCTCATGACCATGAGTATATTTTCATTGCATTGAAAATAAGAATGCAGCTCAGATATGGTGGCTTTTCATGTGCACGGGTCATGGTTGTGTGGTTGGATATCTCTTTCCCATCACTTTTCCAGAAAATTACCTACTTTTAATTTAACTACTCTGTTTTCCACAGAGCAAACATCCCCCAAAGAACAACTTTACTATTTTGAAGGTTGCTTCTGAATCTGTGCTATTAGAAAGTTCACAGAAAAGCAATGCCTGAAGATTAATATGAGTTAAACTATGAGATTGTGGTTTGAAGTCACGTGTCATACTATTTTCAAGGTAAAGGACTAAAAACCAAAGTGCTAAACTCTTGTGGACATTAAAATGTCAGGGCTACCACTTGTCAAAAATGTAATCAGTAAATTAACCCTGATACTTTGCCAATATTTGGATAACTGCTTTCCAGTCACCAAAAGTCCTCCCTAGAATCTTAGCTATACAATATAATATTTTATGTCTAGTCTTTTCTTTTCTATGATAAAATGCTTTTTATGGTGGCCGAGAGGGTTACTTGTGTTAGCTGTCATGGTATCCAGCCACAGATAGAAAATCCTTTTGGGGTCTATAATGGGGGAAAGTCACAAATTGGCAATAGGAACATTGATTTATAGATCATTATTAACATGACTAAAATACCATCATCGATAAAGCCCATTAGAAGCACGAGTACCATTGTGGTCAAGCTTTCCCCTAACAGGCAAACTACAGTACCTTCTCACCAGGGGTCCCCTTACAGCTCTCCATGGTTAGTTAGCATATGTTCAAAACTTCTGCCTTAGGATGCATTTCTTATCACAGTGTCCTACACCCGGAGGCGTAGTTTGGCCGTCTCAGTTCTCATCCCCAATATCCTTGTCTCTCTCCCTTTTACATTCTAAGGGCTAGAAAAACAAATACTAGATTTCCCATCTTTTCATTCAACAAGGAGTGGCTACCCACGCGCCATAGTTCTAGCCAGTGAAATATAAGTAGAAATCTTTTATCAGCTAGGTTAGAGGTGTTTTGGGGAACCTTTCCTTTTCTGATAAGAAAGGGAAAATTACGGTTGGCTTATCCTTTCATCCTTCTGCTCTTCTACCTCCTCAGATTCAAATGTGTTGTTCTGTGGAGCATCAGCCATCTGGTAGATGTGAGATGACTAGTCAGCAGGTCGTGAGTAGTGGAGGAAAGAGTCCGTATTCAAGAAAGCAGCGAGGGAGGGCAAACAGAACAGTGGCAGCAACCGTCTAACCCTGCACTCCTTGTTAGATGAGAATAAGAAATTTCTATTTATAAAAGCTGAGTTTGATTTTCTGTTACCTGCAGCTGTAGATGTCCCTAACTGGTAAATGGGCTCTGTGAATCTGAAGAATGTGCGAAGCACCAAATAAGTGCTCCAATTGAAACCCCTGCTTTAGTAGAAACTCTTTTCTCCTATAGAGAAGTCCTGTATTCTCTTATATAGCACTTGGCGAACTTAGCAAATGGACCAAGGTCAGTCCTCTGCCTGTTTTTGTAAAGGTTTATTGGAACATAGCCACACTCATTTGTTTACATATTATCCATGACTGTTTATGCTCTACAACAAAAATTGTGACAGAGACTGTATGACCCGTAAAGCCTAAGTGACCTGTCCAAATACATTTGAACTCCATGATAACCCTTTGGAATTTTATAAAGCATTAGAGCTGTGTGCTATAACCTCTAAGGCATGACTGTTACAGTGAGGAATGTCCGGCAGGGTGTGCATAAATATTAGGCTTTTGGTTTTCACTAGACACGGATGCAATATCTGGAGCTTGCAGGTGCAGGGAATGCACACCCTCAGAGCCAGGACACTGCAGGCCTGCCCTCAGCTGGTCTTTATCAGATTCCTGTAAAATGAATTCTAACTGATCACTTGTATCTGATTCTGTTCTAAGCCGATGTCAGCTCTACTCACTTGGAAAAACATCTCAGTGCTAGGGGACCAGAAGTTCTGAAACTCTTCAGTCATGCACGCTGCTACAAGGCTACTTCTGTTAGTGCATTATCAAAATTCCTGGATTGTCAGCTGTTTGCTTACCCCTGAGTGTGAAATTTTTTGGCATCTTCTAGAAGATGGAGAAAATTTCTCAATGCAATCGAAAACTCCAAAAATTATATATTCAAGAAAACAGATAAGAGCAAAATCAGCACATTTCTTATCAGTTTTCACTATTCTAGCATCTCTCTCCACCCTAGGTTCTAGATCTTCATCTATCTTTAGTGTTCAGAAAATACTGTTTCACTTTACTTTTATTTCAGTGCAGGTTACAATCGATGCATTGCTCTCTTTTTCTGTACTACCCCAAATGTACCTTTGTGCTTTTCTCACAAAAGAAGGAAAAAGTCTAAAGGAAGCCATAGGTTTTGATACTTAGTCTCCACATCATTTTGCAATTTCTTCTCTCTTCTTTTATAGATGAGAAGGTAGAAATCTAATAAAAGTAAAAAAGTAGAATAGAAGAAAGGACAGCTATAGCAATACAAAGACGAATTTGAGCCAGGTAGTGTTGGGAGTTAATCTATTTAGAGTTGCAGTCTATTAGTGGTTTTGGTTTTTGCTTCAGAGGGGCAAAAGAAAAATTCTAAGTTCCCACAGAACATCTGGAAAATGAAACTTCTGCCTGTCAAAATAAAACTAGCTGGAGGACTAAGCAAGCATGCACAATGCAGAAAATACTTAGCCAAGTAAGCTTTTGGTAGTTCCTGGCCTTCAAACAGAAAACGATCGGATGATGTAAATGTCACCCTGTGGCTTGGAATTTAAAGTTGGGGGTATACTGATCCTGAAAACCCATGCCCTGAGAGGTGAACTAGACATTGAATTTGCAACATGCTTCCTGTAGAGGAAGAGTATTTTCATGATGTTCCTGAGACATTTCCAGTAATGTCAGTAATGTCGGCAGGAAGATTGGAGAGACCTGTGAAAGGCACAAGGTGAGGATGCTTTGGACTCTACCTCGCAGGTATAGATACTGCAAATGGATTGAGTTCTCTGTCTGAAAGAAGGTGCTTTTCCATTAAGAAGTGGAAAACTGTCTGTCTTCATACAGCATTTCCACTGCATATCATGTCCCTCTATCCCCTGTCCCCTACCCACCTTCCACATACATCTTTTCATGGTCTATAGATGGCACATGTGACCACTCATAATTTACAAATGAGAAGAGCGGCCCAGAGAAGGCAAGACACCGTCTAAGGAGAGCAAAGCTGGGACTTGAACCTTAGTTTTTGATTCCAACTCTCCCTCTTTTTCTGCTGTATAAAGTGCCTCTAGTGGAGGAGGAATTAACAGCAGTTTGTGCATACTGAGATCTTCAGTTGCAAAGAAAGCAGATAGGCTCACACTTGAAAACTAGTTGCAGTTCATTCTGTAACATGTAAAGAAATAGTTCATTAACTTAACTTTGACCCTCTATCCTACAAGTTAATGAAGACCTGAAGGGCAGAGGTAGGTGGAAGCCCAGGGCATTTGCATCAAATCATTGCAGTTCTTCGGTTCAGCCACAGAATGTCACCTTTACATCATGTAACTCTCAGGATAACATCATTTTGTAGGGGGTAGGAAAAGAAGGGATTTTCTTAAAGGAGCTACTTTAAAAGTACAGAGTTATCCCAATCAGTGCTTGAGTAAAGCAGTTCCCAAGTCCTAGACATCATTAGTATTTAAAAAATTTCCTTTCTTCAGCCTGTTTTTTTCCAGATTATTATTATTTGCAGTGTTTACAGGAATTGTGTGCCTGCATTTCTTAATTTCTTCTTTAGGATAAGGTTTTATAAATTACACATTTTCCTTAAAAAAAAAAAATCAGAACCTATGTATTTAGATTTTATTTAACCTCCAGCCACAATGATTCAAGTTTAGGAATTCTTAGGTGCCTGATACCCAGGATTCTATAATCATAAAAGGTTCTTCATAAAAGAAAGTTTAAACATTAGTTATATTTATGGTTTGGGTGTAATGAATTTCCAAAAACTGAAAATTGAAGACCTGTATCATGGGGAAGTGGTGGTTTGTAAAGAGAAGTCAGCTGGGACAGAAAGGTAAGTGCATGAAAAAGACAGCATAGGAGGATCCCTGATAGAGACAGGCCACATATACAGATTATTCCCAGGGAGCAGTAGAATCATCCATTACCCAAACTATTCATACAACAAGTGTTTTTTAGGTTCTTTATGTGTAAGCTGTCCTATAGTCCTTTCTGAAAACATGATCGTACTGCTTTTTAAAGGAGAAATCAAAGAGCCATCAATTCATGGGGATTTGTTGACTTCACAAGTGCTGGGGCCCTGGGGCTGATGGCATCCTGGGCATTTGGCACCACGGATAAGATGGTTCTAGCCTTTGCTCTTCTTCTTCTGTGTTTAGTTTATTCTGTGCTGTTGGTCAGGAGGAAAGGGGGTCCAGTGGCAATGTCTACCCTTCTAGGAAATGCAGACCCTGGCAAAAGAATCATTTTCTGACAAATGCTCATGTTTATGATTTCTCCACCCTTCCTATTTTGAGCACACCTCACCCTACAGATGCTTAGATTAAGAGTATCTCTCAGAGCTTCTGGTACCCAGGACCTTCCTTCACTCCTGAAATTCATGCTTCTTTTTGGATGTGCTTTGTTCATTTCATAATTGGACTCAATTCAGCAATAGCTTTGGCCAATAGCTATTATCACTTTGCTCTCCTCTTCCCATAGCAATTATTAATTAAACTGCTCAGAGAGTCATAATGAGAAATTAAAGGCTGTGATAATGTTTTAGGAAGCAGTGTCCCTTGGTCTTTTAGGTCTACAGTTCTGTTCCAAAGGCAAAGCAGTATTCACTGTTTAATTCACAAACATTTACTGGGCCCCCTTTAGGTAGAAGACCCCATGCCAGCAGTGGGCTTACGAAGCTGAGGGTTCACGCTCTAGGGAGGAACTTTAAATCACAGTGTGAACTGTTTTTCGATTCAACCCTTAATTTCTGTTGCTTCTTTTTTAACCTGTATCATCATCCCATGGATGATCAGGCCCAACCTGCCTTCCACCTTCATTACCCACTGTTTCCTCCCACAATCTGAAGGGCACTTGGGTTAATTCCTCCTTTCCTGAGTTCCTATGGAAACCTTATGTAAGCTTCTATTATAGAACTAATATTCTATCATCATTTTTTTTAAAGCTCAGCTGCTGCTTCCACCCTCAGCAAATTTTTCCAAGGTTGAAAATGACATCTACTTCATCTGTGTATCACCAGTCCCTAGCTTAAGTCCAGCCTAACACTTGGTGTTTGGTAAATATTGAAGTTTTGCAGTTTCAACTAAAGATCAGCTAGGTGCAAGCTCAGTTCTAGGAAAAACTGAGTCAGGATAGAGAGGAAAAATTTAGAGCCAAGGAGTAAACTGGGCAAAGCCTGGGGCTGGCTTTCCATGAAGGCCAAGGTTCTGTTCAGTCTAGTCTAGTTTCTTATATAGAGCCAGCCCGCCCTCACACACACCCAAGGAAACAAAGACATTTCCTCTCAATCTGCCTGCTCTCTCCAACATCAACCCACTCAGCACCTCTCACTGCTCCTTGCTTGTGTCTTCCATGGCTTTCTAATCCCTTGGCTGCAAGCTCCAGCTCTCAATGCTCACCTCGCTTGGACTGCTCGGACATGATTTTCCTTAGCAGTTTGACCCCTAGCACTCTCCCTTGGACATACTTTGGTATTTAATTTCTGCACCGGGATCCAGGACCAAGTCCCTACTGACTTGGACCAGAGTAGCTGGCTACCTCTGTGATAATGACTTTAGGGGACTGGTAAAGCCATGATGAGCCAGTCAATCTCCACACTTTCTGAATTTCCTCCCTTAACATACAACTTTCACAGTGGCCTCTAGAGATATTTGCTGCTTTTATTTAAAATGCAAAGGCCACGAAAGGAGATAATTTAAGTTTCTAGCATTATAATATATATAAAAGAATTTGGAAGAAATTTAGTTGGGAGGAAGAAGAGAGAGCTTGTGATTGCTGAGTGGGTGGCAGAATTCAGTTTTGGAGAAAGGCTCTACTGCAGTGTGGAGAAGGGCTGAAAAGATGAGTGTCGTCCACACTGTCGAGGTAGCGGACGCCAGTGATCTGTTGTTTTTGCTGTTCAGTATCCATTCACCTTTCTTCTGGTAAAATACTGTGATTCTCTTCTTGGGAACTATCATTCCACCAACCTCAGCCTATAAAGTTTGAGTGGTGTTGACACCTCCTTGGAGTTTGGGGTGAGGGGTGTGCAACACATGTGAGTCAGGCTTGGCCAGCAATGTATATCATCCCTGGCCACTGAGATGGTTCAGTGAGAATCAAACCCAAGACTTTCATTCAATCTTTCGGGGAAAATAGTTCTCCCTTTTTTACTGAGTTTGTGGCTATGAGACTATAAGCCTGGCGAAAGTGGAAGAGATTCCCAAGAATGAAGTCCATATAGGTGAGAGCAGATACCAGCAAGGAAGAGAATCAACTTCTTTTGGGCAAAAGAATCAGGCATGCTTTCTGCATCTCAACTCTTCAGCCAGGTAACACAGCAATTAGAGGAAACCGTCTCTGGGTTTGAGGTCAGAAGACCTGAGCTTAAACCCTACCCCTGCCATTAATTGGCTGTGTACTTAGCATCCCAGAGCCTTGGTTTCTTCATCTGTAAAATTCAGCGAATGATACCTCTATCAAGGAGTATTAGTGTTCTTCGTAGTAAGCAGCCAAAAATGACTCTAGTTAACTTAAGCAGAAAAGTAATTCACTAGAAGGATATCAAATAACTCCTAGAATCGAGGAGGAGGCTGAGGAGCAAGGATTGGAAAATGGGTAGAGATCAAGGGAAGCTGAGCAGCCAGAACCTCAGCTAAGGTGCAGCTGAAGGAACAGTCCAGTTAAGATGCTGCCATCTCTGAATACACCACAGCATGACACCCCAATGTCTGATACTGCATGGCTCTTGGGTCCATTTCTCTTGGTGCCACTCACTCCTCATTTAAAGCATGCTAGGGACTAGACACCCTCTTACGCCAGACAGCGAAAGTTTTCTCAGAAGCAGAGAGGACTTGGATGTTGAGCAGTCTAAGGAAATGACAAAAGTTCACCATAAATTGCTGCTGAGAGAATTGCATGGAGTAAGGACTGCGAAGGCCCGTCACTGTGCTCAATCTATGTTAGTTTCTCT
>NW_006434709.1:5302328-5307520 GCF_000325575.1 Pteropus alecto | reverse complement strand
CTTTTTTACATTTCTGCTCAGGGCTGTAAGTCTGTCTTCAGAAAACCATCTTTAACCAAGCCCCAGATCTAACAGGCCCAAGTAGGCTGAACAGCAGATTCCCTCCTCTGCACATGAAATTATTCAGTGGTTTTTCCTCACTGGGGACCTCTTCATTCTGCTGTTTGTGTAGTTTTCCTTTGCTGTGTGGTCTCAGCTGCTCCACTAAATAGTTAGTTTCTTGATGGCACAGTCAGCATCTGTTACATCATTTCCCTAAAAGTGCTTAGGACATACCCTAGCATATGGCAGGTGCTCTTTGGATCAATATTTATTTACTGATTGGTTCAACATTAGGACTAGCTGTATGACGATTGCAGGAAGAACATGGGTGGAGTATATTCCTAGTGCCAATAACTGCCTGGCATATACTGTATATGTCAAATGGCTGGGTGGATGGTACTGGCATAAGAGGCAGCATCCAGTACCCTACTGCAGCTCTAAGGCTGTTATTTATTCCTATATGTGGAACCTTGTCCTGTGCCATTTGTTAAATATTTCACACATTGCTACCAGTTCAATGTAAATGATAATAGTGGTGGTCTACTGAGCTCTGGCTAATCTCGGGTAAGAGGCAGAAGCGTGCCCTGAGGGAGTAGATATCTTTGTAGGATGGGCGTGTGGAGTGGGTGGGCCATCCCAACAGTAGGCATCTAAGAAGTCCTCTTATCTACTGGGTACTGATGTCCAAAGAAATACTGCCTTGCTTTTGAGTCTAGTGAGCTCATGTAACCTGTCTTCTTAGATTCTCTGAAATTAATCAGCATAGAGTATATCCTTGGGAAGCATTAGAAAGAGTAGGAAAGGTTTCTGTATTGCTGACATCATTTGTATGTTGAGGCCTTTTTTAAGTTCCAGGGGATTCTCTTGGAGAATGGATTTCTTAACATTTCTTTTCTATAATTCAGGTCAGAGGCTTCTCAGACAGTAGTCTTATTTCCTGATATTTCTAGCATCTCTCCAGATAGCCTATTACTAAAATTCTAGGACTTAATCTTGCCCAATCCTTTGTATTACCACAAATTGCTAATTCTCGTGTGTGCGTGTGTGCATGCGTGCACGTGTGCATGCACATGTACGTGTGTATAATGATGCACTGGTGAGAAGTATGGAAACCATGGCCATGCAAAGGAGAGAGCAGGATGATGTGTTACTGTTAGCTCTTCCTTTCCTCACTCATCATCAGTGACCCTGTTAATGATTTGTCAATTTAATTAATTTGTATTAGTCTCTTACTGGGGCTTTTAAATGTTCAAGGTCTTCAAGGTCTTTTGAGTCCATGCATTCTCAGAGCTTGCAGGGGGCACAGACAAGTAGACAGGGTTGGAAGGAGATCCTTTCCCAACCTGCTTCCCCTCTGTAACTTCTGGTCTGCTTTTGATGACGAGCACCTAGAGCGTCATTTGAGGGCTGCCGGTTCATTAAAGAGGTAATGCAGTTTCCTTTACAGTGACTGTGGTGGTGGTGGAGCTGGGGGTGGGTGGGAAGGAATTAATTCTCTTCCAGTGCCAGCCCCAGGCTTTGGAGATGCTCAAAAGCATGTTGTTCATCAATGATGCTCGTCTGCCCTATGCAACAGCTTCACATCTTGGCCTTTTGCTCAGTGAATTTTCCATTTTTAGGGCTTCTCTGAAATGTACTCAGTTGTTCCACAATCCAAGAAAGGTCACATGGTTTGTGCACCAGGCATGTAATTTGCTGATCCCGTGATTAGACATGCATACAAACCTCAGTGCTGTTAAAATGAACGCTGCAGTTAGCCTTTGGATTGCTTCCTCCTTATGGATCTTCTGGGCACATGTTAATGGAATTAGTTCTCAGATCACTCTGGTCTGCAGCAAACTGGTAGTGAATACTTTTGCTCTGTAGTACTTCTATGTTGTGGGCAGCCCAGGTTTTTGTGGTCATAGACATATGTATTTGTCCTGGGTGCCTTCCTAAGGCTAACAGTCCCAACATAAGAGGCATCTCACCCTTAGTCTCAATGTGGTTTGGGTGTAGAACTTGGGGAAAAATTTCATGGTTATTTCTTTCTGCGATTTTATTCTTTTGTTGTCTTGGCAACTAGAATAATAATCTTAAATATCTGTGTTTGTATATTCTTTGGAGAATATTTTATCACAAATTGTTTCCAAGAATGACTGTCTCATGATGTGTTGATTACTCCTCAGTGTCTCTCTTTGGTGTGTGTGTGCTTGTTTTCTGCAATCGGGAGAAAGATTTGTTAGCATTATATAACCAGCCTCTGGGTTGAGGATCAAGAGTCTTCAGTTAGTACAAGACATTTTACCTCACTGGTCTTCAGTTTTCCAGATTAAATAGACTGAACGATTTCTTTAAACTCTGAACTGCCATGACCCTAAGCCCGAATTAGGTTAAGAATATACCATTACTGTGATTCTTAGAATAATCTTCTTCATTATGTATGAAAATTTTCCAATTCTTCACTTTTTCATTGACCGGAATATTTTTCATTTGCTGAAATGTTACTTGGTTTATGTTAATCATCAGTATTTTGGGGGGAGGGGTGAGTGCTGCCAAGTAAGCACATGGTACTGGCAGAGCCTGACGCTATCCCAAGCCATTGTTTTACTGTCACGGAAGGTCCTTTCTCTGTTCTTTAACAGATCTCTTATACATGTCCCCTCTCTCCTGCAGCTGGCACTTCTCACCCCTCTTTATCATTTGTCGAGGACTTCAGAGAAGCTTCAGTCATTCCTGAGGACATGAGTCCTTGTGGGACAGGAGGCACCTGGGAGGGTGAAGCATCCAACACACTGTCTCGGAATCCCCGATACCTGACACAGTAGTGCTTTCTTCATCCTTGTCTTTGGAGTCATTTGACTCTGCTTTGGGCCCATATGTGGTGGTTGGGGAGGAATCTTTGATGCCTGTGTCAGGACGGGTCCTCTTTGGCCATGCCATATGTACATTTTAGAGATGGAACTGAAATATCAGTTTCACCCAGGGTAAATTTTCCTTGCATCATTGGTGAGTAAAAGCAACATATATGAGAGCATTATTCCTTTATTATGACATTTAGCTAGAAAAAATAAATATCAAAAGTATATACTGTGATATTTTATCTAATATCGAAAGTATATGATATTTTATAAGATAAAATATAAGAATATCTTCAGTAATACCATATCAATTGTTAAAATGTTAAAACACTTCTTCACTGGGTGGTAAATAGTTGCTGCACTGAGTTTCCTGTGTGGCCATGCTGCCACAGCCTCCCTGATCATAACTCCCAGGCCACCTGGCCATTACTCACCATGATCTTGGCATAGTAGGTGGCCTTCAGTACCTGCTACAATTCTAAGACTGCTGGTCATTCCTATATAAGGGTTCTAGTACTGTGTCACTTGTTAAAAATCTCACATATTGCCACCAGATAAATGTAAATGATAATAATAGTGAGATTTACTGAGCTCCCACTATGTACCTGTGACTACCCTATAAACTTTGGAGGGAAGTAGCCATGCTTTTCGTCCTTAGGACCTGGCACACACAAGCACTCAATAAATATTTCCTCAGTAGTAAATGATATCATCTGATCCCATCAGTGATATTTCAAGGCAGGTGTTTTTAATTCCATTTTATCATTGCTACAAAGGAGTCCTAAAGAGTCCAAATAACATGACTTGGGTCTAGCTAAGGGGTAATGGAGTGGCCATTTCAAGCAAGAAGCATTTCAGGGCCAAGACTCAGCATCCCTGGAGACCTTTTGAAACCTGTTATGTCCTTGCTAACTCTAATGGTCCCTATATTTTAAGTAATTTGGTTTGAAGTTCCCTGTGAGGCATGGGTGGGAGGTAGAAGAATATATATGTAAAATGAGGCAGGAGGGAGATCATCCCGCTTCACTTTCCTTCCCCCATTGAAAGGCTCTTCTCTACAAGAAGTGGAAACAGAGAGATTTGTATGAGAAAAGACTAGGTAGAAATTAGTCACTGTGCCACCATAACTGCTCTTCCATTAGCCCTATGTGGATACAGGGAGAAGGGGCATCAGTTTTCCAGAGGTACTAATGGTTTCCAATTAAGGCAAGGACATAGGACTGAGTAGTGTTAAGTAAGGCTGGAACAATTGGAAGGAGCTGCTCAGAACAGGGAACCTGGGGTTCCGAGGACAAACATCTTCATGTTCTGAGTTTGTGTAAACCTCTTGGTAGCTTGTCCTGGCTTACTTGCATCATCAGAGTTACACAGAGACAGGGAACACAAGCTTGTGTCTATGTTTTAGTAATTACAGTTAATAAAATTCATTAAAGGGTAATAAAGTAATGTTTAACAGTCTCATTTTGGAACTTTCATATAGATAGGCATAGATATCAGAAAAACTATTTGTTAACCCATAATAACAGCTATTATCTATTCAGCTCCTACTCTTTCCTTACACATTTTGTTCTCATTTAATCTTCACAACACCTCTATGTGATAGTTATTTCAGTTGTGGAAGATTGGATCTCAGTTCTTCACTCCTTCTGTGGCTTTGCAAAGACGTCATGAGAGGAAGGGTGATAGAGTGCACTTCCCTTCTACTGGACATTAGATTAGCTTATTTGACAGCTTTGGCCAATGAAGTCTTAGCAGACATGACCCGAGCAGGAACTTTAGGGGTGCTTGAACAGTTTGGCTTGCCTTCTTTGTGTCCCAGTGGCTTGACCTGAGAAGAGCATTCCCTGGATTGCTTTTGGCCCAAGGAGAATCAGGAAACATGTGAACCCAACCCCTAGCCTAGAGCTGACCCCGGCCAACAACTACTGGTAGACCTGTGAGCAAGAAAGTTGATGTTTGTTAAGATACTGAGTTTTTGAGATTATTTGTTATCCAGCAAAGAACTGAGTAGTAACCAATACTAATTTAAAAGAGTGGATGCTGAGGTTCAAAGAATTTAAGCAGCTTGGTCAGAATCACTGAAATAGCATAATGGAGAGAGGCTAGATTCACACCGTGGTCTATCTCATTTCAAAGCTACATTATTGTTTGGGAAAAAAAATGCTCTGTATTAGAGCAATCTTAAGGTTAAATAAGATAATGACTCTATTAGAATTGCTTCCCTAAGCCTTACACCTAATGGGAGAGAAGGTCAGTGAGTTAGAGGATGGTTGTCAGAGGGAAGCCGATCAGACCTCTGTCACCTCTCTG
>NW_006434709.1:5292572-5302132 GCF_000325575.1 Pteropus alecto | reverse complement strand
TGTGTGTGTGTGTGTGTGTGTTTAACATAGGAATGGGAATGCTGCTGGAGATACTTCAAGTTGCTGTGGCAACTGGCAGCCCTGAACTTCACCTAGTGTCATCTGCTTCCCAGCCCCATTAACTATGGTGCCCCTCCTGAGTCATAACGGGCTGAGTCTTCAGCACATCTCTTTCCTGAATGTTTAATATACTAGAGTCTTATTGAGATTCTACGTGGGGAGCCTCGTTTTTCTTTTATTAATTGTAGTGAGAGTTATTTTTGTTGTCTTAAATATAAAACCTCCCTCTAGGGAGTTCTGAGCCCATTATAGACATGAACAACCCAACACTCCTCTGTTCTTATAACAAGTCGAGGAAGGAGTCAGAGCAGGAGCCATTTAATCAGAATTATAATGTGAGGTAAAACTCCTGAAAGCTTTATAATGGGAAACTCCAAGAGAAACAAATTAAGAAGCTAAAGCTTGGCTGCTGTTGTCAAATCAGCCCCACAGGGGAGGCCCAGGACACACAAAGAAGAAAAGAGGAAGAGGAAAGGTGAGCTAGGATGAGACAGAACATAGTGGTGGGGAGGAGGGACAGAAGGATAAAGGCAAGTTCTGAAATTCAAAGACAAGCTCTGCTGGGTAGCCAGTTACTTTCATGACTTGCCAGCAAGGTGCCCCATTCAATTTGTGCCACAAACGTGTATCTTTAGGGCTGTGGACACATTCCTAGGACTGGCCTCAATTTGAAGGAATGATGAGAGCTGAAGTTACTTTCCTGTTGAGTAGCAGCCAGCCTTGCCTTTGTGTCCTCATACCACGGGAAAATTTACTTCGGAAACTCTTCCCCAACTACTGTTCATATCAAACACTTTTACTTAAAGTCTTTAAAATTAACTCTTTTCAGCCCAAATGCAATAATTCCACAAGTCTTGATTTAATCTTGGCTGACCATCCTTCTATGACTCTCTCTCCCAAAGACATACCAGAAAGGCATATTTTCCCAATTAAGCTCACACAAGGCAAAAATCCTCAACAATAAAAACGGGATAGAGCATTTGCTGTGTGTATTTCAGTGGATTTTCTAAGCCCATTGTTTTTCACATTCTAGTCAGTTGCTCTGGGGCCACATCATAGTCCCTCTCCTCTTTAGCAGAGTACCCATTAATCTCAAATCAGTCCAGCAGTGGGCTTGTTCACAACTTTGGAACCCAACAAGAGTAGCTGGAAATAAATTTTTGGTAGATAGGAATGCCTGTATTTATATACTGCGGTCCTTCTTCTGTCACCCAACCCAGCGTGGCACCATGGGAAATATTAAACAAGTGTACGTGCCCTTTCCACCATTAACCTGCACAGCATCTTGAAGTGCTGTCTGCATAATTGTGCAGTTAATCTCAAATAATGGTTCTGAATGTTTGCAGAAACTGTCAACTTGTTTAGACTACCTACCTATCTTTTGCTGCAGTCAGTCTTACTTCCTGAAGCTTTGGCCATAAATCTACATTGGTGGCTGTCTTTCAGGTTATCTTAATATCTCAGCAATCTCCGTTTGCAGGCTGGAATCTTCTGTAAGGCAACTTTGATTGGAGCTATGATATAAAATAGCATGATTTAAATTTGCCCAAGCGGCAACTTGAACTGTTGGTGCTTGGTTAAGAAGTTCGGGGTGTGGGTGGACATCTCTGTAAGAAATCTGGTCGAGTGAGGGGTTATCCCTGGAGAGCAGCTCTACCTTGGTGACAGAGCTATCGAGGTGAAAAGACCTTCAGACTTTAGGTTGGTCTAAGCAAGATTTTGCAAAAACTTATTTTTCTGGCTCTCTCACAGCCACTTTCTGTGTTTCTTTCTGACCCCTTAATCTTATTTTCCTGATGCTCTGAACTCTCATGTTGCCTCCTGGTTTTGCTATGTCTCCATTTGGCTTGTTTGCTCTTAAAGGCCACAAACCAAGAATAACTTGATTTCTCATTCCTTCACACTTCCATCAAAGCCCCTGGTAAGCATTTCAGTTGATTGTGTTTAAGAGAGGTTACAGTCCCCCCACCTCACTTGGATCCCACACTCAAGGAGGAGGGGTTTAGCTGTGCGTGGAATTGTCAGGCTTGAGGGCATTCACTGAGTCTCATTTTCTAAGAGGTAGAGCCTTATCTACAGTGGAGTAAATGTGCTTATTTCATGGTAACTACTCCATTAGTCTTTCTGAATATAGCTCCTTCCTAGATTCTAGAGAGGTAAGACAGAGCACAAGAAGACCTGCTGTTCTTGGAGGCAGGCCTGGTCAGGTCCATATGTCTGTTTCTCTTTCTCCCTGTATATTCTAGTCTTTCTTTAGATGTTCTGTTCTTTAGGAGACCGGAGGTAAGATGTACCCGCTTCCCACTGTGGAAGAGATGCCCCCATTCCAACTTCCTTTAAAAATGTATAAGTGGAAACTAGATTAAATTCAGAGGAGAAGAAAGCTACTTCAGCCTTCTTAGTCCAGCCAAGATAAGTTCTGGCAGGCAGCAGAGCTCACCCTCACCAGGGCTTGAGAGTCACCTTGGGGTTTGGGGCCAAAGCCCAGGGTTCTAATAAAGGACAGATATTCTCATCATTGTCCTCTGTATGTATAGGTTTCTGGACCACTCTCAGGGTGATGTGGCTAACTGAAACCAGGATTTTGGGGTTCTTGAACCTCCCTGGACAAATGCCTTAATTTTTGAAGATCAGATGATTATAGGACCTGTTCATCTGTAGCTCCATCTTTTTACCTTCCTCATAGTCATTGGAAATAGACATAAGAAATCCATCAAACTTTTGTAACTACTCTTGCTAAGATCTGAATGACTAAAAGTTCACCTCTGCAAGCAGTATTGCATTTTAAACTGTTAAGAATTAACCTTAATTTTTATTTCATTTACTTGAGTTGCAGTGCACAAAGAAGAGATAATTTTGGTAAGAGTCACAATAACCTATTTTAATGTAAATTATACCATGTGTCAAATTGTAATACAAGGCTAGCCTTTCATTTTTTGATCACCCTGGGTAGTGTTTTATAACCTTGGGTAATGATCACCTTTCAATTAAATCCTGCCTGTTGGCTGTCTCACACACAGCATGATTTTATGAAGGAATCCTGGTATAAGTGTAGAATAACTTGGGTAGGGGCATGGAGAATTCATCATCTTATCTTTCCTTATGAGAGAAAGGGTCTTTGGTACTGGAATAAAGGCAGATTGTTCAAGTCGTAATTTCAGGGAGCTTTCAGCATGCCTGGAATGTTTAACGTTGGAGATCTTTCAGTTTTTAGGATACTTCAACAAATGAAGCTTATCCTTTTGAAACTTTTGTAGTCTTCGTTGAATAATTTTGAATGGGTGAACTGTTTGAGCTTGCTTCTTTTGGATAATCCTTATGTACTATTCTTTAACCTTTTAAAGTCTTCTTTTTTTGTCTAACCTGGGGTTTCCCAACCTTGTCACTATTGACATTTTAAGCCAAACAATTTTGCATTGTGGAAGCTATGCTATCCCTTATAGGAAGTTTGACAGCATCCCTGGCCTCTGTCTACTAGGTGCCAGTAACATAATCCTCCCACTCCTAGTTGTGACAACCAAAAATGTTTATCAAAATGTTGTCAAATTTTGACATCGCCAAAGTGACCCAATTAAGAACCATTTGTTTATCAGTTCCCTCTGGGCAGAAACATAGGAAAGAACTGTCTGTATCACAAAGATATTTTGAACTCTGCTCACATATTCCTGATCAACTGAATGATGAGCTTCCTACTCTCTTGGATGCCATTTTCAATGGCACTCATGCAAGCACAGACACACCCACATGGCAGAATATTTGGGGAGCTCATTTCTTTAGATTTGCTCATACCTGGTACAGTATTATGGGCAAAATTATATAAGCATCTTAAGGACCAAGTCATTAGTAATTCCCTAAAAGCAACACAGAGGGTGATATGGCTAAACACATGTCATATAATCAGATTTTTAAAACTCCAGCTCATCAATTGATGATAATATATTTGGGCATTGCCCATGTCGTTAACCTCAGCAATCAAAATAAAGTAATTATACTAA
Source organism: Pteropus alecto (assembly GCF_000325575.1). Lineage (NCBI taxonomy): Eukaryota > Metazoa > Chordata > Mammalia > Chiroptera > Pteropodidae > Pteropus > Pteropus alecto. Next base: position 5,298,077 of record NW_006434709.1, on the reverse strand, counting down.
TTACAAGCCTCTCAAAACCCAGCTCAGTGTCCTTGTGCATGAGAGGCAAGCTGTGCCACAGTCACTTCATGGGGCTCTGATACTCCATTAAGGTTTTAGTAGTTCATCATGGGGCCAAAGTAGTCACTTTATCAGGGAAAGGAGAATTAGAGGTGAGTCCTTGGGGAGACTAATGGTCTTTTCACTCAGGAATGGCCTTACATGCAGGAAATAGTTGCAAGTAGCTGGCTGGGCCCTATGGTCTGGAACCAGAGATTGAAGATGCACCCAAGCCCAGCGAGCTGTGACTGTCCGAAGCATTATGGCTGACAGAGTCAGTCATCCACTCAAGCCAGATTGCTGAGAGGGCATTAAAGGAAGATCCAGTAAATGCACAGTTATTGGAGACCTCTCTATTGGGAATTGAGGTGATGATGTGCAGACCTACAAGGTAGGCACATTTTATTACCAAATATCTTGAACTGACATACAGGCTAAGTGAGTAAAATGTGGTAAATCTGAGACTAGCCATGGTAAAGAGACATGTAGTTATCGAATCAGATATAGATATGCCATCAGATATGAAAGCTCACATCTGGGACCAATGAATGAAAATTTGGATAAGGGTAAAGAGCATTGAAAAAAGGAAATAAAAGTGTAAAAATTGAACTGAATTCTGATAGTTTTTGAAAACCATGGCACGCAAGGATTGTTTACAAGAATTGCATTCATTATGGCTTTGGATTTTTTTTATACCCTGACCTAATAAAGACATCTCAGTTTCCAAATTTTCTACTCTATAGTAATTAGGTCATTAAGCATTACCTCAGTGGCCAAATGACATGTCAGGTCTAAAATAATTGCATAAAGCATTTACTATTGGATTGTTACAGCAGTAGGAAAAATTACTTAGATTAATCCATGTTATAGCAGTAAAGAGGTAAATAGAGTGAAATGCAGTAAAACAGGGACAGAAATTTGGCAAAGCCACCAAAGGCTGGGAAGACTTATGTGGTATAAAAATAACCATGGAACTGACAGACTAAACAATAAAATTGCTCAGCTAATTAGTATCTTACATTGAGTGACTTAAGTGAAGATAAGTTGATGGGAATAATTGACGAATGCACACAAAAATTAACTCAGTACTCAAAACATTACAGAAATAGAAGGAAATTCAGTATTTGAAAAATTAAGATAAGTAATTCCAGGAAAACCAAATAAAATGTTCGTGAGCTTGACAATAGCACCAATTAGCTCTCACTGAGTGTGTTTCTCAAATATGATGTGTGATTGAATTGTTGGCAAATGTTTGCAAAGTTCCTAATACCGAATGGCTGCAACATTGTCATTGTGAGAGAACCAAATGGAGCAGATGAACCATGGGATTGTCAACCTGTTGTCATATCTGAACAGGAGGTTACTGAAGCAACACAAATAACAATTCACTAGAAAGCAGCAGGTTCTGACTTGCAAATAACCTAGTTCAAGAAGCTCCCAGTAACACGTGAGAGTATTGTAAGATGTTTTCTGCAAACATCACATCAATCAGACATAAAGTTTGATTCATGACATCTGCAAACATCTGCCTTTTACTGAAAGACAATGAAATTTGTGTTAAGTGTAGCTTGCTAATATGCTTACCTGCCACCCACAAATCATTGGCAGACATTTGGGGCTGAGAAAATTTCCTCACATTGTCAGAAAAATCAGGTCATGACTAATAAACAGAAAGTACATTGTAATTTGGACCAAGAGAAAACAACCATACCTCCCAAAGGGTCAAGGACAGTGAAGCCAATCAGAACTGTCTAGAACTGTGACTATGGTTACTCGCAAACAATGCGGTCTGGGCTTCTATGTCAGTAGACTGGCCTGTAAGACTCCTGTTTAATAGTTGTCTCTTCGGGGAGAGATCTGTGTAACCCAGGACCAGATCAACATCCATAGCTATCATCCAGAAACCTGCTATTAACCTAGGGTACTTCTGTCTCAGTTAAAGCCTGATCACCGCTTATTATACACAGTGCCTTTTTTCAGAGCTTTTACTTAGGAGTCAGCAATAATTGGGTTCAAATAGAAGTCCTTCAGTGTGCTGTTCCTGAGATACTATGCTTCATTAAATCTTATTTCCCTCATTGTTAAAATGGGGATGACAGTGATACCAACATCTTTGGATTATTATAGGTTTGGATCAGATAATGTATGTAGAATGCTTTCTGGCAGTTAAAATTCATAATATGGCTGAGTGGGAATTTTGTAAGTTGTAAACAACATATTTTCCTAAAGTATGCATGTCCTACTCCTATAAAGGGTGAGAAAACCTCTGTAGGTTTGTGGGCTGTTGTGGAGGCTGGGCCCAGTGGTGTAGACCAGAAATGGGCTGATTTGTCAGCTTCAGTGGCCAAAAACCTCAATCTGAGGAGTGATTGCCGATTATCATTGGACTTAGGATATAAGTGTTAGAACCGAGATGATACCTAGGGGTAACACCATGGGCAGGGATGAAGCAAGAAGTCGAGAGCTGGGGAGCCATGATTGGGATGGGAAGTGGAATGCAAGGTGGGCAAAAGCTCAAGTCCAGAAGGAAGGCAGGGGCTCTAGGACCTTGTGCATACTCAGTACTGGTGGCATGGCACAAAATTGGTTAGCGGGCTCAAAGTGCGTGATTGCAGTAGATGATGCAAGTCTCAAGGTCTGCCTCTAATAGATCTTCATACCATTTAATGAGTTGTCTAATAACAGTGTTTGCTCTAGAGAAAGATTATTTGGAAAATTCTCATACCCTTCATCCTGAGGCAACTCCATTCAAATATAACTATGTAGATCATGATCTGAAACCTAATCAATTGATCTTTTGTTTTTCTTAGACTGCTGCTATAGCACAGACAGCTAGATGCTCACCAAACCCATTTCCTCTTCTTCCTGAGCAGATGATTTGAATACATTTCCCAGTCTCCCTTTGTGCCCATGTAACCATGTTCTAGCCAGAGGAATATGAGAAGTATTATGTACTATTTCCAGACTTGGCTCATGAAATCCTCCCCACATGCATCTTCCAAGCCCCCATCTCTTGGTATAATGACATTGACTTTATGATGGCTTTGGAAGTCCCGTTTTGAAGGTAACACAACCTGAGCATCAAAAGAGTCGGGCTCTTGATAAACTCCTTAGAGGATAGCCACTCAGCTGCTAAATTGAACTGTTACATGAGTTTATTGTTCCCAGCCAGTGAAATGTTGGAGTTAGTTTGTTAAGTCAGCTAATGTTACTCTAAGTCTTATAGTGACCAAATGAAGATGCTGGGATTTGAAGGAACCTATAAATAGCACCCCTCTCTTCTTTACCTGAATTCAGAGCCAACTGAAGATTAACACAGGAGCCAGTCAGATGGAAACTGAGTGGTTAACTTTTATTACATAGATATACAACCAAATGGGCTTGCTAATATGCTCTTTTGCCCCCCAGACTAGACCTTAAGATTGCCCACTTAAAGAAAATTAGCATTTTTAAAACAGATATTCTCATTTGGGTTTGCAGCATGCCTCTGGTCTAAGGAAGAAGAGAGAAAAAGAAACTAATCATAGGGTTCATAGTTCTTTTATAACTCAGAAGCATGAGCCAATAGTTTTCACTTTCCATCTGTGGACTGTTTGTGAGTAAAGGGTGGCCCATAGGATCAGGAGTATTCATCCAGTGGATGTCTCTTTACATGTCGACACAAGGATTGAAGTCCATGTCTACGAACCACACATGGTCTAATGGGCACAAAACACAGTTCTTTAGGAACTCATTTTACCACTATGGCATTTCCATGAATCCTTTTAAACCAAGAAACACCCCTGGCTTTTGTCTCCAGTCAATCTGTTTGAGAAGTCATTCCCTTAATTGACCAGGCTGCTGTGTCAGGGATGTTTGTAGACCAGTGAGGAATGGCACAAACCTCTTTGTCAGACAAGCTGAGTCAATCTTTAGAAATGAGGAGGTGGCATGTTCAGGTAGGTTACTCTCAAAGCTTGCCACATCCGTACATCCTGGGTGCCGGTGGATTTTGTCATTGTCCTATGGAGCATTTTCCATTATGGTTATGATTGATTTGGGTCATCGTGCCAGTTGCTTGTGTGCAAATTGGCTATTAATGAGGTCCCAAAGTCAGAATAGGTGATGAGATGTGTCACCCAGTCACATAAAAGAATGCAAATTTGATCTCTCTCTCACACTTATTAGAGGATCTGTCAGTTTATAAATCCTACAGCTCTTTGTTTTGTTGCCAAATGGAATGAAGCATTATTATAGCTTTCAGCTGGGGAAAGTACCTTCAGATTAAAGGCTGTGCTCCTAAAGCAGTGACTATTTCAGGGAGACTTGCTTGGTATATTGTAATCCTGCTTGTGGGCTGAATCCCTCAAGGATAAAACTCAATAGCACTGACTTTGGGTTTAAGATCAGGCATGAAGACCAGTATCACTTCATAAGCCATTTGCTATGCATGGGTAACTTTGAGCCCTCTGCCATCTCAGAAGCACAGTAGTGTAGCTATTAAGCAGAATACAAAACTTAGAGATGCTTTCCAGTTGGAGTGGGGTGTCAAAGAATGTAAGTCAACACAAGTGATGAAAAGAGATTCTGTTCTCATGGTTGGGTCATGATCAAAAATCGAAATATTTTGAGTGTAGAGGACTAATGGGGAACTCATCAATATGAGGTATGCCAGTATTTCTGAAGAGCTGACCACCCAGAAATAGAAGAAAAATGGAATCAAACATTCATTTACTATTTTATTATTATTATTTTTATCATTATTATTATCATTCGTCATCATCATCACATCAGCAATGGACTTAAATTTTTAATGCTTTTCTCTCCCATTTATATGAAAAGACAGCTTCAGTTCTACAATGCTCTATATGCCACTTATTAATTCTATTACTTCATTTGAGTTTTACAACAATCCAGGGAGGTAGGAAAAAATGAGGCATATATTCAGCGTAATTCAAGGAAAAGATGAGGGCCATTGCTGTGTGCTGACACTCACTGGGGAGTTCAACAGAGGCCAGATGACCCAATCCAGACTTTAAGGTCCCCAGGCAATGCCAGCAAGTCCTGGGAAAATGATCTAAATTGACTCTGTGAGTAGCAATGGGAAGGATCCTTCTTATAGGTAGGACAGTCAGTGAAAGTCTGCAGTTCATTTTCTGCAAAGATTGTAGAATTGAATGCTGATTAAATTCAAACATTTATAAATTGACCTGTACACAGGACCACAAAACTGTGGTCTGGGCCTGGAAATACAAAAGCAGCACTGACTGCTTCCCCACAATTTTATAGCTGAGTCAGATTTAGAAATAGAGGGTACTCAAGTGTTTTCGATTAGCTAACTAAATTTTGGTTAAGATGAACTAAAAATGACAGGTCACAATGAAGTGTTGATTATACAAAGTCAGAATGGAATGGTGTGGAAAACATTGAGTTGATATATTTAGATGCAGGAGTATAATAGCTAATGAGAATTATCTTGAAATTACA
>NW_006434709.1:5282442-5292537 GCF_000325575.1 Pteropus alecto | reverse complement strand
ACTTTCTCTTTGTTGTTAAAGTAAATAGCTAATGCTATCAAAACATTATAACTGGGTCAGCAAATGAGTAGTGGGGCACTACAGTATGAAATATTTACAATAGCACAAGGCATGTTGAGAATGTATGTTGAAACCATATCTGCATATATGGGCTGGCAGAACACAGGGTATCTTGTTTATTTATTTATTAAAATAATTAAAGTAGTGGACATTGTTGCTCTTCACAAAACAGAAATGTCTCAAAAACATATACAAGAAGATAAGAAAGATGGGTCAAACTGAGATAGATTTGAAGATCGCAGTTCATGGAAGTAAGGCCATTCATTCATCTGGCTACCATGCTGACCTCTGGAGTACCTTTTTGCCCTGGACACTAGATTAGAAAGTCATGTGATATCATCTCCTAACCACAGACAAGAGCTAGTCTTGATTTCTTGAAGCATGCTTCACACATTATTTTAAAAGGCTATAATTTTAGATTTCTGACACAATTGGGAGATTAGGTAGCTCAAAAACAGTTCAATATCTTTCAAGTCCATTTTGTTAGAAAGTGATTCATGAGATCAGATCAATTTGAGATATAGAAATATTAAATAACAAAACCTAGAATTTATAGGTCACCTTTCCTCCCAAGAGTATGAAATGTTTTCACATATACTCTATTTGATTTAGGTGAATATCTTCTCTGTGAGTAATGGGGAAGTGGAATCATTCCCATTTAAGAGAGAGAAGCACCAAGGCATGGAGAGGTGAGGTGATTTACCCAGCACTCAAGTATCAGAAGTAGAACTAGAGGGTTCAGTTCCTTAGTCACTCTCTCACAAATACTGATGGTCCAGATTCTAGCAGATTATCCCAGGGGCATTAAAACCACTGTAGATGGCCAACTTCTTATCTGCTTCCTCCTACTATTGTAATTTCTGCCAATTCTGTATCCTTCGACATGAAGATTTCTCACATCTCTGTGAGAGAACAGGACATTAAAGAGTGTTTTTGGAAGTCAAGGAAATCATTGCTGTTTTGTGGGAGGGAGGAAAACTTGGTTAATCACATCATGCTTTGCCACTTTGGAAATGTTGAAAAATCAGTAGCAAAGACTTAGTTAAAAGAAATAAAGGCAGGGCAATAAGCCACCTGCCACGGCTGTGGGGTGCAGGAGCAGTAAATCCAGGAGGTGGTTTTCATGTACAGTGTATAATTTGGGTCCTGACAGAGCTCGGATGAAGAATAGGCCTATATAACTATTGATCCACAGAGCTATCAGGGACATCATTTAACTTGATGGCTTGTGTTGGTCCCTTAAGATGTGGAGTCAGCTTTAACCTGCAAGGAAAAAAAATTAAAGGTAAATGAAAGGAATAAAAGGGACATGCCATGGGAGGTCTTTTATACCCTCTGTTTTTCCATGCCCTCTCTTTAATAAACATTTCCAAATGACCCCAGTTTTTAGCTATCTAATTTACTTATCTAATTATGTAGATAAATTCCAATCACTTAACATTCTATTAGACATTTAGAAATATATCATCCATACCTAGTCTTCAACAGTGATTACAGCCTAGGAAACAAAGGAAAACAGGCTGCCTCTGGTCACAGTCAGACACAATCAGAGGCCAATGTGAGACTCCAAAGGGGGCAAATGGGATGCTGACACTGGCAGGAAGAGTTGGTTGTCAGTACAACATAGAGCCGTCGTCTTTCATCAAGACTTTGCTGTACCTGGAACTGTAGACTCCGGTATGTTTTAGCTCTTTGATCTAGTCCTGCCACTCCCTTAGGTCATGAGACATATTTCTAAACCACAAATCTACCCCACATTCAGCCCATCTGACACTTTTGCCTTCTTCCTGTACCCTTGCTTCCCTGCTCCACGCCACGTCCCCTCTGCCCCGCCGCCCCACTGCATTCTGAATTCATTCTGCTTCCCAGCCTGTTCACCCATTTCCTGATTTCTAATCCTTGGCTGGGTTATCTGTTGATGGCCTGCTTTACCCTATTGACCTAATCGTTGGGCACCACTGCTCTAGTTTTGACCATTTTCCCCTTCCTTGACCAAAGTTCAGACTGTCCATCCAGTTGTATTGCTTTCAGCTGCCTTTAGTAATCATTCCATTTGATCCTGGCCATGTTCTGGAAACTTAAACCTCAGTGTATGCTTTCAAGGAGGTAATGTTTCTTTTGACTTCACATCATGCTGAGATATAGAAACACATATTTAAAGGCTAAAAGATCAAAATCTTGTGTTAAATTCATTACTAGTGTTTTGTTCATTTTTGTCATTAACTTAAATAATTTGTTTGTAATCAACCCACAGTCATTACTCACTATTGGTGAGAAATAAGATGCTTACATGTTCTATCTATTAATGCAAACCTCCCCAAGACTCAAGGTCCTTGAAGGTGAGGACAGTCTCTTTTTAAAAGTTATTTCTTCAAGGTGTGCCCGCAATAAATATTTTGGATTGTTTCATTGAGAGAATTTGTGAATCGAAGGAAAAATGTTTTATGGCTTGCATCTTCTAAAAAGGGGAACCTCGCTCCTTTAGGTGCCCTGGCTCCATGCTCTTTAGTTCCTCATCTACTTGCCTGACCTTCCTCGATGTTCTTCTTACCTTGTCATCAGCCCTTGTAGTCTGGTGTGCTTCCAGGTTTGGTCTTGGCAGCCTTCTCAACCCACACAGTTTCTCTGATGACTCCCTGATCTATAGATTGAACCCATACCTTTCTCCTTTTCTATCCAAATGCCTAATGGATACCTCTACTTAATTATCATAAAGAAATTTCCAACAAAAAGTGCCCAAATTCATACTCATCAACTTCTTTCCACATCTGATAAACTCCCGCTTCCCACCTTCACCTGATATAGCCTCCTACCTGGGCTTCTTGGCTTTAATTTTGTTTCTCTTATTCCTACTGAACACAGTATACAATAGGTGTTCAAATATATCAAATCGATGGATGAATAAATCAATATGTTAATGGTAAGTAGAGAACAAAGCCTTAGGAGTGAATACAAGCAAAATATGAACAGTTAAATTTTAACTGGGTATGGCAAGCACATTTCTACTTTCTAGCCAACTATGATCTGATGGAAGTGGTTGCCTGGAACACTGAGTTTTAGGAATGTCAGACTAAGATAGGGTTGAGCAGGTAAGAGGCCTGTGATAAAACAGGAGGGCATGGGAGGAGAACATTGCAAACCTCTTGCTAGGAATTTGCCACTTCTACTTTCTAGGCAATAGGATTTCTTCCAATTTGTAGAGTAGTGTGAAGAGCATGACGTTGAGAAGCATCATGGATGAACAGTGGTGTATAGGATGGGTCGTGTCAGAGAAAGACTGAGGCCCCTGTGTGAGTATGTGTGTATGTGTGTATGTGTGTTTATGCGTTTATGCTTGTGGGTACAAACAGGAATACTGTCTTCATCTTGATTCCTGTAACATAATTTTCATATGTCTGTATCTCAATTTGCTCTATTGTTCATAAGTTCCTGGAGATTGGGCTTCTTATTTCCAGACATTTTTGAATAAAAGCTTTCTGTGTTGTTCCCTCCTCATGGAACCTCAATAGGTGACTTTAGGATCAGTGTCTCAGGTGAAGTGCCCTAGAATGGATCCTCTCGAGAAGCTTTCAAAGCTCGGAACTCCCTTGCCTGATGTTTGTATCCCCCAGTAGAACAGGTAGAAAGTGGGTGTTTATTGGCGTAAACAAAATTGTAGGTATATTATCAGAGGTTACCGTGCATCCCTGAGGCCAGAAGTTATGCTGGGGCAGAATGAGTCCAAATGATCTGACTTGTCAGGAAGTGTGCACTTTCACACATCCTTGCTGTATGCACAAAGGTATGGTACATTTCATTTACAAGGTAGCCCTGCAGAGCATTTGGGCTGTGTGTATGCATAGTCATAATATGTTGCTGAAACACAAGAGAGATCAACACCAAAGCTTGATTTTGCCTCTCTTCCTTATACCCTTAACTTTAGAAAAAATTTCCCTCCTGTCTAAATGAAATCGCTGCCAATTGCAGAGCACTGTGGAAGAGACCTAGCTAGTATTGGAGGGACTAAGGAGCCCGTGTGGTCGAACATAGAGAATAGAGCAAAGCAGGTATTCCTAGGGACTCTGGTCACTGTTACTCATCTCTAAGATTTATGAAACTTTACACATTTAATATTTACACTGGAAAATCGGCTGAGGATCAAAAGAAGCTCTAGGTTACAGGACTGAAGTATACTGCTGGTTGAAGGTAAAACAGTAAAACTAAGAACAGTCATCTAGGATTGACAAGCAAGTATACTGGTGGCCTGAGGATACATGACTGCAGAATATATATATCTAATTTGAGAAGGTGATGAGATTATGCCTGTGCCATTTTACTGTTTAGGCACTGAAGGCTAGGAATCTACTGCTTTCCATTTGAAGTTGCTTGTTGAGAATGAACACAATTCTGTATTCTTCAGTATAGTTCTAAGGTAACTGTAATTGGAGCAGAATTTAGGAGTTACAAATTTTAGCCCAGATGCTGTCCTGCCACTAATTTTTTTACAACAAGTCAATCTTTTAATGCTTCTATTTCCTCATCTGTAAGATGGGCACAATATCTCGTGTACATACTTTACCTTATTCTTGAGCTTGCCTGTGAATCAGTAGTACATACTGAGATGAAGCTAGCCAAGTGAACCTCCAAGTATGTGAGTGGAAAACTATGAGATACCTCAGTGATGCAAATGGAATACAGCAGGAAATGTATGTATGGCTGGGAAAAAGAGTGTAGGTATAAGGCATTCAGAATCTGGCACAAATGAAAAATATCTGTTAGCATGAAGCTGCAGATATTTGGTTTGACAATATGTCTTTAAGTCAACCAACCATCCACACACACCATATTTTTATTGATCAGCAAAGGGAAGCAGGAGATGCTCAATGCAATTGGGGGCCAGTCTTGCCTAATTTGCTCCCATTCCAATCCAGTCCATGTGACCATTGGCTCTGCTTCTGTCTTCTGGCCTTGACATTTTAATGTGGCTCTCAGCTTGGCTCTGTATGCCCCTTGTAGGAATCTGACTTGAGCTCATCATGGTGAGTTGCCTTGCACTAAAGTCTTGGCAGCTGCCTGTTTGCTGGGCGTTGGCTGGGCTCAACTTGTTCCCTTAATGGGAAGATTAAAGAATAGAACTACAGGAATTTAGCTGGATCCCTAAGATATTCTCATCTGTCCTTTGTTGTGGCAATGTGGAGTGCTATCAGTCATCCATGTTGGGACTTTGAAGGTAATGTGTTCTAGAATTGTGGCCCAGTGTAGAATGGGAAGAGTATAGGAAATGTGGACAGAGAGAGAAAGCAAAATGTATGGGGGCATTGCTTGTTTTTCTGAGTTTTCAGAAGAAAAGAACTTGTGCAGCTCCTGGGAGGAGAAGAAATAACAGGAATAAACCTTTGGGGGAACATACTGGGCTTGAATCTTGGGTCTCCCTGTTGAGGTAAAAAGCAGCTACTCAGAGAGAGAGAGACAATATAGTGTGGGAACCCTGACTATGAGTTCAGTGAAAGGATGCTATTTATAGTATACCATATTTCTGCAGGCAAGGAGTTCAATTTATAGTTCAGAACCAGAGAAGAATTGGATTTGGCATGGAGGTTCTATCAGGAGAAAGGGCTGCTGGAAGAACATGGTGGGTTTTAATCAAGCAGGTCAAGGTCAGAGGCTCTGTTCATTCTATTCGTGAGTGAAAAGGCAAGTATAGAAAACACTGGAACTTTGTTTAGGAAGAGTTTTGCTTGTGGTAACAGTTCCAGTAAAGCAGCTTGGTTTGAGGTTTGAACTTGGCAATATGAATGAGAACTTGGGCTGTAGCAAGTTGGAGGATGTTTTCTAATACGTGCTAGGAAGTTTCTATTTGGTTGTTTTTTTAAAAAATGGAGAAGGAAATCATAGCTGGAACATGGATAATCTAAAAGGTAAAAATATGGCCTAAGAAATCATTTGTGTGTAGCAATATGCCATTAAGTCAAGTATTTTGGTTATAGAAATTAAAGATACTAGATTACTGAATTTGTATAAACGTTTGACAAAGATACCTTATAAAAAGTTGTTAAAGAGAAATGTTTAGTTAAATTAAAAAAAATGAAATTAAGCACTCAAATTTTAGTTCAAAGAAAAATAAAATTATAATTCTAGACTACTTAGATATGAAATGAGAATACCACACACACAAAAACTGATGGGGTGTAGCTAAAACTATAATCAAAGAAAAATGTATAATCTTAAATGTTTTAATTAATAAAGACTAAAATAAACAGGCTAGATATTCAGCTCAATAAATTAAAATAAACTGTAACCTCAAAAGTGTAAAAGAAATCAATAAATATAAAAAAAGATTTTACTGAAAAAAGAGAGCCTTAGAAGGGGAAGGTAAGTGGAATGAATTATAGTCCTTACTTCTGTGTCTTATCTCAAGATTGCAACTGGTATTCACCGTCTTTCTCTACTGTTCATCCTAGTTGTACTCATTATTGTCCAGCATCTCTGCTGGTCTAGGTGTTTACATGCAATGACTAAGAGCTGCATATTTGAGTGGCCAGAGCCCCTGGTCGTCACACTTTTCTCAGGCAGTGGCTGTGCAGTTGTCCATTTACTGACAAAATTGGACAAGGTTCTACCAAGAGATACCCTAATAGATCACTTGGCTTCTAAGAACATTCTTCCCTGGCCCAATGTATATCAGCAGCCCTATTTCCTCCTGATGACCACATCAGTTATCCTAGTGATTCACTCACTGCCTGCTAGTTTTCTGGCAAGAGGATCCTAAAGTGATTATATGGAAGTCATAGCTTAGAGTTTAATGGGATTTTTGCTGTGTCACCTCGTAGAAGCTTTTTTCCTCTGGGGCCCAGGATTACTAAATCTATAGAGCTCAGGAACAGGAATCATGAATTCCTGCAAGTGGGTCACCGAGAGTGATGGTAAGTGGTGCCACTCCTGTTTCCAGCTGTTTTTTTCTCTGCCTGTTTGTTTAGTCCTTCTGTAGCAGTAGACACTCTCTGGTAGGTTAGTTAACATGAGAGGTAAAGATCTTTACATTTAATGCCTACTTCTGTAAGTTCATCTTCATGCTTGTTCCTAAACTCTTCTCATTCGTGATCTTCCAATTTCTCTCCTTCGAGCTCCTGACACACCAGATAAGCCATTTGCCTTGGCCTTAAGCCCGCATATATTCTTATTTTGAGCCACTTCTTATTCCACACAAAAAGCATTACCAAGTACATCTTCTGAAGCTCTACCCTTTGAGAGGATTTTCTGTACCATTGCCTTTCTAGGCCACCTCTGAGTGGGGCTGTTGTATGGTAGCTGTTGATTTTCACCCTGCACTCACATACTGAACAGACAAATCTGTGACCCCAGCTCAACTTTTTTTTTCCTTGTTATTTGGTCCCTTTGGAGAGTCTTAAAGGACCCTGTCCATGTGGCCATAGATGTGAGCTGAGGCTGAGGCATTAGTATAATAGCAGTGAATTAACTGGGGGTCTAGGCCACCTGCTTATGCTGCTTGCTTGTGTTCTTGGGCCCTGCTTGGTAGACAACATTCACCTTATGAGGAATTGCTCCTGAGACTGCCTGACCTTATTACTTGTTAGGTTTGACAGAACCTAGTTCATGATGAGCAGTTCTGGTAACATGGTCATTTGATGTCTCATAATCAGGTATTGCACTTCTACCAGGAGCCAGTAGCATAGAACCATCTTCAATAGACATCACTTCACCACTGCAGGTGGCACGCCCTTGCTCCAGAACCCTAGGGGGCTGTGCTGTGATTCTTCCATTGAGGCCTACCACAGACTCTATAAGGCATCCTTTTCCCTCATCAATGCCTCTAATTCCACAGGGTCTGCCGGGTAATACTGACCAAGTGGCAGGCTTGCTTTCATTACAACTTGTTTCTGCCTTGTAAGAGACCTTTTCTGCTCTGGGATCTATCCCAAACTGGTAGCTTATCATGCCACCCAATAGGGGGATCAGAGCAATATTTTCAAATTTGGAAAATGCTGCTTCCAGAACCTGTACTACAAGGCATTGTATTTTCTCCTTGTTGATAGGAAGTGTTAGATACAAAATTTTGTTCTTTATTTTGAATTGGCATTCTTGGATTCCTAAAACATTCCCTGATATGACCAAGTTCCCAGTCTTTATAGAGTTTATCTCCCATTCTCTGGACATGTGTTTTTCTAAGGCTTCCAACATGTTTGTTACTTCTTACTCATCGTGCTTGATAGCATAGATTGGTGTGATATTCTGAAAAATGTCCATTAGAATCCAGTTTCCTAAGGTTACAATATGACAGGACAAGATGGTTAATGTATTCTGTTGTCTGTTCTAAAGTAAATAGAACTATATTTATGATCATTCTTTGATGATAGGGATTCCCAGATCAATGGCTGTATACCACATACTTGTTGATCTCTTCAGGAAAAGGTACCACATCTGGTATAGCACCTGTAATAAAAACTATAACTAGGCTGAGTTTGATGTCATCCATTGTCATCCCCAGGATCTGTCTGGTTTCTGTAGTAGCCAGACTGGTGAATTAAATAGGTATAATAGGCACTACCACTCCTGCATCCTGGATCATGATGTGGTCTTTAGAGTGGCAGTAATCTCTGCTGTTTTCCCTGGGACATGATAGTGTTTCATAAATCTTTTTTTGTTGCAAAGGGCGAAGTTTCACAGGCTTCCACTGACCTTTCCTACTACAATAGCTCTTACCCTGAATGCCAAGGAATTTATGTAAGGGTTCTGTCAACTACCAAGTATGACCATTCTATTTATACATTTGGCATCCAAGGACATTTTCACAGGGTGGGTTTGTGGACCCACTACTTTTGTGGGCCTGCAAGCGAGATTGGGCTCAGGACTCCATTTATTACTTGGCTCCTATAAACAACTCTAACGGGGCCATGAGGATACTTTTTGTGCCCAGATATCGACTCAGACCTTTTGTTCAGCAGTCTTTGAAGAGGTAGTTTATTCCACTTTCCCCAGTATATGGTTACCAGACTAAGTGGCTGTAGGTCTCTTTAGGGAAGGATTGGAGAAATTGTTATGCATACTTGCCTAGGTGTTGCAGGGTCTTTCCTTCTGAGTGTCTAGCCTCTCCTTGAATTAATGGCTTCTGAGCTGGAAAGGTAGCTCAAGCTCAGAAACTGGGCAAGGGATCATGCCTTTTTATTTATTTTTTATTTTTTATTGTTTTTTTTTTCAATTAAGTTAAGCGGGATAACATTGATTAATACAATTATATAATTTTCAGGTGTACATTATAGTTTGACATCTATATATTCTATCATGTGATTACCACTCAAAGTCCAGTTTCCTTCAGCTACCATTTATTTGATCCCATTTACCCATTTCACCCTCCCTCTAGCCCCCTATATCTGACACCCTTTACCCCATCTACCTCTTCCTTCCTTCTCCACCCCCTACCCTCTGGTAACCACTAGTCCATTGTCCACGTCCCTGATTCTCTGTTTGTCCTGTTCATTTGTTGCTTTTAGGTTTATATCCCACGTATAAGTAATATCATGTGATTTTCAGCTTTTTCAGTCTGGCTTGTTTTGTTTAGCATGATTATCTGGAGGTCCATCCATGTTGTCCAAATGGCAGTATTTCATCTCTTCTTATGGCTGAGTAATATTCCATTGTATATATGTGCCACAGCTTCTTTATCCAATCATCTATCGTAGGACACTTTGGTTGCTTCCATGTCCTGGCCACTGTGAGTAATGCTGGTATGAACATCGATGTGTAAATATCTTTTTGGATATGAGTTTTCAAGTCTTTGGGGTAAATACCCAGTACAGGGATTGCTAGATCATATGGTAGGATCAATTCTTAGTTTTTTGAGGAAGCTCAATACTGTTTTCCACAGTGGCTATACCAATTCGCAGTCCCACCAGCACTGTATGAGTGTTCCTTTCTGTCCACATCCTCTCCAACATTTGTTCTTCCTTGTCATGTTGATTATAGGTATTGTAACAGGTGGGAGATGGTATCTCATTGTGGGTTTGTTTTGCATTTCCCTCATCGCTGGCGATGAGCATC
>NW_006434709.1:5276936-5282055 GCF_000325575.1 Pteropus alecto | reverse complement strand
CACCATTTATTGAAGAGGCTTTCCTTTCTCCACTGTACGTTTTTGGCTTTTTTTTGTCGAAAATTATTTGCCCGTATAAATATGGATTTACTTTTGGACTCTCAATTCTGTTCCATTGGTCCATGTGTCTGTTTTTTGATTACTGTCGCTTTATAGTATAATTTGAAGTCGAGGGATCATGCCTTTTATTGGAGGTGTCTGCCCTAGGCTTCCTAATCATCCATCCATGATTTCTTTGATTATTTAGATTGAACAATACCCTTATCGGCTGGCTACCCATTTGTTTTGCCTATAAGGATGCATCTACATAGATCTGCGTGAGTCAGGTCTTACTGGTTGCCACTTGGATCTTGCAGCTCATTGTGTTCATGTGCCCTTCTTGCTTTTGACAGTTACATATCACTATCAGGCCTCTATAGTTTGGTTCTATCATCTTCATTGCTACCAGAGAGTCCAGTTTTGTAGCAACATCTCCTTTCCTCTGCTCTGGCCTGCAGTTGACAACCCCTCTCACCAGACCATGCCTTATTGCCTTATTGTTTTGGTAAACGAGCTATCCTCTGGACCCTACTGCAGATCATAATCAGGTGAATTTTCTGGCACTACCATCTGTTAAGGCAGTTTTGGCATTTCTACTTAATTTAGTAGGCTTTCTCTGATATTCCAAGAGCAAACCTAGCAGTCCCTTAGTACTATTTCCTGGCCAGGATATTAAATTAGACCTTTTATTATTGAATAGTATCCTCATACTGACACACTCTCCCTTGCCCAACTTCTGCGCTTACTCTTGTTCCAGCACCCACAGCATCTAGTCCCATACATGTGCTCCAAGCTCCTATCAGTTTATATTGGCTCAGTCTTACAGCGTTCTGGGACATTTAATTTCTCTCCTTCCTTTGCAGGCCCAGCACATCATCATGCAGGTTACCCTGTGACTTGACCCTACATATTGTTCTCTTGCCCAGCAGGAAAGGTGGGAGAAGAATTGAGGGAGGATATACGTTGCTTTGCAGGACAGAGGCTTCTGTGTCATCTTTAAGCAAAGGGGTGCTTAGCCTAATAGCAAGCAGTGGTCCACTTCTGTAGGCTCAAAGAGGCCACTTCTCTAGGCTCGGAGAGGTCAGGGAGACCTGCAGTATAAAGGCTTTCAAGTGTATTGACCCAAATGTTCCATCTCAGATCTCAGGTTTCTACTCCTTACCAATCAAGGTCCTGACCTTGGGGAAGTGGACTTGGTGAAGCGGACTTATCAGGTCTGAGAATTCAACTTTCTCTTGAGCTTTGCTACTCTTATATTTAAGTCTTGGGCTTGATCTTTAACATCCTCATCTCCAAGGAGATCAGAAATCAGAGTCTCTTTACATGCTGCCAGGGAGGTCTTCTGATTTTCACACCTAGCCTTCAATTCGTGATTAATTACCCTCAGCCTTTTTTGGTCTTTCTCCAGTGTGTCAGTGCCACTCAGCAAGCCATTAGATTCCATTGTCCTTGTAATTAGTACTTCCTCAGAACCTCTCAAACCTTAAGCTACTGCATCTGCCAGTGCATTCTTCCCAGAATATCCTGTCCCAGGTTGTCACTGGTGAAAAGGTTTAGCAATTGCACTGCTATAGGAAGCCTCTAGTGTTCAATGTTCCACACACAACTAGGGATGAGATCCTCATTGCCAGCTGGTTAGCAGGTGATCCAGTTCCAAAACGACATTTTAGTTCAGTCTTCTTTCTCAGATCTCTCCTGACAACAATTGTCTTGGGATTGGTTCCCTTGGAAATAGATTCTGAGATGGATGTGTATACTCTGGAAGTTTATTGGTGAATGCTCTGAGGATCAGTACCTTAGGGGGAGTGGAGGGAGGTGTTAGACTGTGATACAGCTGCCACAAGAACTATATCCACTTCTATGGGGAGCCTTCAAGTTCTTGAGAATCTCCTTGCGTTGAAGCAAGGAGACCCCTAACCTACCAGTCGCTGGACATGGGCTGCCTGGGGGAGGAGTGTGACTTTGGGCAAGGCAGCTGTGTCCTGCTAAGGGAAATTCCAGAGAGGGACTCAGCTTCAGTCTGTCATCCATCAACACCTAGGAGCTAGGGAAATAAATATACAAACCAAGAAAGAGGAGGATCTGAAGCATATCGCAACAGCCAGTAGTTCCTGTATACTAGGGATAACTCAATAAAAAATACATTGAGAAAAACAATTCCATTAATAATAGCAACCAGAAAGATAAAATGTGTTCACACAAACTTTATGAGAAATGTTAGACTTATTTGAGAAAAACAGCAAACTTTTATTGATAAATGAAAGTACTTACCTCATTTCTGAATAACAAGACAAGAGTGAAAGTGGCAATTCTTTTCAAATTAACAGGAGAGAATAATCAAAAATATACCTAATATAATAATGTGTGTATGATACATAATCACTGGGAAAGGAAAGACCATTTAATAAATGGTTTTGAAACATATAGCTAGCCATTTGGGGCAAAATTTAAGATCTCATACCTCACGCCAAAAATAAAATTAAGTTCCATGTGAATTTAATGTTTAAGTAGAAAAAAGAACCCATAAAAGTACAAAAAGAAAATATAAGTGCTTAGAAAAATCATCCTTGAAAAAAATGTTCATTGAATATTTTTAAAAAAATCATCTTTTGGTGGGAAAGACATTTAAGGTACGGTACAAAGGTAGATTATATGTAAGAAAAGAATAATAAATTTCATTTACTAAATAAAGACTTTTTTCCATAAAAATGAAATTTTAAAAGTAAGCAAAAACTAAGAATAAAATATTTATGATAGGTCTACTAATATAAAGAATACCTATATTTTAAGAAAAAGGCAACTACTCAAGTAAGAAAATATGCAAAGGAAATGAGCAGATAACAAAAGCAGAAAAATAAAACAAATAAATATGAAAATATTATCTACTAGTAATTAAATACCTGCAATTTGAACGCAATAAATAATGTAATTTATCACCTATAAAACTGGATAAGATTTAAAAAAAATTTTAATAGCTACTATTGTCCTGGATGTGGTAAGTACACGTGTTCATTTCCAAGGAATGTAAATTAGTGTAAATTTACAGAGAATGTAAAGCCTTTATGGAACGTGATTTTGATCTATATCTGCAAAATTTTATTCATATACACTTTAGCCTAGCAATTCCATTTCTAGGAATGAATCCTAAAGAAACAATCACTGATATGCACAAAGGTTCCCTTACAGTGATGTTTATTATACAGTTGTTTCTGAATCCAAATGTTGGAAACAATCTAAGTCTCGTAATAGACATTTTTTGAATTGATACAAACTTATATAGATTATGAAATCCTATAGTCTTTAAAAATGTTGTAGAACAATATTCAGTGACACAGAAAGATTCCCACTGTAGAATGGTAAGTGAATTTAGCAAGCAGTAAAATGGGATGAACAAATGATCCTTTTTTTTTTTTTTTTTGGCTAATGCACAGGGGAAAATCCCTGCAAATATATACTTTATAATATCAATGATGATTATTTCTAGTGGGCCAGGTTTTGACTAAATTCACTCATCTTGATTTTTTTATATTTTCTACAATATTTTATGAATCAAGTTCACAATCAGTACCTTAACAGTAAATGAGAAAAAGCTCTATGCTAAGTCAGTCTTGATTCCACCCTGATACTATTCTGGTGATTTTAGAGGAATGGATTTAAGTGAGAAAAAGGAAAGAAACCTTTAGAATTCAGGTTGGCTCCATAGGTCCTTCTCTGATGAGCTCAGATTTTTAAAAATTGTGCAAAATTTAAAAGAATAAACCCTAAACCAGGGATGCATAAAGGAGAATGTCTAGGAGACAGAGACAGAGAATGAAAAAAACTGAAAAAAGCCCAAAAGCTGAAGCTCAAAGTGAACCAAAGCTTTCAAAAATGCTTAGCAGAAGGAAGAGGATTTAAAACCAAGAGTGGAATAAAAAGAAAAGAAACTGTTTTGGCTGGACACTTGGCAGCACCAGGGTACTGCTGATGAATGACCAGTGCAGTGCAAACTCCATCAGTCCTGTTTTACATTCAGCTCTTCTGCCAAAAGGAACGATGCTGGGGCTGTAAAAGGAAGAACAAACATCAGTAGGAAGGAACTGAGGCCCGATGTGAATGAACAGATTCTGGGACCTCCCTGCTCTGAATGAATTCTAATTTCCTGGCTGGAGCAGATGCCTTTCTATGTTCTTGCACATGAGAGAGCAGGTCACTGCCAGTGTTCATTGACCGACTGGTTGAGGGGATCAGCAACTGGGTGTTGGCAAGCACACTTTCTTGTTTCAAAAAGGAAAGAAAATGAGGCCTTTAAACTTTAGTCTAGTAGGCAGGATTCTCAAATAAATCATTAGTAGGAAGGTTCTGAAAATCATTAACCAGAAGATTCTGAGGAAATCCAGAATAGGAAGCTAATAATCTCCATAAAATAAAGGAGAACTAAGTGGGGGAAAAAATAGTACTAATCAGAGAACAGACTAGAGATGTGTATATCTACACTGCAGGTGATGCTGGACAAGAGTTCAAAGAAGGATGATACTACCTACACAACACTCACAGGGACCTAGGATATGGTATAGAGAGAAACAGAAGAGAATAGAAGTTCTTTATGTAATTGTTTCCCAGAAAAGTACAGAGGAGGGGGCAAGGCTATGGACTAATTCTGGCATTTTAATCAAAGATGCAGAAATTGGTCATTCAATGCAGGCGTCTAAGCTTAAGAAATGAGTTGGAGAAGTCTGGAAGGGTTTCACTGCTCTGCTGGATTCTTTGTTAAATTTGATGATTGATCATTGGCAATTGTTTTTAATGGCTATTAGGAGAAAAATGATGAAATAACAACACAATGAAAGGGGAAGATGTAGCAACTTTTGTAGAAAGAAAAAATGAAAGCCATGATCAACTCCCAAGCTTTTAACTTCCTCCCTCTAACCATCCCTCCCTCAATTATTTATTAAGCTACTAATATAAACAAGGTATTATGTTAAACATCAAGAATATTCATTCATTTAACAAATATTTATTAAGTGCTTACTAGGCACTGGTTCAGCGGTGACTGAAACAGTCAATCCTTGCTCTCATGGTGCTTAATTAAGTCTAATGT
>NW_006434709.1:5243924-5276926 GCF_000325575.1 Pteropus alecto | reverse complement strand
GAGATAACAATAAGCATATGTGTGTATAATCCATGACCTTGTGACATGTAATATGAAGAAAAATGAATCAGAGTGGGAAGATGGACAGTGATGGTTGGTGAGGTGTGCTGGTGGGGGAGGACTGTCTGAAAAGGAGACATCTGAGCAGAATTTGCTATAAATGATCCTGAGCTGTGCAAAGATCTGGGGTGAAAGATTTCTAAAGTTGCTACCAGAATGATGAATAGAAGATTGGTGAGTATCCAAATAAAGTGGAAGAGGACAAACCCTGCTTGTGCAAGTTTTGAAGGAGGAAAAGAGCATGACTCATCCAAGCGACTGAAAGAAGTTCGATTTGAAATGTGAAATGAGAATAGCCAGGGATGAGCTTAGAGATAAGGAGAGGCCAAAACACAGACCACCTTGTAACTCTGTTGAGTCTAGACTTTCCCTTAATGGCAATGGGGCTCGTAAATGGTTTTAATCAGAGTAGTGTCATAATCAGATTTTTATCTTAGAGAACTCCCTCTAGCTGCTTCAAGGAGATGCAGTTGCAGTTGGACATGGACAAGAGGGAGAGCAGGGTGGCCACTTAGGAGGCTATTGTAGTTATTCAATTAAGAGCTATTGGCTGCTTGAACTAGGCCAGTGGTAGAGCGGCTTAAGAGAAAGCAACAGATCAAGAGATGAGCTGGGGGTAGCAGGGAGAAAGAGGAACGGCATCAGGATGACACCCAAATCAAGGATGATATCTGGTGGATGACGGTATATTCACCAAAGAGGAACAGGCATTGGGATGAGAGGAGGAGTTGGGAAAGGTAAGGAGCTTAGTGATGGAGTTTGAATGAGTTCAAAGTATATTTGGGCTATTAGGTGACAATGTCAAGTAATTTATGAGTATAAAACTTAGATGGGAGATATGACTGGGCCAGATATCAATATATGTTACAAAGACCAAAGCTGATGAGACCTGGGTTCAGATCACTATTTACTCATTTTTAAATGAGACAGTTGGACTTTTGACTTTAAAATCCTGTAGTTGGGTGAAGAGTAAAGGCTGAGTTTGTAAGAAGCAGCATTTTCTAAGGATTCTTTGTACAAATTAGTAATTTCCATTTTTGAAGTTGAAGGCTTGAGAGTAACATCCACTTATCTTTGTGGCAACAGAAATAGAACCAGGGCAAGGAAGGGCAAGTAAATACACAAATCATGAGGAAAATAAGAATAGGTACCAAAGGATATGGCTAAGAGAAGGGGGTTGCGAAGGGAGAACAAATCAAAATCTATTGTGAAATATGTGAGCATCCATTTGATTAAGTTTATGGGAGTACAAAAGAAGGAGTTAAAAAAGAAAAGAAAGAAAAAAGAGAAAATGAAGGAGACCTACCATCTTATGAATAAAGACCCTCATAGACAATAGAAATGCAAATACCTAAATGTATAACAACAGTAATAAAGGTTGAAAAAAAGCAGAACTGGCCAGGAGGGGAAAAAAGCTTTAGGGAAGCGGGAATGGTAGGACAGTGGATGGTGAGAAAGAGCATTTGAAGCTATGAGCAACTGGTATATAATGTTTACAGAACCATTGCTGGTCTGCTTGGCGGTATTAAGATAACTATAAATGCACATCTTATTTATGAGCTTTAATGCCTGTGAACATCAAATGTGATAACAGTTGAGATTGCTTAGATTAGTATAAGATTCTTACACATGTAAAATATTCTTCAGTTTTTTCAGCTAGAGAAGAAAAATACTCTTTTTGATGACGGTACATTGCTTGTTCATCCCCACATAGGGAAGGCAGTTAGCATTAATGTGTTGGCTAGATTGAGGGCCAGCGGAGGGAAGGAGCAATTGGAGGGATCGTTTTATGAACTATATAGATGTCTAACCAATGTACTGTATACTTGAACTAAAAAAATAAATAAAAAAAAATAAGATATACCACACTCAGTTCTTTAGCAAACAAACAAACACCTTTCTTCTTAATGGTGCTGGCATGTATACTTCATACTGCAATTTCCTTAAGGCATTAAATTAATGTTATCTAAGAAAAAAAAAACCAAAAAACCCCACCAAGATGTAGATCAGACAAGTAAAGGTGTGTTTGCTTCTCACACAATCCCCAGAGAAAGAACCATGTTCACATGCCTTAAGTGGGAGAATTTGGGCAATTTATTCCAGATAATTTAGGACAATGATATTCAGGTTCCTCTGTGTGTCTTAGCTATTCTATAGGGGATGACCGCATATGTTAAAGTCTCATTTTGAAGATTGTTTCATTTCTGTGAGTTCCTTTGATAAATCAACGAGTGTCTTAATACTCTGTAGATATGACCAAATGTAATTTGAAGGGAAATAACACTGGGAGGTAGGATTTCAGAAAGGCGTCATCCTCCTTTAGGGCTTTCCCAGCTGACTTGATTCAGGACAACGAATTGAGAGAGACAGAGACAGAGACATCTGTTACATTCACTGGAGGGCCAGCACATATTTATGAATGTATTTTTCCTGTTAGCCAGTTAGTGTAGCTAATAGATTGTTGATTTTTTTTCCCTGGCTCAGCATGAACTCCTTGAAGGTCACCTGGATGACCACCAGGTTCTTCCTTATCACCATTTCTTGGCTCCTCACTAAGCCATTTTCCCTAAGTAGAGTCATGGCTGCCACGTGGCATTATTTATGAGAAGGAGAAAAGGCCTACTCTACTTCCAGGTTTTCTTACATAGGTTTCTCTTAGCTACTCCTCACTTTCATGTTGTTGTCATTGATGTCTTTTCGCCTGTATTTTTTAACAGTAATGATATCAACATAGAACCTTAAGAATTTTTTTTAAGAAGTGCCGCTTTTAGAGAATGTGCTCCCTTGTACCCCTGTGAGTGCTTCCAGAAGAGAACATCCTTGCCTACTTCTCTCCTTTTTATGTTTTACTGTCTGTCCTCTTCCCTTCCTTTTCTTCCCCATGCATACTTGGATGGTCAAGACAGGGGAGGTCAAAGTTACATTAATATATGCCATGAATTCATTCCTGATCCTCCTCTTCTCCTTTTCCCACTTGAATCCCTGAGTGTCGGCTATAAGAATTTCCCTGAACAAATTGTTCCTTCCCTCCAAGGTGACTGAGTAATATTCTACATGTGGCAGACACATGGTGGCACGTTTTGCCTTTGTGTAGGATTGGATGTTGATTGACAAGGCACCAATAGCAACTCTATTTTATATTCCCAGAGTTCAACTAAGCCGTATTCCTCACTAGGTGGCAAAGTCTGGACTGAAGGCCTGGAGAAACTGGGAGAATCTGAGTGAGTTTTGATATTTAATTCTGCTCTGATCCATTTGAGAGGTAGCGGGGGAAGACCGTGGGTGGTACAGAGCCTCTGGGGTGTAAGTGACACTCTGAAAGCATTCCTTCCTTCTTCAGTGGCTGTTCCCTGATCTAACAGAAACAGAGGGCTACATAGAAAACTCTTAAGCTTTAAAATTTTACTGGTGTGTTTGGGGAACTGAGGGAGGGGAACACTCTTCCAAACTGATAGAAGGACCTCCAACGTGGAAGTAAGAAAAAAACCCTTTAAAATAGCTGAAGACATATTAAAATAAATAGGTGTGCCTTGCCTTTTCCCTTTCTGACAAGATTTTTCATGTAGCCACACAAGCTTAACCACTGTGCCTTGGAGTCTTAGAGACTGCACAAACATTTGATGGGGAAAGGGTTCTTTTATATTCCCATGTATTATGACCCCCCTTCCAATACACCATATTTCATTTCATCTGAGGTGTCATCAAATGTAATATATGCCATTATTTTATGTTCCATTAAGGAAGGAAAAACAAGTTATCAATTAAACTATGATATACCCTTAATTGTAAGATGCATTCTAATTTTAGAGATGTTAATATGTGAACAGCCTTAGGGTAGGCAAATACAGTAATAAAAGATCTACAGATCCCAGAAGGGAAGAGAGACTGTCAGCCCTTCATCTAGTTCCTTTTACCAAGACATTGAGCTGGATGTCTGTACTTCCTTCGGATTCTCTTTAGCAGGCTGCCTAGGCCTTAATTGGTTTACTGCATCTGGTTGGTGAATAGGAGTGACTTTGGCCTCCTGCATATCTTTTATGCACTTTGGATAGTTAGAATTATCTCTTACGCCCAGGGATGAGCAAATTTGTGAAACATATGGTATGTGCTTTTCAGACATCTCTGTCTTGTTGAAACCAATCATTTCTGTGGCACCCCGTTTATCATTCTGACACTCTGTGCCCTCACATCCTGTAACGACTGTCCAGGCTGCACGGTGGAACTCTGTCAGTGTGTGTGTTTTGGGAAAGTGCAGTGGGTCCTTGAATGACATTGTTTTGTTCAACATCATTTCTTTAGAATGTTGAGAAAAATAATCGATCCTGGCCGGGGCCACTATCTGTGTAGAGTTTGCGTGTTCTCTCCATGTCTGTGTGAATTTTCTCCAGGGACTCTGGTTTCAACCCACACCCCAAAGATGTGCACATGAGGTGAACCAGCATGTCTGAATTGTCCCAGTGTGAGTGAGTGTAGATGTGTGAGTGACCCTGCACTAGAAGGGCGTCCTGTCCAGGTTAGGGTCCTGCCTGGTGCCCTGAGCTGCTGGGATAGGCCCTGGCCACGTACCACCCCGAACTGGAATAAGCGGTTGAAAATCATTGTCTTACTTGTTTTAATTAATCTTTCTTAAGTGTTTGTGTAGCTCACATTTTATATCAATGGTTAATATTAGAAATGTTTGGGGTCTTTATTTAGAAGCTTGGTGATGTTTGTGTGACAAGAACTTAACTCTTGTTCATATGGAGAGGTAAGGGCACATGTCTTATTTCTTTCGTTCCTTGTTCAGTGTTTCGATTTTACTCAGAATGAGTATTTGAGAATGCCATTTGCATTAAACAGATTTGGATATTTTCTCCCAATATCTGCCATGTAAACCAATGCCAGGTCCAGAAAGGGGACTAAAGCCCCCAAACAAGATTATCATACCTGTTGCTGATTTTCATTGTTTAGGAAAGAGAAGTTAGATTTTTATTTTGTGATGTTTATCACTCCACGTAATAATGACTACATTTATTAACTTATTTTACTGTGGGAGAAATGAGGTCATCCAACTCTTTGGTGACAGAGCTGAGAATGTAATCTGGGCCTTCCAGCCGTTAGACCAGTGCTTATTCCTCTCAACCAGTATTCTATTAGAGACTAGTTTAAGAAATCTTAGTAAAAGACAGCACTCACAAGTAAACTTACTGATCACTAATAAGTTAGATTTCAAGGGTAACTGTCCAGGTAGTGGTTCTGAAAATCTGGCCTTTGGGTTATGCGTCATCAGAATCAGCCTGGGTTCTTCTTTAAAATGAATATTCCTGGGTTTCTTCTCAGAACTACTGAACTAGCATACCTGCAGGCCAGTTTAAGACTCTGTATGTTCTGCCCATTCCCCAGGTGATACACTCAGGATTTAAAAGACTAGCTAGCTGGTCAAATGTTTTCCTATAGTAGAAACTGTTTATTGAATAGGATTTGTGGATGGAAACAGTTTTAGGAGATGATTTAGTTCCATTGCCTTCAATTACTTGCTTAAAAGGTCTTTGTTTTTGTTTATTACTTTTCATCTTACTGGACATTTAAAAGGAGTAAAAGAAGAGAATCGTACACTTTATGAAACTGGTTTTCTTTAACTTGCAATTTGGGCTGGGTCACATATAATATATACACATAAAAGTTGTTTTTATATAATTTATTTTCAATTTGTTAACTCATACAGTTGTGCTGGAGAGAGGGGTTCCCTCTGGAAGGTGGCTCACCTAACATGGATAATTCTGCAGAGAAGTAATTTGGAAAGGAATGAGGTTTGGGAGAAACTTTCTGTCTGACCTACTTTCCTTCTGAATGATGTTTTAATGACCTTTCCCACAGCTCTTTTGCCTCCTTGCAATTTTTCCATATGGCTTTGAATGTAAGTTCTGAAATGGGCTCTACCTAAAGCAGGACTTACAGAGAAGCACCATAACCCAGTAGCCGGAGGCCTGGACGCAGAGCCCCGGTCCTCAGGCAGGTTTCTTCTTGGCTTTCCCATTCAGCCTCTGCGGGCCACGACTCCTTCCCATTCTTCATTTTCAGGCTCCGCTCTGCCTCTAGGTGTAGAATGAGATGCTCAAGACATCTCTCCCGGTCTTTATTTTGCCACTTGTAAGTTAGCTAAATTTATACTCCTTCAAAGGTACTGTAAAGTTATCTTTTTGAAAAAAGATATACTTATGATGATAAATAGGAGTTACCTTGGATCAGGAGGTTTAAATTTTTGCCAGGAAGGTACTAATTAAGACTGGCCTGTTGTTTCATTAAAGCCCAGTTTTTCTCTTAGGGATAATATTTAAATTGTATTAATATTGCAATCTCAAAAGTCGAGGCTTTTTTTGGCTAAAAGTAGATACTAGAATCTGAAGGTCTAGTGGGTACTCTGAAGCTAAGAGAGAGAAAAAAGATTTTTCAAAGTCACATTACTCATCAGTGGCAGAGCTATTGAATCAAATCTCTAGACTTCTGGTCCAATGTTCAATTTAGAGTAGCAGTAGAAAGGGGCCTGTCTCTTCTACTGTAGGTCTTTTTCACGTGCTCATTAGCATGGCTGCAAAGTGGAAGAGGTCACAGCTGGATTCCCAGGCATCGGGGATTTAGGTAGAGAGGATGGCATCCATCAGGCAAAAATGCACCTGAGTCTTTAGGTTTTTCAGGACAAACATTTTTTAAAGCAAAAATTGGCCATTGTATAAATAATGGTGGCCTAATGTTTTAGGAAATTTTCTTAATGTTAAAAAGTTACAACTACAAAAGTAGTTTATTTTTCACTTACTCACATGACTGTGTGGTTCTCTAATTGAAAAGTGATAGTCAGCCCTTCCAGTATTAGCTATGTGGTGTTGGTACAGCTGCCTATCCTCTCTGTGTTGCTTTTTCCTCATCTATAAAAAGGCCCTGAAAGGATCTACCCTACCTACTGTCCAACATAGTTGTGTAGAAGAAATGAGATAGCTATTATGATAATATTTCAAAAATTAGAAAAGTTATATGAGAATTCCTGAGATCTGATGCAATGGTTATACATGTTAAGATAAGAGTGTAACAGCCCCTAGGAAAAAAGTGAAGACATCAAAAAAAAAAAAAAAGACAGGAGTGAGAGGGATGGGACTATCATTCATCCTCCCCTCACAGCTTTAACAGGCTGGCCAGCTGCTCTGATGTCTGCATTTTAGGTGAATGAGAGTGGAGTGAAACATTTTTATATATTCTCAGTCATTTCTTGGCTCCCACTTGGTTAAAATTCAAAGTACAACATCTCCTAGGATATCTCGTTTCCCTTTTTTCCTCTGTCTTGAGTGGAAGGCTCCAATAAGGTGCAATGATTACCCAATGACATAAAATTTTTAAAGATTCGAAGAGCCAAAGTCAGCCTGGTGAGAAAATAAATAAAGAAAATACTAAAATAACATAGAGGGCAGAGGCCCCCATAGAACCTGCCAAAAAGATATGAAGTTTGATTAGAATAATAATTTTAATTGAATTATCATTTTAAATCAATTAAAGGGAAGGATTTCAATGGAAGGATGCCAAACCCTACGCATGGGATCCATTTGTTGGGTACCATTACGGGAGCCTAAATAATTGGGTACACTCAGGCCTTCTTTAATAAACACTCTCACACACACTCACAAAACCTTTCACAATTGATCTTCACACCCAGGGCTGCAGGCCTCGGCTCTGCTGAGCCCTCTAATGGGATAACTCGGGGAGATTATGTGGTTTAGTAAATATCCATAAATTAAGAATAGTGTTTGAAGGCTGCAAATAATGACCTCTGTCTCCCAGGATCCCCCAAAGGAGTGAATTAACTTTTCCTAAGAGTTTGGGCAAAAGCTGGTCAGGACAGAAAAGATTAGCTCCTTATATTTCTCCCCTCCCATAATTGGTTACCTTTCTGGTCCCTCCCAGGACACTGGAAGTGTTTCACACAATCTCTGGGTCTCAACAATAATGTGCTTCCAAAAGGAGGCTGATTACGTTGACTGAAATCCATCCTGGCAAACGGCTTTTGCTGCAGCTGGTTCCATTTACATTTTGTATTTTTGGAGCTTGTGCCTGTTCCAGGGAGGGATGGGATAATTGACTTAAATCAAATTATGAAACATGATATTCTGAATTCCTAAAAACATGTTTCCTGGCATTGCATTCAGCAATGGAGCCCTCACAGGTACAGTGGAATGGATGGGTGAGGCTGAGCCTTCCTTGAAGTGTGTGTGTGTGCGTGTGTGCGTGTGTGTGTGTGTGTGTGTGTGTGTGTGTGTGTGTGTGTGTGTGACTTCGCACTCCTCCTTTAGAGCTTGGGCTGGGGGTCTCTGCCTAAAACCATAAGAGAGTCTGGTCTCCCCTTGTCGTAGGTGAGAAGCAGGCATCACATCACTGCTGTTTCTCACCAAATACAGCCATTGATTTTAATAATGTGCTTCTCAAGTTTCATGTCTTTGATCATGGTGCTGAAATTAAAGACTATGCATTGCATAAATGACAAAGGAAATAGATGAGGGCTCAGCAAAAGATGCTAATAACTTTAAAAGTTCACTGCGTCACACATTCATTTCCATTTGGAAAGACAATTTTGCCTCCTAGATTTTAAAAGCTATTTAAGAACGGTTTCAAAATCAAGATCCTTAATGTTGCTTTGCTCCCATCTGTAGCCTAAATTATTTGTAATTAAGTTAAATAGCTCCATATAAATAGTAGACCTATGCAGTGGGGGAATGATTGTTTCACATATACATCTATGTTTTGTGGAAGTGTGACTAACAACGGCATCTTTGAAAAGCAGCCCCCACTCTATCTGGTGCAGAATTTTGAGGTGGAATTTAGGAAAATGATTTTTCCTCCAAATATTACCAATGATTCTCTTTAGACCCTGGGTCCAGTGAGAGCTGTATTTGAATTATCTCTGCAACTTACTAGTCATGCAACCTTGGGCAAGATATTTAACCTCTCTGTGCCTTAGTTTCCTTATTTGTAAAATGATGATTATAATAATACCGACCACATGGGTTAATGCATAATGTACTTAGAACAGTTTCTAGCATCTTGTAAGGCTAGCATTTCTATTTTCAATCATTACTGAAGAAATAATGGCCATCCTGACAACATTTAATTCTTGGAGTGTTTCTAGCTATTTATTGGGGTGGCTTGTTGAGCCTTGCTGTTTTCACTCACATGGGTAAAGAGAAGCACTCTTCTCTTCCAGAGACTGAATCCAGCCCAGGGGGCAGCTTGTGAAGATTGGAAGGTCTTGCGGGCTACTTTGGGCTGTTTGGACCTTGAGGTTTTACCTCACTGGAGATGCAGTCCACTGAAAGGGTAGGTCTTGTTGAAAACCTACCATGACCAACCTTATATTTACTTATGGGTGAACTTGTGAACAAAGATGGAACTCTCAGACCAGGAGTTAATTTCAGACCAGTGCTTGTTGTGTTGTCAGGCATTATAATCCATCCAGAAAAGGGCGTGGCTTCTTCTACCTTATTCCCAGCAGCAATCCCAGGCTTGGTTCTGCAAGGGGTTTATTTTTTAGATGAATCAGACGTGATGACACTGTTGCCCTCCCAGGGGAAGTCCAGATACCTTTGCTCAGGCCTGACATATACCTCCCCCCACCCCCGCCTTACTCCAGGGCCTTGGAAACACCGGGGCAGTTCAGGAGAAGCCTCAAGAGATAGGGTGAGAAAAGACACAACTTGCCTTCTATGGCATGAATTCAGTCAAATAGGGGAGAACTCAACCTAATACTCAGCTCTTTTGAAGATAGAAATATCGAATAGAACTAAGCGCTTAGAATCATTCTTAAAATTCATTTCGTTCTGGTGGTACATGCATATAGTTAAAATCAAATGTTCTAACGTATAAGAGAGAGAGCAGTCCCTTTTTCTTATTCTCATTTACTTCCAGTACTTCCATTACCCATTACCTCTTTCCATACTCTAAACTGTTTCTTCTGGTGTTTGTCTCTATATTGCTAAAATGACATTTTTTAACTCTTATTTTTTGATTTATCAGTTTTATACATTATCTATTGGCTTTTTTTTGATAGGTAATGATTTACGTTTCTTAAACCACCACCAAGCTTACTTTCTCTTCTTCCAACCTCAATATAGTCGTATCAAAATTTTTAATTAGTCAGAATTTCTGTTATCACAATGACACAAATATTATCACTGTAGAATTAGTAGTATACTATGATTCTGATAATTACCCTAATTTTACACATGTGTGGATTTTTTATGTACTTGTCTGAGCTAGATTTCGTTGAGTAACAACCCCAACATTCTAGTGGCTCAGCAGAGGTTTTTTACTTGTTCATGTTGTATGTCTACTATGGGTTGACAAAAGAGGTGGGGGAGGGACTCTATTCATTATAGTTACTAAGAGTCCTAGCCTTTTGGGGCAACTGCTGTCTTGAACCTAGTCAGTTTCCATCCAAAAAGGAAAGTGCTCTGGAGAGTAACAAACCGGCGTTTAAGCGCTCTGGCACAGATGTGATGCACATCACTTTTGCTTACAATTCGTTTGGCCAGAAGTAGTTACATGGCTCCACCAACCACAAGATACCTTTGAAGAGCAATTCTACCACGTATCTGAAAGTCAGAGAGCTAAAAATATTTGGTTTAAAGCATTTAAGATTACTGCTGAATTTTAGTTTTTTTTCAATTAGTCTGTCAGATCTATTATACATCTCTCAATTATTTGTTTCCCCCAAAAGTTTAAATTTATCATTTAATCAATTTCGTTTAAGAAAAATTAGAGCCCTTCTGCACATCTATTGCACAGCTTCCATAAGGGAGACTTCCTTTTGCCATTCTTTTAGATTAGATCTCCTACTTCAAGATCTCCTTAAATATTTCTCCTTCTTAGTTTATTCCCTTCCTAAAAGAAGCATAGAGGGAACTTTAAAATGCAGGGAAGTTATAGCTGAGTCTTTCATGGTAGTCTTTACTCCTTTTTGTTCCAACTGATTTTTAGTTTGGCTGTATAAAAAATTTGAGGTTGGAAATCACTTCTAACTAAGAATTTTGAAGGATTCATTCCATTGCCATTTTGTATTTTATTGCTGTTGAGAAGTCTTATGTCATTCTAATTCTTATACCTTTGCATGCAACCTGGATTTTTTGAGTGGAATCTTTTTAGAATTTTTCACCTTACTCTTATTCTGAAATTTAACAATGATGTGCTTTAGTACAAGTCTTTTAAAAATATCTTTTTTTTTTTTTTTCTGGATAGTTCATGTTCACCTGGGGTTCTAAGAGTGTGGGGCTGCTGAAGATTCATAATTTTTGTTTAGAAAAATTTTCTTATAGTATCTATTTGATAATTTTTATCACCATTATTTGTTTTCTTTTTATATTACTTTTATAAATTAGATGTTGGATTAACCAGGTTTGTCTTCAATGTCTCTGTTTTTCTCCTATTTGCCATTACTTCATCTTTTTTTATATTCTTTTAGGAGGCTTGCATGATTTTATCTTCCAGATGTACTGATTTTTTGAAAAAGCTTTATCTATCATTATTTAGTTATTAAGTACTCATCTTTTTCTCTGATTGTTCTTCAACTATAGTATCTAATTGTTTTTACTAATGTAACATTGTCTTATCTCTCTGAGGATGTTAATTATAGTTTGTGAAACTTTGTTTTGTTTCTACATTATCTATTTTTCATTTTGGTTCCTTCTTTTCTCTTGGTTTGTTCTTATCTGTTTTATTTTGGAGCTTTCCTCAAATCTGGTAATCCTTGAATATCTGTTCTTATTTAAGAATGGGCTGATTGAAAGCTTTGTGGACCTGTTAACCAGTAGGCTTCACTGTAACATCACTGCACAAAAAGTAATATTTTCCTTGGAGAATGCCCCACATGTCATCATATGAAAGTCCGGGCTACCATCTCCAGCAAAGAGTCTGTCAGTGGGAATTCTGAGGGTGGGACATACACTTCACTGTAAGAATTCTGAGACAGTTCAAGTAAAATAGGCTAGTCCACTGACCCCACAAGCTTCTTTAATCCTCTAATCTTTATTTCTTTGTCCTACCCCATCCCTATGAATGAAACCTCTTTAGTTTATTCCTTTTAGAAAGATACACTTACAGTCTCCTGCCTGGGGATTATGTGGTGTGAGGAAAGAAATTTAGAGAGATCACCACTTTATATGCAGACTTTTATGCACCACCCCCAAATATGTGTTATACTTGAACCTGACCCCTGCTTTGTGCAATATCCAGCACTGTTAGTTCCTATGCTTTTTAGGGATTCTATAGAGGATCATCATTCTCTTCCTGTTGTGGTATCTCCCTTTGCAGGGACTTCTGCTTCTGACTTCTTCTGCTTAGCTAGATTGGTCACCACTCCTTCTTAATATATTTTCCTTATAAAATGTATTACATTTATTATCTGCTGATGTCTCCTCTCCTGCTTCCTTGTCCTTGAGGACTTATATTCTTTTTATTTCTTTATCATTGTTTTAGTGGGGACTCAGGAGGAAGGAAGGTTACATGTCTGTGGTCAGGTTGCCATATTTAACTAGAAGTCTCTTAAAAGAAGTTACCTCAGGATTTTGATGACGGATTCCTCTCCTTCCTGTGTCTTTCACAGCAGTTTCTCTAGGCAGTCTGAGGTAAGCAAGAAAGATCAGCCCTTTCTCAGGAGCCCTTCAGATTCTAGACTTGACACTGTGGCAGGCTTCAGTTTTCTGGCTAAGGATAGCATTGCTTAGTGGTTTTAAAGACTGGACTCTGTTTGAGAAGGCTTCAGTTTGCATTTCAGTTCCATTACTTTCCAGCTGTGTGATCCTGGGCAAGTTTCTTACTCGTTCTAAGTCTGTTTTCACATCTATAAAATGTAGATAATCATAATGCCCACCTCCTAAGGTTGATATAAGAATTAAAGAAGATAATATATTACTTGCAAAGTATATAGCATGATGCCTAGCACATGAAAAGTATATAATGATAGGAGTCATTATTATCCTTAATTGAGATATTTGGGTAATTCTGGTTATGTTGTGCCTAAAAGAAAAGTTTTAGGCCATTTCAGAATTCTCAAAAAATTGCAAGCTGAACCTGACTCTGGATCACTCTCAGCAGGCACCACTCTTGAACCTGAGTTTAGTTCAATTTCTAGAATCCATATTTTGCCCTGTTTAGGTAGTGACTTTATTCTCATTGGCAAGTTTAAATGAAAGCTTAGCAATCTTTTGAGCTCAGAAAGGCTGAAGTTAGGGTTCCATAGCTTAGAGTAGATGTCGGCAAACTTATCCTGTAAAGAGACAGATGATACATATTTTAGGTTCATACAGTCTCTTTCTCAACTATTTAGATTTACCATTGGAGCATATAAAAGCCACCATTGATAACACATAAACAAATAGGCTTGAACTGTCTTCCAATAAAACTTTCTTTATAAAAAATGGTGGCAGTTGGGCTTGGCCCTTGGTTATAGTTTGCCAACCCCTGGCTCAAAGAATAGAGGAGAGAAGGGGAAGATAAAAAGAGAAAGAAAAAGAAATGTGCCCGTGAGAAGAGAAGTCATGCCTCTCAAAAGCAATTTGATGATTTAAAGGAGGCTTAAGGATGCTGACTACCATGAAATCTCTCCCACTCCTCTATCTGATTGCCTTATAAGGGGTGACTCTTGGGAAAGGTAAGATGAAAGAAAGATTTTTGAGTTAAAATCTGAGGATCTTCATGCTCTGCTCCTTTTTCTTCACATTCTTCTTTGAATACCCTTCCCGTGGTTAGGTAATAACTTCAAATCTCTTCCTCTGTTTCTATCAGAGCCTATTAATATGAAAGGGAAAATTGCTAATAATAGCTTGGATTATTGTTCCTCTTAGGAGAATTTGCACTTTGAAAAAAAAATGAAAGAACATAACATTTCCTCCTAAGAAATTGTTTTGTTTTGTTTTATATACTGTATACAATGAACACATCTCATTTCTGAGCCTCACCCCACCTCTAATCCTGTCGGGGGTGTGGCTCAGAGACGGGGTGAAGATCCATGGTTTCTGCAGCAGATATAACTTGGTAATAAAAACAATGCTTCAACAGTTTGAGTTGTTTTGAAATGATCATGTCAAAATGTCCTGTTTCACCAAAACATTAGCTAAACTCTTTAACACAGTGATTTGATTAGATAACCCCAGTGGAATACACTTTAATAGAAAAAATAACTACAAAAATAAAAATCTTAAACTGAATGCATCAACAAATGAAAAGACAACCTACTAAATAGGAGCAGATATTTGAAAATGATATATCCAGTAAGGGATTAATATCCAAAATATATGAGGAACTCATACAAAAAATCCAAACAATCCAATTAAAAAATGGACAGAGGATGTGAATAGACATATCTCCAAAGAAGACATACAGGTGGCCAACAGACATATAAAAAGATGCTCAACATCACTAATCATCAGTGAAATGTAAATCAAAACCACAATGAGATACCACCTCACACCTGTCGGAATAGCTATTGTCAAAAAATTAACAAATAACAAATGCAGGCTAGAATGTGGAGAAAAGGAAACCCTCATATACTGTTGGTGAAATTTTAAATTGGTGCAGGCACTATGGAAAACAGTATGGAGAATTCTCAAAAAATTAAAAATAGAGCTGCCATATGACCCAGCAATTCCACTTCTGGGTATTTATCCAAAGGAAAAAAAACCCACTAATTTGAAAAGATATATATGCACCACTATGTTCATTGCAGCATTATTAGCAATAGCCAAAATAATCTTGCCATTTTCAATAACATGGATGGACTTAGAGAGTGCTGTGCTAAGTGAAATAAGGCAGAGAACGACAAATACTGTATGATTTAAACTGAATGTGGAATCTAATACAAAACAAATGAATTAACAAAATGAAACAGAAACAGACCCATAGATACAGAGAACAAGCTGATGGTTGCCAAAAGGGAAATAGGTGAGGGATGGGTAAAATAAAAAAATATTTTGAAAAAGAAATCTTGAGTCTACAGCTAGATGACTTATCATGGAATTAATTATATCTAGGAAATTGATGTTTAAATTCATTTTTTTTACACCTGAAAGATGACACGTTAGCTTACTTCTACCCATTTATGTGTGACTCTGTATCAGAAGTCAGAAAACCCCCTCCTTTTTCAACTAACTGAAAAGGTTTTAGTCAGATCACTTAACCGTTCTGCATCTCAACTCCTTAACTGGTAACTGTCATGCTTATTTGATGATGAATGACATCAGGCCCAGAGACAGGCTGGTGATACCCATAGGAAGTAGCCATGACATCAGGTGAATGACATCAGGCCCTGAGACAGGCTGGTGATACCCATAGGAAGATGTCAGTTCTACAAGGCCCGTCACTGTAGGAGTGCAACTGTCTATCCATGGTCTTGTAGAACTGACATCTTCCAAAGACTCACTTTCTGCAGAGATGAAAATGTATAATCAGAGAAATTTAGTGACTTGGGTCTTGTCAAGTGCTGAATTGTATCCTCCTGCAAATTCATATATCGAAGTCTTTACCTATACAACTTCAGAATGTGACTGTATTTGAAGATAAGGCATTTCAAGTGATAATCCAATATGACTGGCGTCCTTGGAAAGAAAGAGACACACATAGAAGGAAGACCATGTAAGGACTCAGAAAGAAGATGGCCACCTACAAATCAAGGAAAAAAGAAACTAGTCCTGCTGACACCTTGATCTTAGTCTCTTAGCTTCAGAATTGTAAGAAAATAAGTTTCTATTGTTGAAGCCAC
The DNA here is from genome assembly GCF_000325575.1 of Pteropus alecto. Lineage (NCBI taxonomy): Eukaryota > Metazoa > Chordata > Mammalia > Chiroptera > Pteropodidae > Pteropus > Pteropus alecto. Next base: position 5,261,097 of record NW_006434709.1, on the reverse strand, counting down.
CAATCTATGGTTCTTCGTTATGGCAACCCTAGAAAACTAATAGAGATACATTTCCTTGGGTCAGCAGCAGAACTTTCCTTGAACTCTTTCCAATCTCAAGAATTAATAGTTCTCAATAAGAGCATGGCCCTGATGGAGTGGGAGGTAAGCCATGTGGTGGGAGGAGCTTGAAGGCAGTGAGAGTAGAAAAGGCAAAACAAACAAACAACAGTATGGAGCCCGGGTGCTCACCAGACTGTATGAGGAAGGTACTGAAAGGGAATGCCAAATATGCAGATATCATCGTTGTGTACTAATGAGGCTTGAGAGCCTGAACTGTACATTTTTATTGCACGTGTAGGATGAGAATCACGGGGGGATAACCCTCTTGAGGTAGGGTTATGGCTACGTTGTCAATAATGATAGCTAGCTGATAGACATACCTGCAGTAGCTTATTTCTAGGCTACTGACAGAAAGCCATATGAATATATTTAAAAATAAAAACTCTAAAAAAAAATGTGTATAGGGGCATTAATTACTTATATTTAAGAGTTTTAGAAAGAATAGGAGCAACATAAGAAATGTGCAGTGACTAGGTAAATTCACTATCAGTTTTTACTCTCTGCACTTATGCTTCTTAGCTTATTCTGGAGTTAAGCTTCATGATTGACATCCACCTCAAACTTTCAAGTCAGGCTCAAAGTCTCTCCCATGTGGAATTTTTGGAAGCTCCTTAATTAAATAATAAAAATAGGTATAACAGATATGCTAATGAAGTAGAGAGAAAGAATCTTCATGCCTTTATGTTTTATCTTCCAGTTAGTCAGGTAGTTTTCTTTCTTTGGGGATAGAAAGCTGTTTGAGGTCAAAACTGTCTTGATTTTTGTAGTTCCACATTGCCTAGCAGAGTATACATTGTATGTTGACCCTCAATAAATGTTTATTGAATTATATTTGTCTCACCTTCAGAGCCTCCAGGAATTGTGAAGCAGCCATGGTCTACTTTTAGTATGGTATAAGAAGCTCCCAAAAGGCTTTGAACTCTATTTTATCAGGGTGAAACACTATTAGCCTCATATTCTTCTTTTTCCAAACTAACAGAAAGTGTCAAAAGCCTTATAAGCATCTTGGTGCTTCCCCACTTTTTTCTTTTTTGCTACCCATCCTTTTGGAGATTAGCTCATGGCCACCTTTTCCTTATATGGTCATGTCAGAAAATCCCTTCAAACATGGGTTGAACCAAAAAGCTTTTTTTCCCCTCCACACTCTGCGATCTCACCTTTCTGCTAACTTATTGCTTAACTAAATTGGAGCTGTGAGATTCTCTCTACTACACTTTTCAATTTTGTTCCTGATATCTCTTTTATTAAAATTAAAAAGGTGATTGCCATTGCATAGCTGCTTTTCCTTGGATTCCTAAGGTTTTTGCATTTTACCACTTGCTGCAAATTTCAGTATAAAATGGTTCAAGTTTGTTTTCTTTTCTGAGCTTTCTGAAATGTTTCTGATTGTAATGTAATAGACCAGTAATTAAATCCTGATTTAGGGAGTGATTTCCTTTCCCCAATTTTATCATCAAGGGAGAAAACGGTCATAACCATCAATCTGTGGGGCCGTGTGGTACTAAGGTAAGGTTTTGATTAGAAACTTTTCATCTGCCATTTTCAAACCATTTTATCAGCCTTTGGAATTTTCTCTAGTTTTGCAAAGGCTTCCCTAGGGAATCCCTGCAACGTCTTAATAGCTTAGAGACAGACAGGATAATGCTACACACCTCGGGATTTCCTTACATCTTCACGTGTGCACTCTGCATAGCCTCCAGGTCCAGGTAAAATGCTGGGGTGGGTGGCTGGTTTGAAACGTGAGCCTTCTACACATCTGCAGAGGACACTGACTATGGCAGAGAAAGTGACCCTCTTCAAGTTTTATTTGGGTCATAAAAATTCATGCTGTGTACCACCTCTTTAAGACTCTGTGCCATTAAATGTGGCTAGATCCAGAATACACTCTGGAGGAAGCCAGAAAGGACATTAAAATGCTTAGTCTATGACACACTTCCTTATTTTTGTCATTTTGACATTTATGTGTTGTTTCATTAGGGATTTTTAAAAGAAGACCCTTTTTTTTCTGACAAGAAGTTTTCCCCAGATATTCATAAGAATCAACAGTTTATAATCAAACAGCTGTCTGGTTTGCATTTCAACCAAGCTGGACCACCTGCCAGCTCTTAACCTCTGGAAGGTTATTATGATACAATTGTTGTTGTTGTTTGTTTAAAAAGTTTCAGAGCTCAAGGAAAATATTAGTAATGAGTTACTTAACCTACAGTGTTTACTGTTCCCACTCAGCTTGCAGATGGTGTTCTAGTGGCCAGAGAGAAAGAGAGCTCATCTGAGGCCAACACTATTTTGCACTTGTTTTGGAGACAGACCATAAAAATAGGCTTGGCAATGAGGAGGACTGCCTTGTGGGAGGAGGAGTGGGCAGCATTACAAAACTCTTCTAAAAGGAAACAACCGTTTCTGATGACTGAGATTGAGAGGCACAAACTCAACATAACCCTTAGTTCAGCACACAGTAAACTTGAGGCCGAGGTTGGTAGAGCAGTGGATCTTTTGAGCACGTGTGGTTCAGCCTTAGTGTTTTGAGGATCGCTCACCATCTACTTTCTTTACTTATATGGCACAACCCTTTGACTAACGGAAATGATGGTTGCAAATTCTCTCAAGTGGCTGTGCGGTTACAATTTTGTAGCCCTATAAAATCCAGTCCCTGGACACTTTTGTGAAAGATCAGATTATAAGATGGCCTACCTCTCCTCAAGACCTGGGGGCCTGAGAGCATGAGTGTCCTTTGCAGAGGCAGGAACATATCTGTATGAGTGGGAAGAGTTCCCCTGACCAGATTATGGATGACAGAGGACAAGAACTTGCTGGGATAGATGTTCCATGTGGATGGGGATTTTTGTCTGCTGCATTCCCTTCTTTGTCGCAGTGCTTAGAACATGGACCAGCACAAGGTGAAAACTCACCGAATATCTAGTGAAAGGCAGAAATAATGAATGAATATCTTTTTTGTTGTCATTTTCCCTCACTTTCTTATTTACCTCTCACTCAATAATGAATAGTGCTCAGTAAGTATGGTTGACTTTCAGTACTCATATCACAAAACTGCCAAAATTCTTTCTGGCCATGAGTTTCAGAACACATAGGGTGAAAATTTAGGCAAGACAGAATTCAGGGGATGACTTGGGATGATTTGTAAGGCAGAATGGAGTAGTAGAAAAAAATTCAGACTTTGGCCACAGACAGACTTGAATTTGGAACTGGAATATGTCTCTTTGTTCCTCTGTGCCTTTGATTGAATTAATTAGCCTCTCTGATGATCAGTTTCTTCACCTATTAAATGGGATAATGATAGGTATCTTACAGGTTTTTATATTGGAGATTGTGTAGGTAAAGCCTGGTATAGGATAGAGGGGCATAGGATAGAGTGATGGTGATAAAGGTGGTGAGGAATATATTATCATTGCTATATCATCAGTGCTGTTATAACACACAACATAATTACTACTTGTTTCTCATACTTACTGACCACCAAGGAGTTAATTCCCCATGGGCTACAACATTTTATGATAGAAACTGCCCAGGATTTGATGAGTTCTAGTTCTTTCTCCACCAGTAGCTTAGTTGTATCACCCAGCACAAGTCACTTAACTTTCCCACCTGTAAAGTGAGGGAAATAATTAGATTGATTCTAATTGGTTGTGAGCATTCAAGAAAGTAGAGCTATGGGAATGATTACCTCGCAAGATTTTTATAACACTGGGATAATTAATGTGAAGCTACTTGGTCAACTGTTAAATATCATACAAATGTCAGTTTGGTTCATTTCAACTCAATACATGCTTATTGAATATCTACTGTGTTCCAGGCACTGTGCTAAGTGCACTTAGGTACAGAAAAAAAAAGGTACAACTGCTGCTTCTGAGGAACTCTTAATTTGGTGAAAGAGGCGGTCTCACAAATGGAGCACTTTTACTCCTTCGATGGTGAAGTTCATGCTTCTTCACTCTGCTCATTATTAGCACCTTAGAAAAAGGATTTGGTAAAGACAGATTTTGGGATACCTTTTGTGGGATTTTCTACTTCTCTTGCATTTATACATAAAGTTGTCAGAAGATTGTGCTACTTTATTTGTCTGATTGCCCTAGAACCGTTGTAGGAGACTGATGAAGTCAGTGCCTCCACCATCTTATGTCTTTGCTCAGGAAACTGGCAGTGAACTGCAGTCTCTAGGAAGCCTCCCAGAAGTCTCCCATGACATCATGGGGAGACTGCTCCAAAGGAGCTCCAATGTAGCTTATGATAAAAGGATGAATCATGCCTTGGAGAGAGAATCTACATCTTCTCCATTTATGCATCCTCAGCACCAAACATATGGCATGGCACTTGGAAGGCACTATAACCATTTGTTGAATGAATAAATGATATAAACTGAAATGACTCAACCTCTCTAGAGTTTCCTCCCTTTTAAACTTTTCCACTTTGCCTCCTAGAATCTCCCTTTTGGGATAAATTGTTCCTTCTGCATTCTGAATCTCTTTTCTAAACCGTCAGTCACTTCCTAGTTAGCTAAAAACCTGACTTTTCTCTGAACATGTGGCTCCTTCTGTACCTGGTTTCCACCACCCCACGTGACATGACTCTGATGTGGGAGGTACCATCAACATCTCCTTGACGCCTTCAGGGTCGCATTTAGACTATGAGCTTGCCACTATTATATGTATAATCACTATTCCTCCTGTGAGGCTCATGCCATCCATTGTATTGCCCTCTGCCTCTCCTCATTGCATCATTCCACTGAAGACACTGGCATCTGGCTCAATCTTCTCCTCTGTCCCTAAGTCGAGATTTTCCATCATCCAGGGAGAAAACATCATCCACATGATGATCCAGTAATACCCTGGCCACTCAGTTCCTTGATCACTTCAGTTCCCAAATTCAGCTTCCACTACTTCCATAGCTACTCTCTAGATTCTGGTGTCCTACTCATCCTGGTTCCATAGTCCATTTTCAACCACTCTCTTGAATGCATCTTAAACTCCTTGGGCTCATTATCGTTTTATCACATATGCCAAGTAAAATCCCCAGTATGGGTTCTGGATCCACTGTCTTTTCCGTGCCATGCTGCTGAGTAGATGGGACCGTTAAAAATTCAAGATCTCTAATCTCAGTGTGTTTGGCAGTTCTTTTTCTACTTTCCCAGTCAACTCTTTATCTCTTTATTCTGTTTTTCATGACAGCTATGACAAAGCTCCTCTCCCGTCTTTACATGTCCTAGCCAACCATCTTCTCATATATCTTAGTAGATGACCTTGTATCTGACTTCACAGAGAAATGGAAGGTGTAAGATAGTAAGTCCTTCAGCTTCCTGCAGCCAAACTTATCTGCCTGCACTGTGCCTATCTTGCACCCACTAAAGCTTTTCTCCTCATTGCTGCTGGAGAAATCTTTCTGTCTTTCTAAAGTTCAAATATGATCACACTACTCTCTGCCTGATGCCTTTCAAAACCTCCCCTTCTGCCTGTGGAAAATTATCGGGTTTCTTGGTAAGACTTAAAATAGTTGTGAATGATCTAACTCAGGTTTGCTTTTCTAGCTTCATTTATTACTAACCCAAAGTGTTATGTGTTCTTCATGTGTTCCACTCTTGATTTTACACACTTATTATTGTGTATTTTACTTATCTACTTGACTGTAAACTACAGTGAGGTCCTTGAAGGCAGGGATTTTTCTTGTTCACCTTTGTTTTCCTACCATCTAGAAGAGCACCTGCTACATGGCAGACCTCAATAAATATTTGCCGAATGAATACTGAATGAACAAGATAATGTCTTAGCTAAATCTTGAAAGACTGCAACTTGAAAGATAGCAATGTGAAGAACTATGGGGAAGGGCATGCCTGGCAAAAGGAATTGAGTGAGCAGGATAATGCATGGCATAATGCCTCAGGAGAGAACAAAGATTTAGTGAAATGGATGGGTAGAAGCCTAGAGAATTTTTGAGATTTATAGGATTTGAACTACCAGATGCCACTGAGCAAAATTTAACAATCATTTCAGTGAACCAACAACAGATGGTTGACTGGATTGATGATGTGTCTAATTAATTGGTCACTTCAATGAAATAATACAACTGGCTCTGAACCTTAGATTGTAAAACTCAGTGATGGCCCAACAAATGCCCATCAATATTCTTAAAATAAGGAACAGTTAAGAAGCAGAGTATTAAATCTCTGTCACTTCCAAGGCTTTCTTTAATTCTGGAAAACTCTTACTTATTGTCTCTTCAAATATAACTTCTATGCCATTTCCTCTTTTCTTTCTTAAACTGAGATGCTAGAGCCGGGATTCGCAAACTTTTCTATAAAAGGCCAGATAGTGAACATAAGTAGGCTGTGCAGGCCGTTCTGTCCTTGCTGCAACTCAGTTTTACCATTGTAATCTGAAAACAGTCATAAGTAATAGGTGAACAGATGAGAATGGTTGTTTTCCAAAAAGCTTCATTTATAAATTCTGAAATCTAAATTTTCATAAAATTTTTGCATGTCATAAAATGTTGTTCTTTTAATTTTTTCCAACCATTAAAAGTTGAAAAAGCACTCTTGGCTCACATGCCGAGCAAAAACAGGCAAAGGACTGGATTTGGCCTGTGGGTCATAGTTTGCTGACCCCCGTGTTAGAGCATCTCGGTCTATAACCAGTATCCCTTAGCTGTTCGTTCATGTTGTTGCCTTGGTCTCTCTGTGCTTTACTGTGGACAGATTCCTTAATAATATCTTCCAGTTCCAGAATCCTGCTCTTGATTATGTTCAGTCTAGATTTTAACTTGTCTGTGTAGTTTCCTTTATAATTTTAATGACTTTATTTTTATTTCTCGTATTTCTAATTTGTTCTTTTTCAGACTCAAATGTTCTCTTATTTATGCCTGTTCTTGTTTCACATTTTTTTGCTCTCTTTAAACAAAGGCTATTATTTCAATTTCAGTCGAATACCTTAAATATACTTATTTTTAAAATCTTCGTTATACTGTTCTATAAATCAATTTTATGCGACATGAATTCCTAGTGCTGATCTTTCATGGCTTTCTTAGCATTACACTATCTCATTTTTTTGAATTTTGTAATATAGGCTCATTCTGAGTTGTTTCTCTCAACTATATTTCTCTCTCTCCGTGATTACCTTTCCTTGTCTAGTGGGTTTGTGGTTGCCTGTGCCTTACTCTTTGCTCCCTCTGCCCCAAGTTCAGGATCAGATCTTATAATAATAACATTTTGTACTCCTCCTTAAGATGATATTGGGAATGTGGCAGGTCTAGGCAACTGAGTCAGAGAATGTCTTAGCTCAGTTCTTGTTTGTAAAGCTGAATATGCCTCTATATTGCTCCTTAGATCCACACCCATAGAGCTAGGCAAAATAGGGAAGTAGTCTCCCACTCCGGCTCTCAGTTTCATTTCATCAGTAGGGAGCCTCAGCTCAGTCCCTAATGTCAACCTCTCATTTTATATGGAACTAAACTCTTGGCTCCCACGTTTGCTTCCAGGCCTGGAGTCCAGTTGACCCGTTGCTCTAGCCAAGCTCACCTCTTTGCATTTCTAGTTCAGGAATGTTTAACTATTGAGCTCAGAAATGACTTTGTTATTTCTACAGATTTGGAGAGAGGGACTGCATCGTAAGTATTATCACTCTTCACCATCTTGACTAGAAATAAATTTACTTATACTCTTTGGTTTAACTACCAGAATTTAAGCAACCTGAAGGTAGGGCCTCTGTCTGCCCTCTTGGCCACTGTATTGCCAGTGCTAAAGACAGAGTAGCTGTTAAATTAATGTTTATGAAAAGAATAATCATTGAAGAAGCGATACAGATATTGACAAATGAACAATCTAGATATATATTAAAATTAAATCTCGTTCTTTATGCAAGTTGCAATTTTATTTGATGGCAGCATAATTAGCACCATACTCACCTATCCGTTTATTCCAAGTATTCAATGCTTGCATGAGATATTTGTGGAAGTTGCGCATGGCTGTGTATTCATAAGTTATTCTTCTGCCTCCCATTAGCATTAGTCTTTGCACCTGTGCGCAAAAATAAACAGAACTATATAAATACCAAGAATTATCGTCACTTTTATTACAACATTATTATGCTACCAGTGGTATCAACTACAAGGTAAAAATAAAGGGTGTTGAAGCAGTGACAAAGGCATTTTTTGATGTCCAGTTTGGCTGCTCTTGCCATATGAGAAGCATATACCAATATACCAATGGAGACATTAACTGAAGTCCTAGCACTTCTGTGGCTTTATAAAGCTGCTCTCTGCTTTAGTTCAGAAGCATTTGTGAAACATACATAGCCTTGTCCTGACCTCCTTTAAGACTCCTAGGAATATAGAAGTCCTAACTGTCCACTTGGGTAAGTGGTCTCCAGCCAGCTCTGTGTGAATGTCAGCCTTATAGGATTCTAGGGACTAGAAGTCTGATAGACTTGCCAGAGAAGACTGCATATTAACAAGTCTAAGACTCTTGGTGGTTCCTTTTTTGTCTAATTTGACAAGGTGCCAGTGACAGTAGCTCTTTTTGGATTCTATTCTCTTTGGGTCCCAGAAAATAAGGACTTGCCACTTCTGCTGAGAACTTCCTGGCAAGTTGAGAGGCAGCTGCCTTCTTGAGGAAAGGGTACAATCTGTCTATTGCTTATCTCTCTGTTGGAAGTATGTGGAACTTGTTGAACCCATCACAGGGAGATTTATCTAACAGAGAGGCAGTGAATATGTGTTAGGTATTACTATTAAGAGCTAGTTTGCTCCCATTCCAAGCCATGCTAAATGCTGGAGAACAATTTATATTGCCAGCTAGTATAGTAATATTGGGAGCTTACTGAGATGACAGAGTAATCTTGTTAGCTACACTACTTTTCTATATTGAAAACATAAAGTATTCTGCATCAAATCATATAATCTACATTTTCCCTTCCTCTCTTTAATTTGATTATGAACTATTACCGTGCTTTACCATAAAATATGAAAGTTTTGTATTTTGATAGTTTTTCAAATGCTGATTTTACTTTCTGTGCAAATACTTCATATCTTTCCAGCATAATTATTTAGCAGCCTTTTCGGGTTAATTATTGTCATTAACAATATGAGTCCTATGAGGGAATATCAATTAAAATATGCACAGCTGAACTTTCAAATGAGTAAATAATTTAGTTTTGGAAAATGACTGGAAACAGCAGGGTAACAGTCAAAAGGGGAACAATTATTTTAATGCTTATTTGACAAATGAGTCATTTTTACAGCAAATTAGATTCTTATCATAGCACCCCTACTGGTTACCACAGGAAAGCTGTTAACATGAGTTTTTAAAATAAAAGCTGTGAAGTTATGCATGCAAAGTTAAGGAAATCATTTCTATGAGGAAAAGGTGATTAGGATATGCATTGTTAGCTGATGGAATACTGCCACTGGGATCTAATTAGGGCCATAAATCACGCAAAATGATGTGTGTATATAGGGCTTGAAGCATTGGAGTGATGCATGCCATTGACAGTGAGATGGATGATTCCCCCCACCCTGACTTTCATGGCTGTCCTTGTCTTTGTGCTGGCCAGACCCTAAAGTCCTCCTTAATGATGGGGTGGAGTCAGGGCCTGAGCCACAGGAGTTTACCACTGTAAAGGATGCTGGGAAACTTCCAAGATGGACCTCCATTCCTTTACATTAGGAAAAAGCTCAAAAAGTAGAATGGTGGCCTTCGGAGGAAATAGCCTTGATATGTGTTCCAACTTGTATTTTGTCAATTTAATTTAGTTTGTTTTTAAATTTTTAATTAAATGATTCCATAAGGAAAAAAGGGAGGGAGGGAAGGAGGAAAGGAGGGAGACATTTATAGAAACCATGTATTATTTCTAAGATATGAATAGTACCTACTCCAAGCCCCATAAGGTTCAGCATAGGGTTGAGGCAAAGCTAGTCTGTAGATTTCTTGGAGTTCTGAAAGCCGATAAACACATACATAATTTCCCCCCTTTTTTGCTGGTGTGTTTGAATTGAATCAATTCCTTGACTCTGCTTATACCATCATGCCATGGACTTCTTTCTACTGGCCACAGAATTGGTATCACATGCATGGGAAGTTGTCCCCTCTCTGTCCTGGTTGGAGTAAGTTGGACCGATGCAGCCACCAGATGCAAAGATCAGACCCCAAGAAATGATCTAATGAAACAGACTTCAAGAAATGATTTAGACTTCAAATCTGCTGCAGCAGCATCACCTGGGAAATTGTTAGAATTACAAATTCTCGAGCTCCACCCCTGACCTGCTGACTCAGAATCTTTGGGGTTGGGGTCTCTACCAGTCTGCATTTTCACAGCTTCTTCAGGTAACCTGATGCATACTCAGGTTTGAGAAGCACTGATCCTGGCTAGTGCCTAGAAGAACTAAACTGATACTGATTCTTTCAGGTAATTACCAAAATGATTCCAAGAAGTCTGCAGAAATTAAGAGCCCTTATAAGACATCAACCCTAGTACCTTCCACTTCCTCCGCTATTCATTGTTAACTGCAAGTGTGACCATGTACCTTCAGTTTAATGTTTTCACAGTTTCAGTTCTTTATGGGTAATTGAGGGTGAAATTTTGCCTATAGGGAAGCAGGAATTTGGACAGATGAATGTGTAAATTACTTGCTAGTTCTTGATCTCTGATTTAACATGCTCAGGAAGGTTAAAACAAGAATACATATCAAGGTACACTTTCATTACAATTTTCTTGAGTGTTTTCAAAATCGTCACTTCTGAACTATTTCGTCTTGCATACTTTTATAGAGAGAGCTAAATTTCAGGCTCTGAACTCTGCCTGGTAAGCATTTACTGAGAATCTACACTTCAGGTCTGAAGAATCCACTTTCATGGTCCCGCCCTGTATCAGCTTTCTAGAGCTCTTAGCCTCAGAGAAAGTATCTCTGTTTCTCCCACCTTATCGTACCACACCCAGTGAGATTCTGATTTCATCCTTTTCTCATCATTGAGAAATACGATGTTTGTGTCAGTTTTGGAATTCTGTCCAAATCATGTTCTTTTATTAAGTGCTTTTACTTTTCACCTAATGCTAGACCTGAGTGGTTTCCTTGAACTATCTTGTACTGATGGAATGAACTTCCCCACCCAGCAGCTTCACCAAACCAGTTCCACAGGAGGTTTTGGCTCATTGGGATGGGAGAATGGGGGGCAGGTGGTGCTGTATCAAATTTTTAGCAACTAGTAATTGGTGAGGGGCATCTGTCAAGCAGGTAAGGTGGATATGAAGAACATATTTTGGAAATGCCATGTTTAGACTTATCTCTTTGGGAAAAGTTTGAGAGTGTCTAACTCATGTCTAATTGGGCCTTGAAGAAGATTATCAAGATCATATTTATTTGAGATTTCCAGGAGTCATCACTTCCCCCACGTAACCTCTCCATGGTGATCACAATTTTCTCCAACTTCTTTCAAAAAGAATATATTTCGCAGGAGAATCAGTGTATTTCCAGTTAGCTAGTCCAGCATGAGCTAGTTGAAGATTTTTATTTAACAGATGGGAAAACTGAAACCTAGGGGTGAAAGGACAAAATGAAGGCCACATGGCTAATTTATGGCAGAGCTGGGCATAGAAAGCAGGCTTTCAGACTCTTGGCCCAGTGTACCACAGGGGCTTCCAAGACCTGGCAAGACTTAGTAGTCACCATCATAATAAATATTGCTTAAATTATTGAATCCCTAAAACATCCCTATAAGGTAGCTCTTTATTATTATCATTGTACAGATAAAGAACTGAGGTTTAGCCAACTTATAGAACTTTCCCTCTGTTATGTAGCTGGTTAACCACAGAACCTGGATTCAGACCCATATCTGATGACCTTGAAGCCTATTCATGGAACCACTTCATTGTGTGTTATGTGGATCACAGCTTCTGGATAAAATGAGTATCACAATTTGCTTTTTAAATTCTATTATTAATTTCCAGGACTTACACCTCAAAATACATGTGCTCAATCATGATAGTAAGTATAAGGTGAAGGGACTGTTTTAAGGGTAACAGTTATAGAGATTGGCACAAGGAGAGATTAGCACAGTTAGAACCCCCTTATAGACATATAAATATACATAATAAAAAATTCAATCCTTTTTCATCCCTTAGGATTTTTTCTCCCTCAGAGGCCCCTAGTTTTTATATTTACAGAGCTGTTAACTCACTCTGGCTCTCTTGGAAGAAGCCTGATATAACTATGTAAACATAGTAGCTTACACAGGATCCTCCTTTGACAGGAAAGTTGGGATTCATAGAGGATTCAGGTTTCTGTTAAAACCAGAATTGTGCTGCTAGAATCCTTAATTTCCAGCACTCCAGGCAGATTCCAAGTACACATACTCTAAAGATCTAGCTGACAGAGGTAGTGCCCTGGCAGTATCCGACAAAGCTAATGAACACTGAGAGAGAGGCTATTTGGTTTTGGAGAAGGCACTCAAGGCTAGAACCTTCGAGTGGCCATGAGAAAGGCTGCATCCATCTTTGTTTTTCTGCCTCTTGGCTCTGCTATCAATTTCTACTCAACTCAGGCCATACCTCCCCATGGAGACTTATAAGATCATGAAAATACTATGACTGAAGCATCAGATTTATTCCTCCCTCCCTTCTTTCTTCCTTCCTGTTTACCTTCCTCCTCCTCCTTCTACCTCCTTCTTCCTCCTCTTTTTTTCTTTCTTCTGTCTCTGTGTCCCCTCTCTTCCTTTCTCATTCTTTCTTTATTTCATTAGCCTTTCAAGGATTTCTTATTTTTGAAAAGTCAGTACTGAAAAACAGTTTGTCCCCTGCATAAGCAGTTTCAGTGATGTGAGTTTAGCCCAGTGAGAGGCTGAACTGTTGACTTGGGTTGACTGAGGACTAAAGTTTAATTATGAGAGGGTCCCTTTATACTAAGTGTGCCCTAGTATTGCAGAGGAGTGAATTCAGAAGTTTGGAGTGAAGCAAGCAGGTCCACTGCATTACTCTCATCTGTGGTGGATGGTCTGGGTATGTGAGTTAAACCAGTAGTTTCTGAACAAGAATCAGGCTTTGTTCCTACCTGGAGGTTTATGCTGGCTGGTGCCTTTTAGCTCCTGGGAATTGGATTCACACAGTTTCCTAGCACACTACTTTCATAATCTCAAACATGTCACATGCATGTTTCCAATACTTTTTGGAATGATGACAACCAGAGTCAGCCTAATGTCCCTCTAACTCTTAAATCACTTTTTTTCAGCACCTTCTCCTCCCCTCTCCTAGCTCTTTCTGGTTCTCAGCCTTTTCATGTCCTTGCCAGCCAGAACCTTCACTGGCATGTCTTAATTAGCCCTACTACCCTTACCAGTGTCTCCTAGTCAATCAAAATTTACTTGTCTTACATTGCTTTCCCTCAAAGCCCTGATGGGTAATTAAAACCAACATGACAAATCCATCACTATAAGGTTTTAATGCCTGATTGCTATTTGTTAACAACATACTACATTTTGGAGAACTGCTGCAACAGAGAGCCCTTGACAATCAAGAAGAGAAGAGATTTTCAGCACACCTATCTACGACGTCAGAATTATTGAGTGCATCATCTGGGCTGCCATATTATTCTGTCTAATTGCTAGGACTGACCCTGTAGTGCACTTTTCTTTGTTGGTTTTGTTACCTGCTGGATGACATTTTAATGTAAGACAAAGCACTTCTAATTCAGCCTTGTTAAGAAGGTCTTTGAAGGATGTCAGAGCAACCCTCAAGCTAGCCCCATGGTGGTTGGATGTTCACATTGACAGTGCCTCTGGATATGGCCCCACATTTTCCAATGTACGTGACATTTGGGATGGGTGGGGGAACTCTCGATTTGGTACTCTGGGAAAAGTAAGAGGTCATCCATCTTTCTAATGTGTATGTCACTTCTTACTGATTTGTTTGAGTATCAGTGGTTACATTCCAACATGTGGAACAAGTAGATTTGTCAGACATTTCAGAATTTGTAGCAAATAGGTACAGTGTGACTGCATGGACTAGGAAGAGAAATTAAGGGGAAATTAATTATTGGCCACTGCTAAAGACATATTTTTACCCTTTTCAGTCAATCATCAGTCAGTCATTTAAACCATCCATACATCTTACTTGAACATTCATTTTACCAAAGTCAAGATGATGAAGCCACATGAAAACTAGAAAGAAGTATTGGACACTGTCCTTGTCCTCAAGGATCTCATAGTATGATCAATGCAAGAATTCCCAAAGAAGTGTGGTGTGAGGTGGGGTAAAAGAGGGGTGGACACTCAGCAGAATCATCCAGACAACTTTTTCAAAATACAATTTCCTTGGCATTACTTTATATTTTCTGGATAAAGTCAACAGGAGCAATGCCACCCTGACATCTGTGCTTCGAAAGCACTTCCCCAGGTCATTCTGGTGGATGCTGAGATTAATTAGATAAGGTACACAGACATGTGAGAAGTTAAGTAGGAACATGGGCCATAGGAAAGACTTCCTGGTGCCAACCAAAGGTTAGTGCAGGACAAGGTGAGAGCACCACGGATTCGAGTAGTCTGAGGGCCTCGGAGACAATAAATCTGAGTTACGTTTGGAAGGACAGGCAGGTTTTGAGCTGAACAAGATAGGTGAAGGGCGTTTCCTCCACTTTACTAGTCATCATATTTCCCAAATTTGTTGAGCCATTAAAATCTCCTTTATTTGTGAAAAGTCAAATCTCAAACTTTATCCCAGAGCTAAAGGATCAAGTTTTCTTGGAGCAGATCCTGGGAAACTATATTTTAAACAGCTGCCCCAGATTATCCCAAGAGTTAAATAATTTTGTCAGACACTGCACTTTATCTTGACTTCATGAATCTTGTTAGGATTTTCGAATTGTGTTTGAGAAACAGGAAGTAAAACAATAGGGTACCATTGCTTCTCTTAAAGTAGCGGGGATAATGGGATGGTTTTTAGGGTTCATGATATGGAGAGTTTTCCATAGCAATTCATAAATTTTGAATTTAATGAGTATGAGGGTGCCTTTAAACTTTTTCTTTTGAATAGAGGAAATCCAAGATAATATATTATTTCGAGTGATTAGCCTAATAGAGATCCCAAGGAAGGAGACAGGGAGGGAGAGAAAGAAGCTTGGATAGCCCAAATCAGTGCCAGGAACCTTTTGTTTTAGTGTAGAGTGAAGAGGCCAAGAAAGAACTGCAAATGTTATAAGATACAGGTTAGAACTTATAGGCCGGGGGTTGACAGTGGGATAAGCACAATTGCTTTCATTTGCCATCCCATGGAGAGGTCTATGACGGGCTGGGCACAGTTGGACACTCTACGAGTCCTGCTCCAGGAGAGGAACTCTCCTCTTATTTTTCTCCCTTTTTTATAGATATTTTGGGAATGTGGAGCCTCCTATCGAGAGTATGAGACTGGGAGGTTTTGCTGTCATGAGAGCACCCTGATAGAAAGGACCGACATCTTATAGGCAATGTCAGCTGCTTGGAGAAGTGACACACCTATGCTGACAGCCCCCAGAGACTTTGTGGGAAGATGAGACTGCTGAGGGCAGGAGAAGCCACTGGACTAGCTAGCTCTCACCAGGCAGTCCAGAAAGAGCTGCCAGAGTCATCCTGGGGTAACCCTAGTTCCAAGCAGGCTTCGGAGGTCTTATGGGTTCAGTTCCAGACCACCACTGTATAGCAAGTACTGCAGTAAAGCAAGTTGTAATCTTTTTGTTGGTGAAGATATCTGTCTTCCATCTTTAAAAAACACAACATCTGTGAAGCGTAATGAAGTGAAGCGCAATAAAACGAGGTATGCCTGCATCCCTCCTAGAGCAGTCGCCCAAGGTTAGGAGGGGAGGGCGGGTTGGGAATGGAGGGCGTACTTTTTCTCTAATGCCTATCCTTCATCTAAATGTTGTGCAATTCTGTAAAGGAACAATTAAGGAAGAAAACTTTCCAGAAAATCAGTCAGCGAAAGCCCCTTCTCTCTCTTACATCATGGGTATTTCAACAGGTAGGACAGTCTCTGAGAGTTTTTAATTAGAGGAGGCCACACCTTCTAGTAAGCCACTTTTCAAATTCCTTCCCAGGCAAAGTCCTCGCTCTGTAAATAAACTTGTAGTCACTTTTCCATAAAAGCATTTACTATATTAGCGTCTTCTCTGAAGGTTGGGTCAAAAGAAAATACACAGGATCTCTTTCTGTCAGTTAGGATTGTGTTCATCTGCACTCTGCAGAAAGCCGGATTTCGGTGGCTTAAATCAACTAGGAGTTTTTTTCCCCCCGCCATAACAGGAAGGTCAGAGGTGGGTGAGCATTGAAGTTGATTCTGAGGCTCGACAATGTTAAGGCTGACACCCTCTGGGGTCATCTTGGTTGGCCTAGTCGTTATGATTCGTGGCGGGTCCAGCCACACATGAGTGTTCAAGGTAGGAAGAGGGTAGAGTGAGAAGAGGTGCGTTAGGTACATTTGTGTCTCTTTCTATCAGAATGAGAAAAGTGTTAAAGAAATTGCTTCTTCTGACCCAGCAGAACTCTGACCCTTGGCCCAGACCTGGGCATACAGTTACCCCTAACTTTAGTGTAAGTTGAGAAAATGAGTCATTTTTCCTTCCAGACTTCATGGAGGGGAATGGCAAGGGAGAAGGGCTAGAGATGACTCTTGGGTTGTCAAATATCAGTGTCTGCCTTACCACCCAGGCTCATTAAAGTAGAGCAGTGATTCTCAATTGTTGCCACACATTAGAATCAGCCAAGAGAGCTTTAAAAATCCAGAAGCCCAGATACATCCCAGACCAATTTCATCCAGATCTATGAGGGTGGGACACAGGTATCAGTATTTTTTAAAGCTCCTCAGGTCAGCTCAGTGTTCAGTGAAAGTTGAAAACAACTGATGTGACCCACTCCCCTGGAATTTTAAAAACAACTGCCCCAGATAATATTGATGCAGGTAACTCATAAATCCTTTTGAAAAACAGTTAAACCCTCCTTCATTGACAGCTTTTTTCTTCCTTCCTTCCTTCCTTCCTTCCTTCCTTCTTTCCTCCTTTTTCTTTCTTTCTCTCTCATTGATAATTTTTTACATTTATCATGTGTTGACATGAT
>NW_006434709.1:5242823-5243764 GCF_000325575.1 Pteropus alecto | reverse complement strand
CCTTCCTTCCTTCCTTCCTTCCTTCCTTCCTTCCTTCCTTCCTTCCTTCTTTCCTTCCTTCCTGCCATTTCTTTTTTTTTCTTTTCTTTTATTCAGAAGTATCTACTGAATGCCTCTCATATCTGTGAGTATAGGAGAAAAATAGGATTGTATTTATGCTTTATGCTCAGTTACTTCCAATGCCTTCTGATCGTGTAGTACATTACAATGAAGAGAAAATACTTTTATATACATGATGTCATTTAAACTTCAGAGCTAGACTATGAGGCATTATTATTTTGGTTTAAGAGCCAGAGAAACTTGATTCTCAATAAGGTGAAGTGAGCTGCTCCAAGTCACTTTGCTCTGAGTTGATGTAAGTGGAGGTGTCATTGGAAAAGAGCTTCAGTTTCTACCTTCAGTACTTTAGCCACTGGAAGTTAAAACCCACATGTACACTATAGCTAAAGTGTGCAAACTGAAATTCATTTTGCAAATGTGCCCAAAGTGAATGATGCAGGAATATGGTAAACATTGATTGATGAATTACTATCTAAAAACAATATTCTCAGTGCTGTATTGCATGCAGTCACTCATTAGATCGTCATAACAAGCTTATTTGACAGGTACTCCAATCTCCACATTACTTACAAGGAAACTGGAGACTTAATTGCTTGTCCGAGGTCATAGTGTTAGTTGGAAAAGGAGATATGATTTGGACCCTTGCATCTGGTTCCAAACCTGTGCTCTTAACTCAGAGCTGCCTTGTACAATTGAGCAGGATTTTCATTGCATAAAAGGGCCTAGCCAAGAGGGCTAGCGGGAGCTGAAATTCAGTCCAAGTTCAGTACACTAAGCCTCCATCCTGGGACAGGGCTGTATGATCCCAGAGGGACAGTGTTTCTGTAATTCCTGTGCAGGTAACCTGTAGACTGTGTGCGTTCTGGTCTTAACCACTACCT
>NW_006434709.1:5240620-5242595 GCF_000325575.1 Pteropus alecto | reverse complement strand
GCTTTTTTTTTTAACATGACTTCATTTCATTCATTCATTTAGTCACTAACCCACTTACTCATTCACAAATATCTGTACAGGCACACTTTACTGTGCTTCACAGGTGTTGCATTTTTTACGAAATGAAGGCAGAACCCTCCACTAGCAAAAACATTATAATTCGGTTAATTGTGGTACTCACTTTATTACGATAGTTGGATATGTAACTTGCAGTATCTCTAAGGTACGCCTGTAGAGGGCCTTCAGTGCTAGGGCATCTCTAGGAGACATTGACCAATATAGACTCCAAGTCCTTCCTGCCGATATCTGTGCATATTACTCATTAGAATTGATTAGCTGTATACCAAAGATATGATTGTAGGAATTTTTTTCTTATTCTTTCTCATCAAAGAAATATATATGTATATATACAGTAAGAAATCAGATAGTTCAGAAAAATTATGATAAAAAGCTGTAATCTCTTACTCTGCCTGCTTTCTAGCCCTACTAGAGGTTCCTGTGATTTGGTCTTACACATCCTGATTCATAATGCATTCTGTGCCTTGAAGATGCTCTCAGGCTGTCTACCCAAGTCCTACCTGGCCGAAGGAGACCAGTGAGCTTGAATCTCAATATGGGGTTTTGACTTCCCTCATGTGGGTAGAGTCTCAGAAACTTTAATATAGTGTAACTTTATATTTGCCCTTTTCTTTACCCTATCTTTTCCTTTCTTTCTCTCTCTCTCTGCTTAGCCTTTTGCATCTAGAATGGTATCTGACACACAGTAGGCCTTTAATAAATATTTATGAATGAGTAAAGGAAGGGATAGCAATTATGGCTAATATTTATGTAAGACCTGACAATTTTCAAAGTGTTTTTCACATTGCAAATCTCATTCAATCTTAATAAGTTATGGATTGAACTTTATTATTAATATTAAATCTATCTTATGTATATGGAAATTGTATTTCAATGACATAAAACAACTTTCCCCGGTGTAAAATGGTGGACAAGTTCCTGAGCTGATCTTCAACTGCAAACAACTAAATATGCTGAATAAAAATTTAAATCCTTTTTGTAATTCGTGCATGAGCTTGCAAGAAGGTAAGGAATACCCAGGCATAGGACTGGATGAGGTGAGAGCTCAGTTACTGCCATGGGGGCATTTTCTGGGTAAAACTGACCATCATTTTTCAAATGGGGCTTGGGGTTTGAAAGACAAAGCGCAGGGCCTACCCAAGGTAGGGAATCTAATAAAAGACCCTCCAGAATGCTGCAGCTTTGTGGGGCTACGACAGCAGTGCAAAAGTGAATTAAAAGTAAACAATTCCTCTGTCTACTCAGGGGACCTCAAGGAAAACCGTCTCAAACCTTGCCAAAGAACTGAAGGGGCAAAAAACTTCCTTGAAAATAGGTAATCATAAGCCATTTCTCACAAAGCTTCGCAGATCAAATTCACATCAATTCACATCATTTAGGGTGGCCTAAAATATCTCAAGCTGATCAGTTTCCTTAAAGTTTTCCAGTATTGGTACCAGTATTGGTAATGTCTCCATTCACTGATAAAAGCAAACACTAATCTCTTCTTGAGGAATCCACCTTCATCCTAGGCCTCAAAAATTTTCCACAGGTAAAACACTAAGATCAATTAGCTATTTATAGTCAAAAGTCATTAAACATACAAAGAGATAAGATATCATTAACAAGAGTCAGGAGAAATAACAGATAACAAAATGAGGCCTTAAAAAAACCTTCAGATTTTAGAAAGATCAGCCCCAGAATATAGAATAATGTGTTTTATCAGATGAAGTAAAATATGAGTAAAGAGCAAGTAGATTGGTAAAAAGAATCTCTAGAAATAAAAATATGATACTTTTCTAATGACCGTTTTTTCATATAACATTTTAACATCAATACATTTTTATACATATTATAATATGGTTTTTATAACATTTCTGTTATAAAGCCCTAATCTGTGTAAAACATTCTGTTGATG
>NW_006434709.1:5230369-5240576 GCF_000325575.1 Pteropus alecto | reverse complement strand
ATGCCAATTTATACATGATCACGATGCTCTCAGTTTTAAGGACCAACCACAGTGAGAACCATCATGTGTTTCTGTTTAATGACTTGATGGTACTCTCTGGGAGGTACTTCAGCATGTGTGTGAATGTTTATTCACTAAAAGGTGGTGATAATAATACCACCTTTGTAGAGTTGTTCTGAGTGTAGTGATTGAGACCTTGCCTACTGGAGTCAGACAGACTGGGCTTGTATCCTGTCTGTACCACTTACTAGCTATGCGACCTGGAACAAGTTTTTCATTCTCTCTGTGCCTTGGTTTCCTCATTTGCAAAAGGGAATACTACAGTTCATGTCTCATAATGTTGTCAAAGGGGCAAATGAGACAGTGCATATCAAGAGCTTTGCACATGGCTAATACATAATCAGTGTTAATTATTGTGATTATATAGTGTATTAGTGTCTGGGACATAGCAGGCAGCCCATACAGTTCACCTAGTCCAGTCCCCTATCTTTACAGGCCAAAAAACTTCAGGGTATTGGAGTTTGAATCAGAGGCAGTCTTTCTGTCCTGTGGAAATGGCAGTGAAGGAGAGAGAGAAAAATATGAGAATTTTAAATGTTAGTGGGTGAATCAAACCTTTATTCCTTTGCAATAAAAAGATATACTCGTGTTTCAATGGACTTTTTCTCATGGAGCAGGACTGTCAGTGGAGCTGACTGGAATTGCCAGGAATAGGCAGAGATTTTAGGAGACGCTGAACATTGGAGCTGCTCTCATCTCCTGGGAGTATGACTGGAAGCAGGCCGGATAGTGACCCCAGTCAGCAGAAGTGTGGGCAAAGCCAGGCACTGAGTAAAGGTTAAACCTATAAGGAGAGGTTTATGAGAGATGGAGGAAAGGGAGGTAGAGAGAATGTGAAGGCAGGAGGAGAGAATGTGAAAGAAGAGGAAAGGAGAGGTTCAGACATTTTGTATTAGAAGAAAAGAACCTCTGTGGCCAATTTATTATTACTTTAAAAATTATCCCATTTCACTTTATTCTAGAGATTATGTACAAAGTTGTTTTGAGCTTGAATGGATTGTAAAATATACCCCCAAGGCAATATGAAATCTGTCCATCATGAAACTGAGTTAAGTCTGTCAAAAATTTACATAACTTTTTGTCTTAAAAGATATCTGCTCTGCATAAGGGATATAGGTGCCTTCATCAAGCAGTTTCTGAGGCTTTTTAAAAAAGTCTCATTGAGACATTTTACAAGGCCGAAAGATCTGAGTACATTGCTAAGGTAGTTGAGAGCTTGATGTGACTAATTAAATCCTCTATAGAAATTAGTTTTAACAAGTTCTGCCAGATGCTCTCATTGCAAATAGCTGCTTGGGGATTAGGAAAGTTGGGACAAAAATGAATAAAGTAGAAACTTAACTACTTGTAGTTGTAGAGAAATAGAGAAGGCGGCTTGTGTACTCTCTGCTGTCACAGAGAGTAAGAGAAGAGAAGAGAAAGGAAAGAGAGGCTTTGAGTACTGAATTCATTCCAGCAGCCTGGATGAGGTACCTAGAATATCTGTTAGTGAGACAGAAAGAAAATATATGGATCTTAGCAAAGCCCAGAGGGCTAGTTTAATCTGAGAGAACTCAGAAATTTTGGACAAATTGCAGAGAGGGGATTTTGATGCCAAGCTTAGCAATTCAGATCAGATTAAAGTTGAGCTAAGAATTAGTGAAAAGGTACTTAGTTGTACCTTAGATGTGTATTTCTTTAAAACCTGCTCTAAAATATAATCTTTGAGATCATCTATTTAAACATGGCTGTTAGTATCTCAAATATAGAAGACAATTCTGTTTCCACTTAGCACTTTCATTCTGAAGGAATTTATGCTAGAAGACAAGGAAACATTATTAGGTGGCTGCAAGTGTAGCTGTTTTTGACGTAACAGTGGCGGGAAAATAAGTCAGTAAAGAGGTCTAATAAGTCTATAAAGAGAAAGGTGTTAGTAGAGGTCTACTTCTGAATGGCAGGCAAAGCCAAAGGTTTTTTGTTTGAATCAGGTGACTGTACAGGACTGCCACTTGGTGGCAGCATTCTTAAAACGTGTGTACTAGTTTTCGAGTTGGAGTGATGAATAAAGTTCTTTTAAAAGTTGAAAGTGTGAAATAAAGGTTATGAAGTGACAAAAAAAGTTATAGCAATAGTGCTTGAATGGCTTAAACATGGCCAAGAAAATATAAAGTATCTGTTGTGCTACTAAGAATGAACACAGGGCTGGAAGAGATGTTTCCCCCCTATATTTTGTCTAGTTCTTTAAATTGTGTCTATTTATTCATTTTTTAAAGTTGTTACTTTCCTTCCCTTTTTGGGGAATGGGGAGAAAAAAACAAGTTATGATTAATCAACCTTTTGTAGACCGGAGAAATTATTTCCTCTTTTGGCTCTTTAATCACTGGATCACAGCCTTTAAGTGTGGGAAAATGTGGATATTTACTTTACTCGAGAGGAAAAATATTTCAATGTCAGAAGAGATGTTTTTTGTTTGGTGGCTTGTTTTTGTTCTTAACATGAAAATCCATGGGTTGAACTAAATGAACTGTCGATTTGCTTTAGGCCTACTTCAGAGTATTTTGGTGTTTCGGATTTGTCTAGTTCAGTAATATGAGAAAAATATATAGACCAATATTAACTGAACCAAGGTATGGCACCGGGTCTAGATTTGGAGGAGAGAAGTATTTCAGTTGGTGACGTCACTGAAAATGTTAATATTTGTGTTTACTGCATTTTACCTTAGTTTTGTGCTCCTATTTTGGTAGATTTAAGTTTCTCATAGGAAATAACAGGAATGTTGAGAATATAAATGTAGAGATATAAAGCATCTTTAATTAACAATATCTTGAAATAAGTTATTTTATTTTTGCTGCTGTTTATTAAAACATGCTCAATACCTCTTAGTCTTTTTCTATACTGTATCACATGATGATTTGTAATCCTAAATTTATTGGGCTCTTATAATCTCTTCTTTCTCTATGACAAATGAGAACCTGAGACACAGAATATCAGTGCCTGGCTCACTAGCAGCCACCTTCTTCAGGTAGCAGCAGGCTCAGGTTGACAAATTCTGTTCACAAATCAAGCATAGAATTATTATCTAGAGGTAATTGTTGGGTAATACTTTGATATGTTATAAGGACTTACCATGTGTTTGACCTTGAGTACCTTCTAAACCATCCCACAATAAAGTGAAAACCTGAAAAGTCTCTGATCATATTCTGAGGTCAAGCCATTGTGCCTCAGTGAGAAATGTCCTCCGAAATGAAGGGGAAAATATTAAGCCAGCATCATCTTTAAATTCTACCCTTCTTCTGCCTTGTGAGAGGGTGGCATAATTCATGTCATGGGGTCAGAAATGTTGACACTGCATCCCTTCCCTGAGCTGATCCTAATGGGTGTTTGGAAAGCATGAGGCCTGGAGCAGATATTGCAAGATGTGCAGAAGCTTTGGGTGTGGCCAGAGTCCAGCCTGGGGTGTAGACTATAGAGAATGGACTTATTCTGCAAAATAAAATACAAGGATTTTTTTTTTTTTAAAGTAACTAGAGGTGGGAAGAGAGAGGAGAGCCATGCAACATGACAGAGTGACTAAATCGTACAAGAGAAATTGGGGTTTAACATTAAATTGTACCTTATTTGCAACACTGTGTTGCAAACATCCCACATTACTACAGATCTTCAGTAAGATCCCCAATGCATACACATTCTTTGGGAGAGTGGTCTTAGTTTTGTGGCAATCAAGAAGGGTGCTGGGTTTTCGGCCAGTGTTGTTACAAAGCATGGAGAAAGGGGACTACCATGGAGGTTGGGCTGTATGAGATTGAGGCTGATCATCTCCTAGCAGCTGGCGCTCAGATCAGAATTGTCTGTGAACTCCAGCGAATGTGTGACATATTGGAGAAGACAAGAAATAGAAGCCCTGGGCCTCAAGTTTAGATAGATGAGAGAGAAAGAGAGAGAGAGACAGACAGACAGAGAGACAGAGATAGACAGAGAGAGACAGAGAGACAGAGACAGACAGAGGTAGAAACTTCCACCAGTATGTGACTGCATGTGTTGAGAGCCCTCGCTGTCCTTTGTTCCATGTTAGGTACTATGCAGTGATAGAAGAATAACACTTGTGCCTTGCCCCCAAAGAGCCCATGAGCCAAGTTGGGAAAATCAATTTATCATATGATATGGTAGCAGTATTACTTCATATTTTCTAATATAGTAAAACCAGAAAATACTGAAGCAGAAGCAGCTTGGGAAAAATCGAGAAAGTGGTATCTTTGTGGCTTTTTTTCTAAGTAGAATTAGAGTCAGCAAAATGATGGAAAACTTCAGGGTCATGAATGAAGCTTTGTGTCTCTATAGAACTTTCCTCTTTCCCCAGGCTTCCTCAGCAAACTCTAGGATTCTAAAGAACATTCAGAATTAGCAATTGCTATGATGACTTGGAGGAACTACCATTTGATACCAACCCAATAGTGACACAGAAAGCTAACATTTGCTTGCAGCTTGATTTATCTAAGCATTTTGCAATTATTAATATTTAATTTCCAGAGAAATACTGATGAAGTAGATACCACTGTTTCCTCATTTTATAGATGAAAGCTCAAAGAGGTTAAGCAAACTGTTGAAAGTCATACAGCCAGTTGACAACTAAAATTCATTGGTCATCCCTTTGGTTGGTCAGTTCATGTCATTGTTTCTTTACAGGGGTGGCACCACCCTCCAAGAGATGTTTGGAATTTTTTGTAAGCACTTTTTGGTTGTCACAATGGTCAGTGGGCAGGAGCAGCAATGCAGACAATCTTAAGCTACAGAGAACTATCCTGTATCCATATGGCTTATAAATATCCCATTGGATATTCCCGGAGGTAAAATACACATGATTAACCAACATACTGTATCACTCTGCATTTGTAGCAATTCATTCTCAGTAATTTGCTCTAAAAAGGCAAGAATCTGATGATTTTTTGTTTGTTTGTTTGTGCGTGTACCTTCCAGGGTAGCTGTGTCCCAGCAGTTACACATTGAAATCCATATATTTTTTGCATGCATCAGCCATCATTTACTTGTCTTTTACATGATAGCTAGGACATATTTAAATTTTTAAATTAGGTGTATAGGTGGGCTATGTTACCTGTAAATTTTATTTTAAAAGAGGAGAGAAGATACTTCAAAATATTTGTTACAAGAGTGAGGCACTGTGGATGTCAGAGATCAAACTGATGGTACCACTGAGACCACTACTCTCAGGTGAGAGATTACAAAGTGATGGCTCACAAGCCAGATTGAGCCCACAGGCATATTTGGTATGATCCACAGAATATTCCAAAAGGTGTTCAAATATATTGCCAACATTAGAACAAGACTTTCAGAAAACTTCTGCATTTTTGATTTCTTTTGGAAATTCTCACAGTCTAGCAATACAAGGACCTAAATGGTCATGGCCACCCCATGCCCTTTGGAGGGACATCAGCTCTCTAAATTGGCGTGGTCCTAACCTGGCCAGCTTGACTCACGGAAGTTTAGTCCCCGGGGGCAGCTACAGCATGACTCTTAGACACAGGGTGACTTATTTGGATTGTGCTTCTGGTCACCCCTCTTTTTCGTTCTGCATGGTATAAGTTGTGCTGAAAAGACTAGAATCCAGCTTCCTTCATCTGCAGTGCAGATGCTCCACCATAAGACTCCCTTACCTGCTCAGTGCACCCAGCTATCTAGTGCATGCCTGCAAGTGGCTGCTGCCCACTGTGATTTGGCCTCAGACTTGTGGATTAGACATGAGAGGTTTTGCTATCCGTGCCTAGCCTCCTGAATCATCCTCTCCCCAAAAGTCCCCATAGTT
Source organism: Pteropus alecto (assembly GCF_000325575.1). Classification (NCBI taxonomy): domain Eukaryota; kingdom Metazoa; phylum Chordata; class Mammalia; order Chiroptera; family Pteropodidae; genus Pteropus; species Pteropus alecto. The sequence goes on along the minus strand of NW_006434709.1, from coordinate 5,234,719 downwards.
AATCATGATTTATAAGTACCCCGTTCCCTTTCATATTTTTTTGTCATGTTAATTTGGTGTTTGGATTTTGAAGTTAATGTTAAAAGAGATGAAGCCTAATAGTTGAGAACTTTTTTTTTTTTCAAGCAAGCAGAAAAACACTGCTGAGAAAGGGAACATGAAATACCCCTAAATTCATTTACTATAATTTTCTCCTACACAGATTTAAATTATTATTGTTTTCTGGCTATAGAGAATGAAGAAATAATTAAGGTCTAAAACATGGACTGTGTAGAGGGAATTATGAATGCCACATGTCTGCAATTGAAACTAGATAAATTTTGAAACCAAATTAATTGAGCGTATAGTAAGAGGCTCTGAAAGTTTAGGAAGTGAATGGTAAGGCAACTTATTTTTTATTTTGCTTTATTTTTGTATTCCTAAACTTGTCTTTGGTATCTCCTTGATGATTTGTTCTGTGGGAGGCAGGCCTAGTTGGGGACAGCCTCTCTACCTGTTGGAATCTTGCACAAAAAATCAGACAGGCTTGGGTAGATTCTCTCCTCCCGGCTAAGGAGAGGCCTGGTTGGTGCAGTAACCAGCACCCCTGCTTCACTAATAATAGTCTGGTGGCTTAGTCACTCCTGAGAATAAATACTCCGCCCTGTTTGAAAACACAAGGAGAAAAGAGGAGAAAAGTATACAGTTAGAGATGAAGTTAAAACTCCCTTTTGATAAATGCTCTCACATTTCATGGGTCAGACCTCACTGACCAAGTCTGTCAAACAGGAAATTGTCATAGTGAGCAAACTGTGTCTTCTCATTGCCTGTGACCAAATCAAGGCTTTTAAAAAATAAGCATTTGATAATGTCTGTTGAAGGAATCAGTGACCAATGAAAACTGGTTAGCTTTAATCTCTCAAGATATTATTCAGTATTATTATTCAGCTTTATTCAATAACTCATTTATCCATCTGACAAAAGTATGCTGAATATCCACTCTGTTCCATGTGTGGGCATTGTTCCAGCTGCTAGGGATAGAGGAGTGGGTAAGACAGGTTCATGCCCTCAATTTCAGGAGACACAGAATAGACCAGGAAGCAACTACACAGGCATATACAGATAGGAGGAGGTGCGCTGAGCAAAATGAAGCAAGGGCTGTGGGAGCAAATGACTGGAGATGGGGCTAATTTGGATTGGGTATTCAGGGAAGGTTGCAGAGATGAGAAGAGATTTGAGAAGATTTGAATAAAAAGGAGTCAGGGATGCAAATATCTGGGGATACAGAACTCCAGGGAGGGGGAACAGCACGTGTCCCAAGGTAGGAGTGAATCTGGTGTGTTCAAGGAACCAAAAGAAAGCTGGAGAATCAAGGAGAGTGGAATGAAATGAGATGGGAGAGGCAAAGGTAGGTCATGAGAAGAATCTGACAGAAAACCGCAGTAGGAAACCTTGGAAGGCTCCAAGCAGGGAATATCATGGTGGAACTACTCTTTCCTAAGATTAGTTGAAATGTAAATGGATAAATGCATTGTGGTGTATTCATGCAATGGGATATGCTATAATAGAGAAAACAAATGAACTACGAATCTGTACTTGTAACATGGATAAATCTCAAAAACATAATGTTGAGTGAAATAAGTAAACCACAGAAGAACATGCACAGCAGTATTCCATTTATGTGAAGTTCTAAAGCAGACCAAATTAGGCCATAAACTTTGGGGAAACAATTTGGGTTCACAAAAACCTAAAAATAAATAGCATCTTTCCTTAGTACGTCTCTCTATATAAATGCATAGAAAAAAGACTAGACTGATAAAAACCCAAAACTTATGACCGTGGGTACCCCAGAAGAGGGAAATTGAATGAATGGGAGTAGAGGGGATGGTCAAGAAATATTTAAACCTTATCTATAGTTTTTGAACTTTACATTGTATTAGTTTCCCGTGGCTGCTGTAACAAGTTACCACAAACTTGGTGGCAAAAAGCACATACGTTTATTCTCTCACAGTTCTAGAGGCCAGAAACCCAAAATCAGTTTCACCAGGCTGAAATCAAGGTGTTGGCAGGGCTGTGCGTCTAAGGGGAATTTGTTTCTTGTCTGTTCCAGGCTTCTTGTGGCTGCCGGCATTTTTGGCTTGTCTGTCTCACTCCAACCTCTGTCTCCGTGGTCACATCACTTTCTCCTCTTCTGTGTCTGTCTACTCTCTCTCTCTGCTTTTCTCTTTTAAGGACATTAGTGAAGATATTTAAAGCCCACTTGGGTAATACAGGATCATCTCATCTAGTTCATTTGACGATCCTTAATTACATCTGCAAGGACCTTTTTTCCACATATAGTCACATTTACAGGTCCAAGGTTAAAACATGGATATCTTTTGGGTGGGCATTTTCAGCCTCCCACGGTACATTTATGTACTTGTTGCATAATTAAAAAGAAAAAAAAATTTTCTGAAGGGTGGGTAAAAAACAATACCCCTGGCTGCTATGTGAAGACCAAGTAGGAGGTCATTGGACTTGTCCAGGTGACAGGTGACAGTAGCCTGGACTTGGGAGGTAGGGATGGAGATGAGGAGAGTGGAAGAAATTGTGATAAAATCTGGAGATAGATTTTAGGAGTGACTGGTGGGTCAGATGCAGAGGAGGAGGGACAAAGGAAGAAATAGGACGACTTATACATTATGGCTTGAGAAACTAAGAGGTGCTGTGTACTGAGATGGAGAACATGTAGGGAGGGGCAGTTTTGGAGGGACATTTGGGAACTTCAGCTATAAGACACTGGTAAATATTGCTAAATATATTTTCAGCCTTTGGAAAAATGCTCAGCATTACTGAGCCAAGAGAGTTTAGCATTTTAATAAATTGAGCAATTTCTCATTGTGGGCTACCGAAGTCTAGGAAAGAGGTTTGGTAAGATCCCAAGGAAGGCAGAAAGTTTAGTAGATGGTTTGCAGAGCACCTGACCCCTTTGGCAGATTGAGTGACGCAGGAAGAATTCTAGACAATGACCGCTGAAATGAGAACAGACGGAAGTGGGTTGGTCTTAGGTTCTGAGGTCTTTAGGTAAGCTTTCTTAAACTTGAACCCTGATATTTGCTCTGCACAGAGATAGTTCTTATTTTGCAGCTTCCACCTGTGTACGTAATGACAGAACAAAGGAAGATTCTATTTGCATCTTCTCACCTCTCCCCTCCCACCCGATAGAAACACTTTATAGAAAACAAATTGTTTTATTTTGCAAATTCTGTACTCTCTGGCCTAGTAGGGGCTTTGGAGTCAGACAGATGCAGATCACAGGTATGGAGAGTGGCTCTGCCGTCTGCCACGTGACCCTGAGCTCATTACCCAGTCTCTCCAGGCCTGCACTTCCTCGTGGGATTGTTGTGAAGGTCAGATATGTGCTCGGTAAATGTTTGATGTTATTACCATTATCAGCTCAGCTTCCTAGCCTTTGGATGTCTCCCTGTAATTTACTTTATTTAGAAATGCTAAAAGGTAACATTTCCTTCATAATAAAAACAAGCCAAAGACAATTCAGGTACCTTTTTTTTCTCTACCCTGTGCAAAGTCTACCTTTAAAGATTGTCCATAAATGAACAATTGTAATATTTCTACAAATGGCTTAAACATTTTCTGTTCTAATAGTTATTCTTTTTCTACTCTGCCCAGATAGACTCAGCTGCAGTTATCTGGAAAATGATTGCAAACTAACCCACTTGCTTTGGCTTGATTTCTCTAGATCCCTGAGGCAAAAATGGGGATAATTACTGAGGGGGATTATCAGGGAACAGTGATATCATCACCTAACCCTTCTCTAGGATTCCTTAGTGCAGACTTTGCAAACAAATCAGCAGAGAGCCTGTGAAATTACATTTGGTGTGAGTGTTTTTTGTTTCTAAAGCTAAATAATGGCATGATCTCTTTGGCCCCTACCCACTCCTCCCACTTTTTTTTTTTTTTTTTAAGACGGAAAATATAGCAGGAAATTCCATGCAATCATTGCTTTCGTATGAATTAACCAAACAGGGTCTGGCCTAAGTTTGCAAATGAAGACAATCCAAACTGAATTTGGAAACATCATATTTGTAAACAAGTAGCTGAAATAAATGACAGTTGTTTAAGGATAAAAGACATGATTACAGAAGGAACAGCTTTAACCATCATGAAGTGTTCGTTCTTTTCTTTCTTCCCTTCCCTTCCCCTTCCCTTCCCTTTCTTTTTCCCCTTCTTTCTTTTCTTTCTTCCTTCCTTCCTTCCTCCTTCCTTCTCTCTCTCTTTTCCTTCCTTCCTTCCTTCCTTCCTTCCTTCCTTCCTTCCTTCCTTCCTTCCTTCCTTCCGTCCTTCCTTCCGTCCTTCCTTCTTTCCTTTCTT
>NW_006434709.1:5197135-5230170 GCF_000325575.1 Pteropus alecto | reverse complement strand
TTCCTTCCTTCCTTCTTTCTTTCTTTCTTTCTTTCTTTCTTTCTTTCTTTCTTTCTTTCTTTCTTTCTTTCTTTCTTTCTTTCTTTCTTTCTTTTCTTCTCTCTTTTTGCTCTTTAAGTGAAGTGATTTTCCTAATGAATATGGTGAATTTAACAATTCGGTGCCTTTTCTCCCAGATGCTAAAACATCTGAGTCCCAGGCTGCTTCCTTCTAGGTTATAAACACTAATCCTTCCCCTAGTCAAGAGGCTTGAGGGCTCCTGTGAAGACAGGCCCGTCTAGGAGGGGATTGCTTTCTTAAAACGAGCTCTGGATTCGGTCTTGGACGGACCTAGGCCTGCGCTTTTTCTCCCTCACACTTATTTCCAATGACAGCTCTGATGGAGTCTAAGAATGCAACATCCGGAAGTCACAGTTTAACTGTGTTTAAGGAAACAGAGGCCATAGATGCAGCTCATGGATTCTCTAAATGCACTGCCCAGGACCAGCAACATCAGTATCACCTGGGAACTTGTTAGGAAGGCAAATGTCTGGGCCCCATCCCAGATCGCCTGAATCAGAAACTCTAGGGCTTAAACAGGCCCTGAAGGTGATTCTGACGCATGCTGAGATTTGAGAGCCGCAGGTCTAGTTCTTGGAAAAATTCAGATAAATTGAGTCAAAAGTTATTTATTCTCTCACCTTCTCCCAATTCTTCTTTTAGACATATACAGATTGGACAGGCAGAGTCATTGCCAGGCAAAGTGTTTGATTCTGGCAGGTCCTCTAAGATTGGCAGAAATGCCCCTGCTGGGGTCCAGCCTCTCAAGACAAACATCTGGAAGCTTTATTTCTGTACCTTCAGCCCAGACAAGTGGGTGGTAGAGAGAAAAGTAACTATCCCTTTTCTGTTTGAAAATATTTAGCTTGAGTGATGTGGAGATTTCAGTAGATCTGTGACAAGATCAAAGACCATAAGTTATTTAACATAATTTGCAGTTCAGCTTCCCATCCTTCATTTTCAAATATGGAATTCTGTTGGGAGTTCTCATAATCACTGAAAAGTATAATATTACAGGCTGGGTATAAAAATATTCTTTTAATGACTAGCAAATTAGTGAAATGTCTTGACCTGAGTGGAGATCAAATAGAAGATGTTGTTTTTATGAAGGGGGTGAGAAGACTAAATTGTCACCACATTGTTATTCTTCTTGAATTATCCACTCCTTAAAATGTCAGTTGATTAGATAAAATTTGTAACACAGTGCATCAATACGTGATGAGGGACTATGGCATACAGAGGGATCTTGGCACTTCTGCAGTTTTGGTTTGGTTTTAATTTTAGCATGGATAGTCTGAACATCAACCTCAGGTGATTCATTACATTGATCGTATATGGACAGTTCTAGGGACTCTTCTCACCTGACCAGGGTAGGAATACCAGGGTTCAGGACCTCTCCCTTGCCCCCTCACCCTCCAGAAAAGGCTTTCTAAGACAGTAGGCAGATGGGCTCCTTTACAACTTTCCCTTGTAAACCAAATAGTTACTTGCTACACATATTTTCCAGTGTGTTATAACTTCCCTAACATTTAACCTAAGGAGTCGTAAATTGAGCTGTGTAGATCTATGTTTCAAAATAGCATGTGTTCCATTCACAGTAAAAGCAGAACAGGTTTTGCCAAGTTTATAACCTCACAAATTCAGAGTTTTGAAGCAAAGATTTGAATTTCTTGTGGTGTTAAGACTATTTTCAAAAGCAACTGAGAGTCTAAAGATACTGCTTTGACGTCAATTAACTCTTTCTGAACGAGAGTCTTAATGAATTAATTTTAAACCAATCAACCATGGATATACCATACTTGCCTTGGAATGCACATGCATTCAAAGTGAAGGGTCAAATGCACCTTATTAACTGAGACATTTGAGGCTCTATTGGTTCTGTACTTACTTTTTAAAAAATTGGAAATATTACACACAAAATGTCTCATGTTCAGTGGGCCAAGGACAAGAATGTAAGAATTTATTGTAGTCTATAAAATGCTGTTTGTAACATCTTTTAACCCATTGTGCCTATGCCTTGTACAAATCTATTCAAGGAAGATACTCTATGCTGAAAGCTGGAGTGTTTTATTAAAATTTCCCCAAATGGTCTGGTATTGTGATACAAATGGCTAGTTGTTTCTTTCAGAGGAATGCCCCTGAGAAGGAAGAAGGGCCACTCCTGCCTGCCTTCTCTCATGCCTTGTCTCTCTCTTCCTTGTCTAGCAGTAACTCCTCTGTTAGCCACAGGTGACCCCAGGAATCCATTCCCAAGTAGGTCTGTTTGATCCTGAGGTAGTCAGAATCAGTCACATGATTCTCACACACACGTGGTATGATCACAGGCTCTCAGGATAGGAGGGACCTGGGAGTTCACCCAGTTCATTTGGTCCATTTAAACTAGCTCAGAAAGATTATCCCAGACTCTTAGAAAGTCTTTGGTGATTCATTCCCCAGGAAGGGCTTGGTTTATTCCCCTTCCCATTCTATAACAGTAGCTTTGTATTAAGGCATCTTAACCCACATCATCTCAATTAATCCCTCTGTTTACATATTTCAATTGGCTAATGGAGCCCAGATTTAGAACTAGGCCTTTGATTCTAAGTTTAACTTCCCACTATGCTCTGCTGCCTCTTAATAAGTCCTGAATACATAGCAACTACTGTTTTGAAGGTGCCTCCCAGTTCAGGGGCATTTCTTATATAGAACCTGATGGATGTAACCCTCACAAGAGTCCCATGAGTGGTGTGTATTAACTCTGTTTTACAGATTAGGAATTTAAGGCTTGAGAGATTATAAACTACTTGTGTGAAATCACCGAGCTATGAGGTGGAGTTAGGATTTGAACTCAACTATTCTTATGGCTATTGCAAAATACATTTTCCTTTCATGTTTATATAGATTTCTTGATGCCTAACCTAAAGCCCATCTACCATTATTCCTTATTCTTTTCCTTTCTTCTACAAATTTAAAACACATTCAGAATAGAAATTTGGGGGCTGAGTGTACATCATTTGTTCATTTACTAAATAAATGAATTGCATGTATTTAATTATGTGTATCAATTCATTATATATATCACATATATAAAATGAGTTAATATATTTTATTCGTAGAAAAGTACCTGGTATATAGTACACAATAAATATTAGTTATTTTCATTCATTTATTCATTCATCACTTACCAACTTCCCGAGAAGTCTGTCTGGGGAAACCAAAATAAATGATATATGTTGTCTACTTTCCTGACATTTCACTTGTCTCTTTTATCTACTAGATTGTAGTCTTTGTGGGGTTAGGGGCATACCTATATCATTCCCGTTTATATCTCTAGTGCCTAGCACAGGGCCTAATGTATTTTTAGTACATAAAAATATTTGTTGAACAAATAAATGAATAGTTGGACATTGGAGATTTGATAAATTTTAAAATTATTTCAATCTAGAAACCAGGTCATACCATTCAGATTTGGTTGTCATGATTCTCCCCCCCGCCCCCCCTCCCCACTTGCCTGAATGGCATTTATTATCTGGTGAACATCCTCTTTTTTCTGTGTTGAGACACACATTCATCTTTGGCAGCAGCCAGAGAGGTGGCCTCCAGGCCCAAATCACTAAAGTTGCTGATAGACATAGGCAACCCAGGGTGGGGCCAAATGTAATCGAGGCTTAAGGAAGTCTACTCAGGGCTGGAAAGGCACGCTTGGAGTGATCTGTTTGTCGGTTTCAGCCACTCCTTAAAGGGAGAGTCCTGCCTTAGCCTCCCCAGTTCTGAGATGTGAGGTCCATTCTGAAACTCTCCCAGCCGTTCCTTTTTAGCTCCAGGCCAAATACTCCACATCCTGCTCACCCTGGCTGTTCCCCTACTTCTCAGTTTCCCAATCTGGAGGAGCGGTTGTGCTTCTGCCCTTATAGGTTTTTTTTTGGGGGGGTGGGGGGTTGGTGAGAGGGTAGGGGGTGGCATGTAGGGTGTACAGGAAAGAGATATTTCTAAATGCTTTGACATACTTGGCAACTGTTACCTCCAAATAAACTGAGCATCCAGAGTGAAGGGTCAATTGCAGCTGCTGCCTGAGTATTTTAAAGGCGGAGGTCCAGCTCTAGCTTCTACATCTCCTTTTGTGTGTTGCAGTCCTGGCCAGCAGGGCTCTGACTTGTATAATTTTGCTGTGCCGCTTTCACAGAACAGAGATTATGAAGGCAGAAATTTGCCCAGGGATCCCCACCCCCCAAGTGTAGCATGATATAAGCAAGTGAGAAGGTGTCAGCCTCATCTTACAGTCAAAACACATGGCGTAGAGAGGGTAAGTGGCCAGCCTGCCCTGGTTCAGGCCTGAGAGGAGGCCAAGGAACATAGTCTCTAACTTATTATTGTAAGAGCTGCCATTTTGAGCACCTTTTGTATGTCATGCCCTTTACATAGATTATGTCATTTAAATTATTTTTTTCTGGTGCTATGGAGTTTGAATTGAGAATGCTTCCCTTCTGTGTACTTATTTCTTTCTACAAATAAGGCAATTAAACCTTGGTAATGTTAAATATTTTCCCAGCAGATTATAAAGAATTGGGATCTGAACAAAGTTTTGACTCCAAAGCCCTGTTCTGAATCACTTTACCATTCCCCTCACTTTTCAGGCAGCTCCCACTGGAACGACACCGCTTTGAAAGCTAATATGAGTTGAGGGCAGGTATCTTTGTAGCTATCTTGTTCTTCTATGTCTTCCTTCTTGAAAAAACTGATGTTGAGCCATGCAATCAAAGTTGCACAAACTGCAGATCGTATAAAGGAGTTGTCGTGCCTTATGGTCTCCCTGGGTTGGCTTCCAACAGGTCTTTGTAAAAACTTTTTTTTTTTTTTTTGCTGTCCTATTTGCCTATTTTTATTTCTTATTTTTTGGTGTCTTATTTGCCTATTTTTCTTTATTTTTAAAAAAAAATTTTTTCAATTACAATTGACATACAATGACAGTTTAAAAAAATTTTTCAATTACAGTTGACATACAATGACAACATTAGGTCTGTTTGTAGGTTTCAGCCACTCCTTAAAGGGAGGGTCCTGCCCTTGTCTCCCAGTCCTGGACCAGGACAACAAAGTGACTAGATATTTATATAGCTTGCAAAGTGATTACCCCGATAAGTCTAGTACCCATATACAACATATGTACTTATTACAATATTATGCGTACTTTACATCCCTATAACTGTTCTTATAACTGGCAATTTATACTTCTTAATCTCTTCACCTTTTTCACCCATCTTCTCAAACCCCCCTCTCATCTGGTGACCACCAGTTTGCTCTCTGAATCTATGAGTTTGTTTCTGTTTTATTTGTTTTTTAGATTCCACATATAAGTGAAGTGATACAGTATTTGTCTTTCTCTGTCTGACTTATTTCACTTAGCATAATACCTTGTAGGTTCATTCATGTTATGATGGACAGATTTTGTTCTTTTTTTATAGCTGAGTAATATTCCAATGTGTATTTGTACTACCTCTTTTTTATCCATTCATTCATTGATGGACAACTAGATTTTTTCCATATCTTGGCTATTATACATAATGTTGCATTCTGTAGAAGCTGTAATTGTGTATATGAGAGACAAAGCTAATAAATATCTATCTCCCCTCTACCACCCAGCCACCCCAAAAGTTAACACATTAGAGTGAGTACAGGAATGCAGTAAATGTGTTTCTTTGAATGGTTCATGCAAAACGTACTTGAATTCTGAGTGGAGAGTGGGTGAATTCTCACACTGAGTTTAACATAAAAGATCTCCAGATTGCATTGCACTACTCCAGCCAATTAGAAATGGGATATCAACTCTCCTCTCATAATTTACCCATGCAGTTTGATCAAAAAATTGAATTTCTATCAGGACAACACAAGAGAGCAGGAATTCTGAAATGTCTAGAGATGACATGAGACCCTATTTCAAGGGTCAGCTGTCAAAGTGAGAAAGTGGGGACAGTATGGATCTTCAGAGCCAGACCTGGGCCCATGGCTTAGTTTTGCTATTTGCTGTCTACAGGATATTATCAAAGTTACTTAAATTCTCTTGAGCTTTTAGTTTCTTCATCTGCAAAATGCAGAATATCTACACTGCAGGGATATGATGACTATTAAATCACATAGCTTAACAGTGTAAAACCCTGAAATAATGTGTGTACTCAGGAAATGTTAGTTCTTTCTCTTCATTCCCCATCATATCTCCTACAGGATAACCCACCTCTCTCTGTTAGAGGATAACCCTTCCAGAGTATATTAGTTTGCTGGGGCTGCTGAAACAAAATTGTAGAGGCTTGAAGTCCAAGACTGAGGTGTTGACAAGGTTGATTTCTTCTAGGACTGTGAGGAAGTTCCATGCCTCTCCCCTAGCTTCTGGAAGTTTGCTGTCAGTCTTCGGCATTTCTTTAGTGGCATTCCTTGGCTTGTGAAAGCATCACCCCAAACTCTACCTTCAGCTTCACATAGCATTCTCCCTGTGCGTTTGTGTCCAAATTTCCTCTTGTTATAAAGATGCCAGTTATATTGAATTAGGGCCCACAAAATGACCTTATTTTAATTTGGTAACCTCTGTAAATACCCTGTCTCCAAATAAGGTCTCCTTCTGAGGTACTGGAGGTTAGGAGTCTGTGAATTTGAAGGGGACACAATTCAGCCCATAACACAGGGCAAGTAGGTATGGCGCTGGTTGGAGAAGAAACAGTATAATGGATTGAAATTTGAATGTTCATCTGGGAATTTTGTCTGTGTTAGCTGCAGGCTGATTTAGCTATATAGTGATTTCCTTTATATCATGGCCCCTTTGGGAAAAATGGAGTTACTGCAACAACAGCAGGAAATAAATTTCTAGTGAGCCATAGGGACAAGCATCATCCCTACAAGTATTAAGGCTGACTTTACACACACACTTTAAGGCGGGGCGGCCAGAATGAATATTGCGTGCAGGGCTTAAGAAATAGTTGAAGGTAGGCAGTTATGCTTCTAGATAGCAAAGAAGTTGAAAAGAATTGGCTTTGGTATAAATTTTTGGTTTACATCATATAGCCCCTTCCAATTCAATCATAAGATCATGGCATTTTATCGGTGACACTTTTTAATTGCTTACCACATAACAGGAACATTTGTTATCTTGCTTGATTCCTAAAACAACTTGTAAGATAGCTTTTTACAAATAAGAAAACTGAGGTACAGAGAGATTAAGAGACTTGTGGGTTGTGAGTCCTTTGACTTCAAGAGCTCTTTCTTATACCGTAGTTGTCCTCATTGAGGGGCTTTCCCTGGGTGACAGTCCAGGAAAAACATGTCCAGATACAGTAGCACTGGAATTTAGCAAGCATCTCTGCCTTGACAAAAATTACAAGGCATTTTGCATGTCACAATATAGCCCATGGGAGACTATTCCAACTGCCAAGCCAATCTTATCATCCATGGTTTGTCTACACAGTAGCGCAATTGGCAGCAGCACAGGAGTGTTAGTTACTCTGTTTATAGTGACTTTGGAGACCATGACTGATCAGTTTAGACCAAAATTCCAGCCACAATAGTTCTGGAAAGTTGTGCTGCCGTGGCGAATGTAGAAATAGTCACAGTTAGAAACTGCTTCCATCAGACATACATTTTGTTTATTATTGGAACCTTAATGGACTGGTGGTTTTGACTTTCCACAGTTATCGTGACACCTCAGATAAGACTTCCATCCTGCTCTGGAGTGAAACTATTCCTTTGACTGCCTTCAAGTCATGGCTTCCTCTCTGAATAAGATTATCAGTGACAGGCTTGGTACGTGCCCTTTAGATGTCTAATTGATGTGGTAGAGAAAGGAACCTCCCTTGTCCTAACATTTGTGGACACTGTTACTGTTCAGGACTCTTCTGTTGTTACTTTCTAGAGTTTTCTGGATTTCTCCATTGCTTTTAGACTTAAGTCCCTAGAAAAATTTTGTTCTTGGAAGGAAAATGCTGTAGTAATTGTCAACTAAAGTTTGAAAAGCTGCATCTCTTAGCACTGCCATGTTCAATCTAGTCCACCTTATCACTATGCCTGCACAGAAAAATAAAGTGTATGAGACATAATCAAACAGACCCAGAATAGTTTTTTCTTAGATTTTGTTTCAATGGGAACAAATGGCCTTAAAATTGGATGGAGCCGCAGTACTTATTCAGTGCACAGGGGGCAACTTTTCGTTGTTCACTTCCCAAACATTACAGTTTGGTATTTTGTGACATAGTGATGGCTCTAGTATATATTATGTCCTTTGAGATTTGACAAATGTATGAGATAAAGGTGGTCACATGGGATGTCTCAGGTACCACACAGACTCCTGCCATTTCTCCTTTCCTTGGCTCAGCCTCAGATTTAAACTGACATTCCTAGCCACATGGGGTCCTTGTGGCAGCTGCAAAGCCCAGATGTCCAGCTGGGGAAATGTGGCCCATATCCTATTTATCTGACAGACATGTGATTCTGAGACAAGGGAAGCTGGCAGTTGAGTTGTCGCTCCTCATATTCCTTTGAGTTGGTCATAAGTGGTTATGTTGGAAGTTCTCAGTCTGTTTCTTTCACATCCAGAAAGATACAGTAAAGAAAAACAGAAATGAATTGTCTGTTCAAACCCAGAAATAATTTTCCTATTGGGATACTGGTCAATGGTGAAAAACAGATTTGAAGTAATTTTTCCCAAATCATTGACTCTCCAAATGAGAAAGAACAGCATTTAAATTAATAGGAAAACCAAACCAAAGTAATAAATATGATGTGAGCCAGAAAGGAGAATATGGGTAGTAAATATGAATATTTAGAACTGATCAATGATTTAAACGATTTATGAACTAAGTCAAAAACTTGAACTCTAGTTTATGCAAAAGGAGATTCACAGTACTAGAAACCAGAATCTCCAAAAAGATGAAAATGTTTTCAACATTGAAGCTTAACAGACACTGTCACTCTACCAGATTTCACTGCCTTCACAATTTAGATTTTACGTGCTGCCAATAAGAGGGTGTTTTCCATGCATTGATTATTTATACCAGTCTGTTCTGATGCCTTTTTATAAAATATTTTTGAGATCTTCATTGCTTTGTGAGTCTGTTCATATCCCTATGAGTTACATTGAAATCTTTTACCTTTAAGCGAGGTGTCGGTAACTGATAAAACAACCAGGAGAACATATGTTATGATTTATAACTGCACTGACCAATATGGTAGCCACTAGATATATGACTATTTAAATTAAAATTAATTAAAATTGACTGAAATTTAAAGTTGGGTTTAAGTGTATTGGATACGCAGGTATAGAAAATTTTACTGGTCAGCTCTGATCTAGAAAACTTGCTTGTTTTGAATCTAGAACCTTTGAAAAACTGCCAGAATTTGCTAGCCAGCATTTTTAAGTGCTTCCTGCTCAGTTCAAAAGATAATAGAAAAGCAGGACTGTATTGCCAGACAGGAAATACCAAATAGCTTTTTCTTGTGGAAAACATGATTCTCCATTGTGACTCAATGTTTAAAATAGCATGGCAGTGACTAGTTTGTAGCAATCTATATTGATATTGACAACTGGCATCTGTGAATTGTATATGTGGTCTCTGATACCCTAATCCAGAAGTTAGAGAACTTTAAAGGGGGCAGATGGTAAATATTTTAGGTTTTGTGGCCTATACTACCTCTTTTACTACTACTCAACTCTGCCTACCATTGGTATGCAAAAGCAACCATTAACAACAGGTAAACAAATAGACATAGCTGTGTTCCAGTAAAACTTTATTGACAAAAATAGGGGTAGGCGACAGTTTGCCTGCACCTGTCATAAAATACTCTTTATATTCCATGTCTCAGAATTTGATCAAGAATGTAATTAATATATTTGATGAGACAAACTAATGTTTGCTCACTAATTATCACTCCAGTGCTGTGATTCAAATGTAGATAACCACCCGTTTTAAGCTTGCCTTCTTTGGGAATCTGCCCAGAGAAATACATACTGTTAGCTTGTCTGTCTTTCACATTAAACATTAAATAAATTGTTTTATTTTTACTTATATATATATTCTCTAGTGCTAACCTCAGGATAACAAGAATTTAGAAAAAAATGGGTCTTGGAGAATGTAAATCAGTATCAGGCTGAGAGTTTTTTATTTGGTTGATTTTTGTTTTTGTTATTTTATTAAGGCCTACATTGCAGGAATATGGTACTTAGACTAGTACGACTAATCCTACTTCAAGATGCTTTTGAAAGAGATTAGCTACTGTCCTGAAATACCCAGTTTTATGCTTTTCATCATTCCCTTTTTGTATTAGCATTAGGTGGTTCTAGGAGTCATTCCAGAAGACCCAGCCTAGAACCTGCTCCTTCAGTTCATCCAGTGATTTTGAAAGCCCTAATTCCCTGTATTAAGTCTCTTCCTGCTTAAAATACCTAGCATATCTGTTTCCTGCCCTGATACAACAGTGTATATTATTTTTATAAATTCTGAAATGCACCTAAATTAACCTTAATTTTTGGAAGGTTGTATCTCTAAATGAGTCTTCAGCTCCATCTTTCAGAACCCTAGGTTTACCTTTTGCCATCTTTTTTTTTTTTTTTTCATTTTTTTATGGTGACATTGGTTAACAAAATCCAATGTTTCACTGTACACTTTAACAGTAAGGCATATATATATATTTATACTGTGTGTTCACCTCCCATAGTTAGATTTCTTTCTGTCACCACATATTTGGCCCCCTTTACCCTGTTTACTTCCCTCCTCCCACCCCCTCTGGTAACCACTAGTCTATAGTCCATGTCCATGAATCTCTGTTTGTTTGTCCTGTTCATTTGTTGCTTTTAGGTTTATAGCTCACATATAAACGATATCATGTGATTTTCAACTTTTTCTGTCTGGCTTATTTCACTTAGCATGATCATCTCGAGGTCTATCCATATTGTCGCAAATGGTAATATTTCATCTCTTCTTATGGCTGAGTAGTATTCCATTGTATATATGTATCACAGCTTCTTTAGCCAGTCATCTATCATAAGACACTTCAGTTGCTTCCATGCCCTGGCCACTATGAATAATGCTGCTATGAACATCGATGTGCAAATATCTTTTCAAATATGGGTTTTCAAGTTTTTGGTTACCACCCTTTTTGAAGTATCTTCATGGTACCCTTCACTCTTGTCCTAGATGGGAAATTCTTCACTGAGGGATGAGAGCCTGAATACCAGTTGGCCCTCGAGAGAGTTGGGAACGATTACATCCTATCCATTTAAGTCTTGGACTAGATGAGAATGACGAAACTGAACACTAAGGTCATGTGCTATAAGGCCGCCATTAAAACTGGAGGAGACCACCATTTGTTTGAAGCAAATACCTATCAATCTTCAGTAATGTGTCTCCAATACAGTCCCATGACATAGTTATGCGGTAAACTTCAAAGCCTTTGCTATGTTTGCAAAATGCATTAAAGAAACAACTCATCACCTGACTTTTATGTTTTCAAATTAGGTTGTTTCTATACACTGGGATCCAGTCAGCTCATGTGGTTCTTTCCTTTGATCTGCTTAACATTTCCCAAAATGCCATCTTGACCTTCTTAGATCCCTAAAACAGCAGAGATTTTTAGTGTGCTTCTTGTGCTTGTCCAGAAAGGATTCTCAGCCTAAGCATTTATGTGATATTCACAATGCATCACGGATAGCTTTTTCTTTTTAATTGTGATTCAGTGGAATGCCAACCAGAAGTTAAAAAAAACACATTACAAAGCAATAAAGCTTTATGATTAATTACCTTGAGTTCAGATATAATTTAAACATATTGACTTGTCTGAAATAAGTGCCAGACAGTGGAGCTGGGGAGACAGGAAGTGCCTGGGTGAGACTGCTGAAACAGGCTGGAAGAGAAGTCAAAGGGGGGTAAGGACATCATCATTTAACTGTTCTCCACAGCCGGGCAGAAAATGGCCACAACTGCTGATGGTCAGTGGAATCAAAGGAATAAATTATGGCCTAGCTCTGCCTTTGAAATTAACAGAAAGTTAGTCAATACTTCAACTTTGCACAAACGTAAAAAATTGGTTCCGAGACAGTCCATTACAACTTATTTTTTTCCTCCATACACATGATCTGTACAGAGATTTCTCTGAGGGGCTGGAGCTGCTTGGCTAATTCCCAGCCTCCTCATTCTAAACTGGCGGAGTTTCACAGTCCCTGCTTGGCTGGGGCCCCCAGGCTGGAGGTAGAAAGGCACTGGCAGTGGAGATGGGCTGAAAATTCCTCAGCATGAATGAAGCCTAAGACCTGCATGATGGTCCTTTATTTGAGGAACCGGGCTGTTCCCAGTGCTTTCTGGAGCTGGATTGTGAGGAAGAACAAAACTGATTTCTTTGCAGCAAACTGGGACCAGATGCGTTTCTCTGTGTAGAAAGTTTAGAAATCCAACCAGCTGCTTTCATTTTTTGATAATGGATTATGGTGTCGAGGGGCCTGCACTAACTTTGATACCCATACATAGGAAAGCAGAATGTGAGCGTTTGGGCTAACCTCACCAGTGGATTTTTAACACACCCAGGGTGCATGTGATTCAGAGTTCCCTTGAAGCCAAGCGTAACTGTTTAATGCCATCTGGGTAACAGCGATGTCATCTAAGGAGGCCTGGTCATAGATTCCCATTCACCCCTTATCCTGGATCCGTGGTTCTCGTGGAGGTCCTTCAGTTCAGCACTGAGACCTGAATTCTGATTCGTGTCCCTGAAGTTTCTGAAGATTTTGGGATCCAGCCTGCTGCTCCTCTTCCTCACATTGAGCCTCCCTTGAAACCTGTAGCTGTGTAAAAATTTCACACATGCAATGAGAGTAGCATCATTTGTCTCTTGTCTGGTTTTTCAAATAAACTCCCCATCCTGTCTCTGATAGTAAAACCCAAGCTCCAGGCAGTGGGGAAGAAGGCATATTTGTGGGTGAATTCACCCTTCTTGAGTGAAGTGGCAAAGGGAAGGTAGGAGGGGGCCCATTCAGCTCTTTGAAATCTCTGGCTGAGGCTGTGTGTGGAGGTGAGCTTCTGAATGCATCTTTTAAGTCAAGACAGAGCGCCCAGAAAGCCATATAGAACTCAGAGAAGATTCCAGAAGTATTTCATGAACTGATTACATAATGAAAAATAGAATTCAACCATCTTAACTGGAGATTTATTAAGAGATTTATTTTAAGCAATTGGCTTACTTGATTTTGGAGGCCAGTAAATCTGAAATCTGCAAGGTAAGACAGTAGGCTGGAGGCCCGGGGAAGAATTGGTATTGAAGTTCAAGTTCAAGGCAGTCAGTTGACAAAATGCCCTCTTCCTCAGAGGACTTCAGTCTGTTTCTTTTGAGGTCTTCAACTGACTGGATGAGGCTCACCCACATTATGTAGGGTAATACGATTTTCTAAGTCTACTGATTTAAATGTTAACCTTATCTGAAAAATACCTTCATTGCAACCTCCAGCTGGTGTTGGAGCAAATATCTGGGTAGTATAGCCTAGCCAAGTTGACACATAAAATTAACCATCAAATTTCAAGTATAAGAATATTTATATTTGTTTCCCCCTGCTCCTAAAAAGAACTGGAATGCAAAAGAAGTCGTCTCCATATCATACGAGATAGTAAAACCAAATATATTCACACACATCTATATATGTACACACATTATACATACACACACACACCTATGTATCTCAAGCACATCCATATAAAAGCACAAATGAGCTTCAGGGAAAAAGTAATCAGTAAAGAAAGAAAATCAAATGTACATAGCTCCCCATGTCCCATACATTTCCTCTGTCTGGATGAGAAATGGAAAACTTGGCCCTGGAAACTCTCCACAGCCTTCACCCTTTCCTGTTGGAATTTTCTAAGGTGAAAGTATGATTTTTAAAAAACTCTTGCAGCTCAAATATCACTATATTCAAGGAAGAAACCTTTGCACAGTGATACTCCCTTTTGTTTTTGAAAGTCCTTAAAGATGATGGATCACCTTAGTGAGAATTATTTTCAAAGAATTCCATCTGAATTTTAAAGCTCAACAATGATCTTCATTCCAATGGGAGAAAACTTTGGTTTGAGAAATGACCAAGATTATGTTTTTGAAGATGCATATATTTTTTGTGTGTGTGGAATTAGATGTACTTTTGTAGTAAAGGTTAATAATGAACAAAAAGCTTTCTTTTTTTTTTTCCTAAAAATCTAGAAGAAAGTATAGCAAACATTTGATGATATTGAAAAAAGCTACCTGACAGTTTTTTTTCTTCCTCTGACTTTTGGCCAAGATTTGGGCTGGTATTCTGTAGAGCCAACATATGAATATTTCTATATGTCTGGGAACAAAATACAAGTCAAGGGGCCTATGGCTAACCCCCCGTGCAATGATATTTGTAAATCTGGTTATAATTAGGCCACTACTTTGGCCATTTCTGGGAGATTCCTGCAGGGAGTGAGACTAGATGGCTTGCAAGGTCCCCTCCCAGGCCCAAAGACATTGATTGATTCTATTCTCAGATGAACTTCAGCTTCCCTGCATTTCTGATGATTGTAGTATCCCACAGTATCCTACCACCTCAATCAGACCATGGAGTGGAGCATCTAAACATAAGAGATGTTCCTTCACATTAGGAGAAAAAAAAATATAAAAAAACAAAAAACCCACAAGTTGCCACTGAGCCACTGGCTAGTTGTCCCTTGAATAGGGTTGCCAGATTTTGCAAATAAAAATCTACAACATCCAGTCAAATTTGAATTTCAGATAAAAACCAAATAGTTTCTTAATATATAATGCTTGGGACATATTTATACTTAAAATGTATTTATTGTTTCTTTGAAATTCATATTTAACTGGAAATTCTGTATTTTGTCTGGCAATCTTATCTTTGAGGAGTGCTGTTTCTACTGCACTCAGGGTAGCATGGATCTCATTTTGCTGCCTGTGGATTTGTCTCCTAAGTCATGTTCTCATCACAATATTTCTACTAATAGTTTCCTACTATTCCGCAGAGTTGCCTGGAGTCTCTGCTGTTTTCCTATCTTGGCATGTCTTCCTTGCTTTCCAGTCATTGCTCTGGCTTTATCTCTACCTGAAATATTTAAATAATCAGTCTCCATTCTTTCTCAGTGTTTCCCAAGATGCCAAGAGTGTTTTAGAACAGCAGGGATTCTGTGTTGTAAATGCAAATGCTTCAGGAGCCATTAGGTAATATAAATGATGAAACAGGACAGGTGATGTCCAACGGATAATGGCGGAGTCTGTGTCCAAAAGCTTTATAAATCACTGTGCTGGCCAAATTGAGCATATCTGCTTAGCTAATGTGCTGTAATCGTGCATCTCTTGGTTTAAAGCAAAGTACTTCCCAAAGTCTTTTTCTTGGAACACTTAGGTCTTGCAAAATACTAAAATAAGTTTGAGAAACATCATGCGTCCCCTCTTGAGTATCAGTGAAAAAACTCATTAACTAGACCCAATTTCCAAGAATCAGCAATGACATCTGTCATATTATCTGCTTTAACCCCGGAGCTTAGTATATAGAAACCTCTCAATTAATAGTTGTTGAATGACTAAATGAAGAATGAAGCCTAAGTCTATCCTCCACTGTCTCATTCATCATGAGAAACCAATATTTTAAACATAAAGTTTGGATGAAAACCAAGCTGTATAAGATTGTCAAAGATTCTTGTGGTTGAGAAATTAATTGAATTTAACATACGATACCTAAACTTTGAACCTGAGTCTTGTTAGCTGAATCTGGCCCTGGGATGTATTTTATTTGGCTGGTGCAGTGTTTTAGAAAAATGTGAACTTTTATGCCTTGAGACAGACATGAGTCGATGGCTCACCAATGGCTTCACTATTCCTTATTGTCTCATTAGCTCTCTCTCCTCATACCACTTACCCGGCCTCTGGAGGCATTTGAGTTTCAAGGTCTGCTAGGGGATGATTCATCAACTTTTAGAATACGGATTTTGATGCAAGACAGTTTCAGATTCAGAGTCCCAGATCTTCCATTCACTAACTGTATGACTTTGGACAGGTTATTTACCTAAGCCTCAGGTTCCTCATTTGTTAAAAAAAAAAAAAAATGCTGATGATAATAGTACTTAGTTCATAGAGCTGTTAAGAGTATCACATGGTATAATAAATGTATACTGTTTAGCACAAATCTGGTACATACTGAATGTCCTACAGATGTTATTTATATAACAATAATAGGAGTTGTTTTTACATGTATGAAGGTGAGGTTTAGAATTAACAGAATGACTTTCAAGAAGCCCAGAAATCAGAAGATGTCAATCTGTTCTTTTAAAAATCTAGAAAGAAGACAGATGAACAAATATACTTGCGCATTGTTTAGTTTTGCTCTCTGATATATTCCAAGTATTAGAAATGTGCCCAGCATAGAATAAATGCTCAACAAGTATTTAGAGAAATAAATAAATGAACTGTAGAATTCTAGATGAACCTCTAGAAGTCACAGCACCTCGTGAATTTCAATGGCTTGGCTTCTTCTAATTAATCTCTAGGCTTGGGCAATCAGACTTCTGAGTGAAGACAATACACTGCCCCACAACGGGAATGGGAGCCAAGGTCTACATATAAAATATCCAAGAAAGCCTTCAGGATCTCCACTGATCTTTGTACCCCTCACACCTTGAATCAGGGCTGGACTGTGTGACCAACAGAATACAGCAAAAGTGATGTGTGACTTTTAAGGCTCAGTCAAAAACATGTATTGCAGTTTAAGTTTTGGTCTCTTGGATAGCTTGCTCTGATTGAAGTCGGCCATCCTGCTGTGAAGATATCTGTGTAGCTCTGTGGAGGAGCCCATGGAGAGAGGAACTGAGGCCTTATGCCAATAGCCAGCATCACTTGCCAGCCATCTAAATGAGTTACTGGAAGAATAAGTTCCTCTAGCCTCAGGTAAGTAGTCAGATGATAACAACTAAGGCTGGCATATGATGCACCTTCAAGAGGGACCCTGAACCAGAACTGCTCAGCCAAGCCACACCTGAATTCCTGACACACAGCAACTGTGAGGGATGACCGGACAATAATTACTGATATTTTAAGTCACTAAATTTTGGAATAATTTGTTATCCAGCAGTAGATAACTAATACTAACTGGTGTTTCAGACAGTGTGTTCCAAACAGGTTATCATTGAAGTACAGTGAACACTGACATAACATAGTTTTCTGTCCATTATTGACAAGTATTTCATAGACCTTATCACATTTATCACTGCCCCAAAGAGGTGCCAAGATGCACATGGCTTGTGGGGATCAGCCCTTCCATGCTCATCTCAGCTCCTGAAGTCAGTTATTTGGAAAATGGAGAGTATTTGAGGGGCCCCAAAGAGTGATAAGAAAAGAATATCACTGGACAAATGAGTCAGGGGATCAAGAAACACCACCAAGCACCTACTTGCAAGGCATTGGACTAACAGTCATGCTTACTTCTCTTTCAGAATACAGTAAGAGACAGAATACATAAACGAATTAATGAGTAAGTCATAGTATTCAGTCTGTGGCTAGCTCACACCTAAAGTACTGTGATCCGTTATTCCTGTGACATATTTAGAGGGTCACTGA
Source organism: Pteropus alecto (assembly GCF_000325575.1). Classification (NCBI taxonomy): domain Eukaryota; kingdom Metazoa; phylum Chordata; class Mammalia; order Chiroptera; family Pteropodidae; genus Pteropus; species Pteropus alecto. Next base: position 5,212,560 of record NW_006434709.1, on the reverse strand, counting down.
TAAGAGGATACCCAGAGGATGTGCTTTCTGAGAAAATAGGGATAATGAGCATGGAGGAGGGAAGTGCAAGTGAAATGAAATATCTGAAGGAGATCACAATGATGATAGATGAACCTGCTTTAACTTTTCTTGAGCATAGAACAAAGAACAGTAAGTGAACTTAAAGGGGATTAGATCACAACTCAACAATAAATTTTCAGTCAAAGCTGTCCAGCATAGTGGGACTGAGCCACCATCACTGTTGGGTTGCAAGACGTGGGTAATGCCCCTTGTTCAGGAATGCTGTAAATGGGTTTGCTGTAGGTGTAAAAAATAAGATGACCACTGAGTGTCCTATTCCATGATTTGAGGCGGCTATGGTTGAAAATGGCAACAGAAGGATAAAACATCTTGTCACATGACATAGTAGGAAAAGCATGGGCTTTGGAGTCCAACAGAATATGGTATATATAGATGTACCACATCTTTATCCATTCATCTGTTGGTGGACAGCTAGGCTGCTTCTATATCTTGGCTATTAATACTAGTGCTTCAATGAACACGGGTACATATATCTTTTCAAATTAGTGTTTTTCTTCAGATAAATACCCAGAAGTAGAATTGCTGGGTCATATGATAGCTCTATTTTTAATTTTTTGATGAATAGGCAGACTGTTTTCCATAGTGGCTGCACCAAGTTGCAATCCCACCAACAGTGTACGAGGATTCCCTTTCTCCACATCCTCACCAGCACTGGTTGTTTGTTGGTTTATTGATTATAGCCATTCGACAGGTGTGAAGTGATATCTCATTGTGATTTTAGTTTGCATTCCCCCGATGATTAGTGACGTTGTATATCTTTTCATAAATCTATTGGCCACTTGTATGTCTGTTCAGGTCCTCTGCCCACTTTTTTAATTGCATTGTTTGGTTTTTATGGTATTAAGTCCTGTGAGTTCCTTATATATTTTGGAAATTAACCCTTGACCAGAGGTATCGTTTGCACATTTCTTCTGAGGCATTGGTTCTCCCTAGATGATTAAAAAATGCAACAAACATTGCAAATCACTGTGTTAAAATATCTTCACAGTGATCGTGCAGTTACAGAACACTGAAGCAGATATCTTCTCCTATTCAGTGGGTTGTATTTTCATTTTGTTGATAGTTTCCTTCACTGTGTAAAATTTTTTAGTTAGATGTAGTCCCATTTGTTTATTTTTCCTTTTGTCACTCTTGCCTGAGTGGACAAATCCAAAAAGATAATTGCTAAGAGCAGTGTCAAAGAGTTTACTGTCTCTGTTTTCTTCTAGGAGTTTTATGGTTTCATGTCTTAAATTTAAGTCTTTAATCCATTTTGAGTTTATTGCTGTATATGGTATAAGAAAGTGGCTCATTTTTTTTTTACATGTATCTATCTGTTCAGTTTTCCCAGTGCCACTTATTGAAGAGACTGTCTTTATCCCATTTTATCCTTTGTACTTTATCACCTTTGTCATTGATTAACTGACCATATAAGTGGGGATTTATTCCATTCCATTGATCTGCCTATTTGTTTTTATGACAGTACCATACTGGTTTGGTTATTGTAATTTTGTAGTATGGTTTGATATCAGAGAGCATGATACTTCCCACTTTGTTCTTTCTCAAGATTTCTTTGGCTATTTGGGGTCTTTCTGTGATTTCATATAAATTTTAGGATTAGTTGTTCTAATTCTGAGAAGAATGCCATTGGCATTTTAATAGAGATTGATTTAATAGGGATTGAGCTTATATATTGCTTTAGGACATTTTAACAATATTAATCCTTCTAGTCCATGAGCAAGGTATATCCTTCTATTTATTTGTATCTTCTTCAGTTTCTTTCTTCAGTGTCTTATAGTTTTCAGAGTATAGGTTTTCACCTTTTTGGTTAAATTTATTCACAGATATTTTATGCTTTTTGGTGCAATTGTTAATGGGATTGTTTTCTTAATTTCTCCTTCTGATTGTTATTGGTGTATAGAAACACAACAGATTTCTGTATATTGATTTTGTATCCTGCAACTTTACTGAATTCATTTATTAGTTCTTATAATTTTTTGGTGACATCTTTAGGGTTTTCTATATATAGTACAATGTCATCCACAAATAATGAGTTTTATTTATTGTTCCTTTCTGATTTGGATGCCTTTCATTTCTTTTCCTTATTTGATTGCTGAGACTGGGACTTCTAATAGTATGTTGAATAGAAGCATGCTTGTCTTGTTCCTGATCTTAGTGGAGTAGTTTTCAGCTTTTGACCATTGCGTATGATATTTGCTGTGGGTTTGTCATATATAGCCTTTATTATGTTAAGATATGTTCCTTCTATACCCACTTGGTTGAGAGTTTTCATCATAAAAGGATGTTGAATTTTGTTAAATGCTTTTTCTGTGTCTATTGAGATGATTATATGTTTTTTTTATGCTTTATTTTGTTAATGTGATGCATCACATTGATTGATTTATGGATGTCGCATCATCCTTGCATCCCTGGGATGAATCTCACTTGATCATAGTATATAATCCTTTTAATGAATTGTTGAATCAGGTTTACTAATGTTTTGTTGAGAATTTTTGCATCTAAGTTCATCAGGAATATTGGCCTGTAATTTTTTTGTAATATCTTCGTCTGGTTTGGTACAGGGTAATATTGGCTTCATAGAATGAGTTTGAATTGACAGTGTTTTTTTGAGGCTCAAAGAATTTTATTGAATGTGGTAGATAGCATGGTAATGTAATGTACTATGAGATATCAGTGAGTATTTTTTATGAGGTATCTGGATGCTCCCTGAAGAGCCCAGCAGAATGCCTTTTAGGTAATAGGTGTCTGAGGAATATTTGTTGGATAAAACATCTTAGTATTTATTAAGAGACGTTATATATGAAGGCACAAATGCAGTCATGCATATGTGTTTTGGTCATTGGAGAGGTTGATGTATTCTATCTGTTCCAGAATATTGAAAACAAAAACAAAAAACAAACTGTAATTCTTCTGGTAGTTTAGCCTGTTTTTAGTTCTGAAGACTCTACAGCTGAATGCTTTTGATTCAAATGCTGTAGTCCCCTGAGGCTGGAGAAAGTGAAAAGTAGGGTTTGGTAGGATCATGTGCAATGGTAGAATGATGTGTCTTCCTATTGTTTTAACAACTTTATTAGCCTTGAAGCATTAAAGACAGTTTGGAAAACCACCCTGTTGAATCAGGATGCTTTCAAACTCCGTTTCACCCTCCCTGTTCCATGTGTGTGTGCGTGTAGGTGTGCATGCATGTATGCGTGCATGTGTGTATGAATTTAATGTTTAGTATTTATGTTTGCCTGTTTACGAGAGCTATGTATATGAACAAAGGAGCTTTGCTGCTTATGACTGCATCAGCTCTTGTTCACCTGTCTTAATTCTGAAATTCTGAGTTTATGAAATCATCACTTGCCATGGAGACAATCATGATGTCTCAGACTGAGCACAGTAAGTTCAGGTGGGTAATCACGTAGAGGAGCAGCGATGATCCTATCACAATGTAAATGTTCTTCACAACCAAAACCACAGAAGCAGAGGCATAATGTAAAGACTGGTACATCAGCCTCCATCGTTGCTCAACATGAGCCTTCTCAAAGCTTTCTATCAAAGACTTGTGTCTTGTTAACACAGCTGGTAAGAGGTAAAAGAGGAAATCACAACAAAATCTTTCTTTTTGATCAGCAGAATCCAAACACTTTAAATGGTCGTCTGATTAGTGAGTTTGTAAAATATTTGAACCTCTTGAATTGTTAAATTTTAACACTTGGTTTTGTTTGCCCACTTTTCCTTTTTGCTGGAGTGCCTGAAATCAGTGCTTCTCAAACAAACTGTGCATGTGAGTCACCTGGAGATGTTAAAGTATGGGTTCTGAGTCAGGAGGTCTAGGGTGGGGCAGGACTCTGCATTTCTAACAAGCTTCCAGGAGATAGTGATGCTCCTGGTCCACAGACCACACTGAATGATAAGGCCTTTGAAGTCACAATCCAAATTTTGAGTCAAAATAAGGCTCTTAAAGCTGAAAAGCTTCTAGGAGCAATTACTCTCTCATTACCAGTAATATTACCATGTTTCCCAAATTCTAAGCCACATGTATTTTCATATTTTAGCTTTTCTGAAATTGGTGTGTGGCAATCATATCAAAAAGTTTTACAGCTACTGAGCAGATGAGTAAGTTGTGACATATGGGTTGTTATCTGAATATGTGTGAAATCTGTGGTTGGTAGAACTTGTTCATCCATTTGTCACCTCAGTTATCTGAATTGGTAGCTCCACATGGGGGTCAAATTTTAACTTCCATTTGTTCACTAATACTTTCATAAAACACTTGGTTCCACATTGAATTCATCTGGTAAACTTTAAAAATTATCTGTGCCTGGTTCCCAGACCCAGAGATTCTGAGGCACTTGTTCTCCGCAGATGATTCTAACATGCAGCAAACTTTGAGAATCACTGCGTTAAAATATTTTCACAATGATCATGCAGTTACAGAGTACCGAAGCTCTATGTTACTGTGTACATGTCAGGCCATGTAAAGAAGGAGAAATTGCCACATCTCTTAGAAGAGATCACAGACTTCTCAAAGATCAGAGAGGTGGGTTGAGCAGGACTCTGAGCCAGGGGGCGATTACCTCCCAATGACGCTCCCCACCTCTGTTGCAGTGGTGTTGTTTCATATCCGATGATACCTCAAATCTGTGAATTTACCCAAGTCAAAAATGCAGGTGAAATTTTGGTTTCATTTAGGATGCCTCAAAATCATGCCACCCCTGAGGAGGCAGAGGTCAAAGAAGCCACATGCCATGACACTAAGCATGACTGCATATGGCCAAAAATTAGTTCAAAAATTTTTTATCCCTAATGTGAAGAGAACCTGGACTTAAACTTTTTTGTGATACTAAAAAAGAAAAAGTCCTTGTTGTAAGATGTTTTGTGGGTCTCAGCTGCTGTTATGGACTAGCTGAGCCCCCCTGAGCTCTGCTGTTCTGTCCCTGTGACACCACCTTTGATAGGCTGGCCTCCATCCTCCAGAAGATAACTGAGAAAAGGGCATCATAGGCTGATGCTCCAATGAGGTAAAATTCAAAACTGGAGGCCCTGACATCATAATCACAACTGCTTTCTTTGGGTGTGGAGTTTTTAGTTCTTACAGAATAGGGATGACAGACACTTAAATGCCTCTTGGCCACTGATTCGGTGGTCAACCTGAGCCTGTGATTCAGGTGCACTACCAGTCACATAAACACTGGCAGCTTCCCACCCTCAGGTGCCTGACTTTATCTAAGGCCACCTTCTCCTCTTGTGCTTTGCTTATCATTCCCCTTCTCAGGAACTTGAATTCTTTAATTATTACTATTCTCTTCCCAATCATCAATTTATCCCTATCTATGAAATTATCCCTATTAGCATATAAAAAACCCTGATATCATCTCTTTAAAAAAATAATAAAACTTATTTTCATCAAAACTTTCCAAAAGTACTTCCTAAAATTATTTTCTCACCTCTCATTCTTTCTTCAAACTAACCAAACATTTCACCCCAATCCTGAAATAGCGGTTACTGGAGTCAATAATGACTTACTTTTTGTTAATAATCAATTGTCTGTTCTCATTTTACTTTAAAGGGTGTTTTGATATGGTAGGCCACACCCTCTTTCTTGGAAACCTCTCTTCTCTAGATACTCCACCTCCACCCGATTTTCCTTCTGCATCACTGATCTCCTATTTTCTTCATTCCTCCCAAATTCTAAACCTCAAGTTGAAATGCCCAAGAGCTTTGTCCTTAGCCCTTCTCTTTTCACTGCCTCTTATCAGATCCCTGGAGTAGCAATCCAAACCATTTCAAACTGAAATCCCTGAGATTCCAACTCCTATATCTAATGGCCTACTCACTGCCTCCACTCGGATGCCCAGGAGGCATTGCAAAGTTAATATGGCCCAGAAAGAACTCTTATCTCCTCTAGATTCTAAAGCTCCTCCACCATCTCCACCCCTAGTCTTTTCCATCTTTGCTTGTTGGATTACCAGAGTCCCAGTTTCTCAGGCCTAAAATCTGTTAATTCCATTCTTCTCTCCCACCTTCCATCAGTAAGTCCCATCAACTCCACCTCAAGACATCTTTCAAATCAGAGCATATCTCATTATCCTCACTATCACAATCTTGGTCTAAGTCACCTTCAGCCTAAACAATTGCAGTGTTTCCTAGTTGGTCTCACTGTCTCTACCTGTGTCCCTGCTTCCCTTCCCTCATTTCAGAGGGCAGCCAAAAGGACCTTTCAAAAACACAAAGCAGATCACAGCAGTCCTTTCCTTAAAACCCTTTCAATACCTCCCGTGGCCTCAAGCTCTATACGAAACAGACTCCTTGCAATGATTTAGAAGACTTCACAGAACCTGGTTTTGGCTTACCTCGTGTTTTTTGTTTTGTCTTTGTATTTGTAGAGTATTTGTCTAGAAAGACTTTTTATGTTCTACTTGCAGTGTTTTGTGCTATTATATTTTAGGTGAGTGTCTTGAAAGTGGCATATGACTGGATTTTGTTCTTTTTTTAAAATTCAGTCTGCTAAATTCGATTAAAATGGATTAATTTATTTTGTTTCTTGCCATTATAAATATATTTGGATTAATTTCTACAATCATATTTTGCTTCTATCTGTTCAAATTTTTCCATGCATATTTTTCTTCTTAGATCGATTGAGTTGTTTTTTTTCCCCCTTTCTTGTTTGGAAGCTATCTATTCCATGTCTCGTCACATTAACATGTTTTAAAAGGGCTTACTAAGGTAAATTTCACCCTTTTTGGGTATGCAAGTATGTTAATTTCGATAAAGGTAAACAGTCATGTAACCACCACTACTACATCAAGATGTAGGATACTTCCATCATCCCCCAAAGTTACCTCATGACCTTTTGTAGTCAATTCTCTTGTTAACATATACCCATTAGCTACTACTGATCTGTTTCCTATACCCATAATTTTACCTATTCCAAAATGTGACTTAAATGGAATTGTAGAGAATGTTATCTTTTGAGTCTGACTTCCTTAATTTAGCATAGTGCATTTGGGATTCATGTACATCGTTGCACGTATTAGCAGTTTGTTTTGTTTTTTTGTTGAATAGTGTTCCATTGTATGGATGTACTACTGCTGTTTATACATTCAGCAGCTGACAGACATTTAGGTTGTTTCCAGTTTTTAGTGATTATGATAAAAGTTGATATAAATATTTGCATACAGACTTATATGTATACATATGTTTTTATTTCTCTTGGGTAAATACCTAGGAATAAGATTGCTGGGTTGTATAGTAAACAAATATTTAAGATTATAAGAAACTCCCGAACTGTTTTCCAAAGTGGCTGTACTATTTTGCATTCCCTCATTTAATGAGTGAGAGGTTCCAATGTTCTGTATCCTTGTCAGCACTTAGTATTTTTAAGGGCTTTACTTTTCAGTAATTCTAATAAGGAGTAGTATATTTTCTTATGGTTTAATTTGCATATCACTAATGACTAGTGATATTGAACATCTTTAACATGTGTTTAATTACCATCCATATATCTTTTCTTGGTAAAGTGCATCTTATAAGTTTTGATATATTATGTTTTCATTCAATCCAATTCTGAATATATTCTAATTTATCTTGTGCCTTCCACTTGGAAGCATGAGTTAGAGGTGCATTGATTTATGTCCAAATTTTTGGGAATTTTCCGAATACCTTTTTCTGTTGGTCTAATTAAGTTTCAATATGGTCAGAGAACATATGTTCTACAATTTTAATTGTACAATAAAATTTGTTGAGGCTTGCCTTATTGCCCACAATATGTTCTATCTTTGATGAATGGTGAATATTTCATGTTCACTTGAATATTCTGCTTCTTACACTCGAGGATTTATTTCTGCCATCAGTCCTAGAGAATTCTCTCTTCAAAAATATATTTTCTCATACTCACTGGGATGGCTATAATAAAAAAATCCGATAATAATAAGTATTGGGAAGGATATGGAGAAATTGGAATCCTCATACACTGCTAGTGGGGAAGGTAAAATGGTGCAGCCACTTTGGAAAACAGTCTGGCTATTTCTCGAACGATTAAACATAGAGTTACCACATGACTCCACAATCTCACTCCTAGTTATATGCCCAAGAGGACTGAAAAACTTGTACATAAATATTTATAGCAGCATTATTCATAATAGCCTCCAAATGACAACAATGGAAATGTCCATCAACTCATGAATAGAAAAATTGTGGTATATCCACACAATGGAATATTATTTGGCCATAAAAAGAAGTAAAAAACTGATACATGATATAATATGGATGAACCTTGAAAACTTGCTAATCTATAGAGACGGAAATTACACTAATGGTTGCTTAGGTGTGGGAATGAGTGGAGTGAGAGAATAGGGAGGTGATAGCTAAAGGATATGGAGTTCCTTTTTCAAGTGATGAAAATGTTCTAAAATTGACTTTGATGGTTGCATATATCCATAAATAAACTAAAAAACATTGATTATTTACTTTAAATGGGTGAATTTTATGGTGAGTTATATTTCAATAAAGCTGTTGCGGATAATAATTCTCCCCCTTTCTCCCCAGTTTCACCTTCTGAGACTATAAATAGATATATAAAGAATTGGTTACAACATCCTACAGCTTACATATTTCTAAAAAGAAGATTAATAATAATTTAATATTCTAATCTAATTCATAGGCCATATTTCTCTTTCCTCAATTAACTATAAAATATCTTTTTTAGTATTTTTTTAAAACTTGTTCCAATCATTTCACAAATTGCATTTGGTTATAATGTCTTTTTAGACTCAATCTAAAACAATACTCTCTCCTTTTATTTATTTTTTTGTGATAGGATCTTTTTCTGAATAATTCAGGCTACTTGTTAATAGAAAATTATCCATTGACTTTTTAATGTTAACTTTTTATATTTTTCATTTCCAGAAATTCTGTTTTCTTTTTTCCGAATTCTCATTTGAAATGCTTGTTCTTTGCTCATATTTTTCTATTGTATTTTTAGCATGTTTAAATATTTTATACATAGTTATTTTATGTTCTGTATCTAAGAATTCCATCCTCTGAAGTTCTTGGAAGTCTAAATGTTTGTTTGTTGTTTCTGGTGGCTTGCTCAGTAGTTTGATTGCTTAGGAATTTAGTAATTTTTAATCAAGAGCTCCTATTTCACTGAACTAGGATCCCGAAGGACCTAAATAGAAGATATATTTCTTTAAGAAAATTTACATTTTCTTATAAAGGGATCCAAGGGGACAGGTATAGATAGAGCCATTTTAATTTAATTTTTCAGTTAGGAGTTTCCTTACTATTCAAGATATGAAAAATTTAGACCCCAGACTATTCTTTTCTCCAAATGGAATTGCAATTGAGAGATACAAGTTTCTATTGTGGATGCTTTTTGTAGCCTTTTTTCCCTCTAGCCTTTTCTTTTACTGAAGACTGAGGCCCTCATCATCTTCTCCCCATCTTGTGTGTGCCCAGTCTAATCTCCTGTTCCCCCATATGACCATTAATCCCCAAAGCTCTAGAGACCTAGTAACAGTTGCCTCAGGTTGGACCCAGCTTCCCCATTAGCTCACCACTCTGGTTTCAGCTCACTAGACAGCTTTCTACCCATGTAGATCTATCTACCTTACTTTCATGCAATTTCAGCTATGCATTACAAAATATATTGTAATTGATTCAGCACTAGGGGTTCTACAGCAGTAAGATTTTCAGAGTATCCGATGTTCCACACTGCTGGAAGCAAAATTCCCTGCCTAACTCTGTGACCTCATCTCCCTTGAGTCTTACCTTCTTCACTCTGCTCCGGCCACGTTGGCTTCTTTTTGTAACTCAGACATATAAAGCTCACGGCTGTCTTAGAGCCTTTTCACTTGTTATTTGTTTTGCTTAAATGACTTCGCCAATTCTTCACAAGTTTGCACTTTTTTCAGGTCTCAGCTCAAATATCCCATCCTCGGATTCTTTCCTGATCACTCTCTTTTCTCTCACCTTAGCTTAATAAATCTTCTGCATAGAACTTTCCAGAACCGAAAGTTAATTTGTGTATTTTTTAGGTTTTGTTCTCTAGAATGTAACCTGCTTTAGGTAGGGAATCCTGTTCTGCAAAAGTGCTTGTTACACATAGACACTCTAGAAGTAGATGGTCATTGACTGGTTTGGTAGTACCCTTGTTCTTTATCTTCAGCTCAGATACCTCCCTATGATCTCTTTTAGGCTAGAAACCAGGGTCATTTTCATAGTCAAAATAGTCAGCCTACTATAGCAGGGTCACCATGGCAGTGCCAGTCTGTTTATTCTTAGGAACAAATACTCAAACTCTGTGTGTGTGTGTGTGTGTGTGTGTGTGTATAAATGTGTTTTAAGTGTAGAAAACATGTATACCTGCACAGCCCACACCCATGACCACTTGAATCATCAAAAACCAAAAACTATAAGCTCTGCCTTAGCACCCCAGGGAAGCCTTGGGGAAGGGATACAGTGGACCGATCGCTCCTTTAATTCATAATTCAATGCCATTAGGTAGTTTTTAAGAGTTCTGCAGCTAAGGCTATGGGGGAATCTCCAAATTTCCCCCAATGTTCAAAACACTGAAAGGGTCTTTCTGATTTCAAGCAAGCAATAAACTCACTTATGGAAGTCTCTTTGAAACTCAAATGTTTGATTTTTTTGATTGTGAATGAATGGTTACCTTTTCACTGGCAGTGCTAAACAGTTTTGTAGGTCTAATATGACACCAATAATGTAGATAGTCAAAAGATTACTTAAGAACCAAGCATTTTGAGTTAGCATAGATGTATTACTCATATCTTATACAGGGGTGACATTAAAAATATTTAACAACTGTCATAGTGTGGACGCTGGCACATGGCACAGGAGCAGGAAGTCAGTCTCCTGCCATGCCAGGTCAGGTTTGTGGAGAAGCATCAGTGAGTTCAAAGCAGCAGCTGTTCAACATCTGATATGGAAGTGTTTCAGTATTTTAACAACCAGTACGTATTGACCGAATGTCAGCCTTCATCTATGGGATCATGGCTATTCTGAGCTTCCAGGGATCTTAGAAATCATCTAGTCCTAAGGTTTTCATATTTATTTTTAAACTATGGAAACTGATGCACTATAGTCGATTTGTAAACTATTCTTAAACTTTTTCAAACAATGCTTCTTAGGATTGTTTTTTCACACATTAGGATTGATTTTTGTTGATGTATAATCATGAATTTTAGAGAGCTTAGCTATTTACAGCTCTTCCTCAGAAGCCTGTCTGCTTTCAAAAACTTCTAAAATGACTGGCCATGGAGAATTATCTCTGCAGAGAATCTCCCATCTATTAAGTGTACAAATATAACCTCCCTTCTATTTTCCCATTACGGGTGAACATAGCACAGTTAATCCAGAAACCCCAATTTAGCCATAAGGTTTAGTTTAGCCTTCTGCTTCTTCAAGTCTTTTATCAGTACTGCACATATATTCATGTGAGAGTCATCCTCTTTCTTCCTTTCTCCCAACCACCTGGGGTGGAGGTTGCTGTCAGATAATGGAAAAAGCCTGACTTTTAGAGTCTGATAACTTTGGAGAAGACAAAAGAGGCAGTTCCGAGCAAGTTCCTGTAATATACAGTAGTTATTCATAAAAGTTTGTTGAACCTGAGGTAGGAAAGGTCAACCAGGAGGAAATGAAAGAAGGCAGATGTTCTTAATAAATCACAACGTTAGGTAGTCAGACTCAGTATTGTGTCTTCAAATTACCAGCCTTTTGATGGAACCCAAGAACGTAGTAGGCTTGCTGTTGTCCTGTGCATATCTCACGCAGATATAAAGTGCCAATACCTTTTCCAGGGTCTTCCCAAAACACTTTTAGGATTACAATTATAGTTTTTCCACAAATTTGGCCAACATAAGGGAGTTTGACAACCATATCAAAGGGAAATAGAAATATCTTTTATAATTTAACTGGACCTTTAGTTAAAAGAAGAAAGTAACATTTTTTTTTCATCAAGTGCACACTGTGTCATGAGAAAAGGAGATGGAGATAAATTTGGCATTTTGCATCAGGAAAGAAACAATGAACAGAAATACTGCATTTGCGGTAAGCGCAACAGCAGTTGAAGTTTGGGAGAGGGTGTGCTAAGAAAGGAGCAGGTAAGAAATACTGTTTTACAAATGAGATTTCTTTAGCTTCCAGAAATAAAGTAGTTTACACTCCTGCACATCTGTGTAGACTTGTGAAATGTGCTTCGCCTAATTCTTAGGCCGGCCGCACTGTTTATACTATTAGTATGCAGAACACCAATGCCATTTTAATATTTATGCTGTTAACAAACTCCTCCTGTCTCAGCCTCTGCTTCTAATGGTGGATTGGGACAAGCACTAGAATTTCAAAGATCATCGAATTTATAGTCAGAAGGGACACTAGATATCAACTCCTATTCTTTAGGAGAAAAAAGATCTCTTTTCTAACTTCAGCAGAAAATTTTATTTTCTAGGTAGTGTCAGCAAGATAGTCACAAACTATATTGAAAGAAAAATTCTTTCTTGTTGGAAACTACAGCTGTGTTGAACACTGTATTCAGATACTGAAATCCAAATATGCTGCCAGGTTATCATAAATATATTCTGCCAAAAAAAACCAACCTCCCCACCCCTACCCCACATGGAATGTCCCTTCTAGATTTTCCTCACATTGTTTTCATTGTTGTAGCTTTTTACAAAGATTTCAAATACTGCAGCAATTTTTAAATTTCATCCCGTTTCTCCTCCTCCCCTCAGGATGTCTCGATCGCGTTCCCACGGTCCGGTTACTTGTGCACATTCATCTGTCCTTGGCTCCTGCTCAGTAGAGGGCCCTTAGCCTCGCATCTTTCCTGCAGATCATTAAAATCCTTTCCCTTGACTGGGAGTTTCAGTGACAGCAAAGCCTGATCACTTGGCCTCTGCTGCTGCTCGTCCCGTAGCCCTTGCTAGGAAAGAAGACTCCTTCCGTGGTCCCTCCTGGCCCTCCAGCTCCCTGACCAGCCCGCCACCCAGTTGGCTAGCCACCTCTGTAAGTGTGGGATCGTGCACCAGCAAGGCTGCCACTGTAGTCAGAAAGAAGGCTTAGCTCACTCTGATTTCTTAGGTGTCGCTAGAACTCTCATTTCTTTTGAAAATAACTTTTCTTAAAAAAGAAAATACACGGAACCACTTAGTGCATTTACTACTTCATTCCACTTTGGATCCAGCAATTATAATAATGAGTCCATATTACCTGCTCATAAAGAAGCGTGTGTGTAGTGAAGGGTTGTCTTTGGGAATACAGCTAGGGTCGAACTCTCCTTGGCTCACCACTCACCAGCTCCAGGCTGCACTTAAGGCTAGGAGAACTGGCTCTGCCTCCTGTGCATGGATGGCTTTCTAGTTCACACGTGTTTGAGGGGCACACATTTCCACAGAGCTCCTCTCCAATCCTGGTTCCCTTTTCCCTGTGATCTCCTGTTAGTGCTTGATCTGGGAATAATTTAAAAATGAATGAGAATAGCATCAAGGCAAGTGGGTGTTTCTTTTTTCTTCTTTCCATTTTACTTTCTTGTTTTCTATTCCCTTTGTCTTCACCTTCTCTTATGTCTCAACTTTCTCCTCTGCTCGAAACAGGAAGCTCTGTGAAATAGTTAAGACCCTCCCAAGCAGGGTGAGAGGGAGCCAGGCACCAAGTTGGGAAGGTCATTTTGCTGGCTCCGTATCCCCATAAGGTTCAAACTCAGAAGTTATCTCCAAACAAGGTCCTATATGCAGCCTCAGAGAGACACCGAAGGGCTGAAAGAAGGCAGAGTGTGTATGTCTTGCCCAGAGTATGCTATGCTTTAATTTAAAAAAATCCCAATTATCTTGTAAAGGGCACAGTTTAATTTGTTAAATACAAATGTACAAAAGATATGAAATTTCTTGTAAACTTATTTTGGTATTACTTTCTTTAATGTATTTTAATTCCCCCTGCTCCCCCCCCTGCCCCCCCAAAAAAAAGAAAGAAAAGAAAAGGAAGGAAAGAAAAATGGAAGGGGAGAAAGGAAGAAGTAGGCTGGCCCTCTCTCAACTTTGAGAGGCCTTGTCTGTGGAGTAACAGAAACAGGGTCAGCTGACTAGGTGGTCCTCCCAGCTCCACCACCAAACATCCTGGGACCTGGAAAATGTTCTTCTCTGTTTCTGGCTGTGCTCAGATCTAGATTGAGGTGATGGATTGGAGGTCTTTATGGTCTCCTCCAGAAACAGCAACTTTTCATGATTCGGAAGCAATCTTTGAAAAAGTAATATCTTTAAAGTTAGGGCTTTACCCTCCAGATTTTTGTGGAAAAGGAAAAAAGCCAATTATTCTCCCTGCCTTGCCCTGGAGACCTTTAGAGCAGGGGTCCCCAACCCCCAGGCCACAGACTGGTACAGATCTGTGGCCTGTTAGGAACTGGGCCGCACAGCAGGAGGTGAGCAAGAAGCCAGCAAGTGACGCTTCATCTGTATTTGCAGCAGCTCCCCAGCGCTAGTATCACCACCTCAGACATCAGGCATTAGATTCTCATAGGAGCACTGGTCCCTCGTGCCAGAAAGGTTGGGGACCGCTGCCTTAGGGAGAAAGCACTTCTCAGGTATCACTTGGAGCAGCCAAGTTTAGCAACATGGCTAGGTCAGATGACCAGGAGCAAAGCCAAGCATGGGGTTGAGGACTTAACTAAATTCTCTGGTAGAGGCCTGGGAGACTCAGTCTTTTGAGAAGCACACTGATGGTATCAGGAATCGAAATGAGCTGGAGAGGTTGGTGAAAGCATGATTTCTCATGACAGATGCAGATGTGACCAGCCTACAGGAAGAATAAACAAGGTGGTCTTTGGAGACATCCATCATACCTACAAATATTTCCTTAAAGGCTACCTTTAAATAATGGGAGATTCATGTTACTGTGTTTAGACAATGGAAGTTTGGGATAGATAGGCCTCCTATTATACAGTATGTGGAGTAATAACTGAGCTTCAGTGTCCATTGAGAGGCCAGCTGTCTACAGCGACTGACGCTGACTGTGAAGTCTGGGTCTGCTTCTCACTTTGTCCATCACAGCAGTTCTGACAGTGAATAATTTCTCAGTCCCCTTCAGGGTTTTCCAGTTCTACACCCTTTATACATTCAGTGGTGGTTTCAACATTCTAATAAGTCCTCCTCGCCACGGACGTGTGTTAGCCTGTGTGCCCTGGGATCCATGCTGTGGGAGGTGAGCAGGTTCAGATGTGGAGTATAGCAGTGGCGGGGATGGTACCATCTGAAATGCAAACCTTTGTGCAGCATATTCTAGTGGAGTTTTTATTGATGTTCTCTTAAATTAGGTTGTCCATCCAGAAATCCAAGAGTCAAACAAAATGT
>NW_006434709.1:5160263-5197104 GCF_000325575.1 Pteropus alecto | reverse complement strand
GAATGACTGATTTAGTCTTTGTACATGTGGTCACACTCAGGAGGTTGCCTTACCTGCCAGAAGGCAGGAGCTGAACCAGAAGATATGCTATGTTTCCTTTAAGGATGAAGATTTAAGATTTCATTACTATTCCTTAGGCTACTGTGCAAACAGAAGGAAAAAATAATATTTGTATGTTTCATTTATTTAGGGCTTACCAATTGCCAGGCATCTTATCTACTTTGTCTCTTATTCCCCAAAATAACTTTATAAGGTGTATTTGTCCATCTGGCAGGTAAGAATACTGAGGTTTCTCACATAGGTAGTAAGGGGTAGACCAGGACTCAGATTCTGGCCTTACTACAGAACATTTGCTCCAACCATTGTGTATTACTATCCCAACCTTGAGTTCTGTCATTCCTCTAGGAAAAAAAATATCCCCCAAACAGAGGATTAGAGTACTACAGCCCAGGGTTGTAATTGAGGACCCACCTGAAATTCCATCTCTAGGATATCTGAGAAGGATATAAAATGGCTTGATGGTCATTTATAGTTGTGATTCAGTTCTTCAGAGAGTCTGTTTTTGAGAAGGATGCTGACCAGATCATCAGCCACCCTGAGTGGTACAATCAGTTTCTGAAGTGGCTAGTCAAATCAACTGTCCGCTGGATCTTCAGTGATATTACAGCATCAGGCATCAGAAAAGCAGATGGCCATCACCCATCTAGATTTAGTCCATGTGGAAGGAGAGGCTTCGAGTAGATGGTAAGAAGGAATCCTTGGGTAGAATAGTAGTCTAGGTGACCAAGAAAGAATGTGGAATGAAAGCCAGGGCTCAGGCACTCACGTGCCCTTCCAGTTCTAGAATGTGTTGTAAAAGTCTCCCACATATGATATCTTTTGGTAACATTTTACTCTTCCTAAACACCTCTACGACATGACTGACACTCGCTTTGTGCTACCAGTGGTACACATAAATGCCTCATTTGACATTTTGTTGTCTATTTGCCTGGGCATATTTTTGGCTTCGCATAGATTATAAAGTACTAGAGGGCAGGGGTCATTTCTTAAATTATTTTATAATCATTTTCCCCCATGCCTAACATTCATTCATTTAACAAATATTTATTGAGTGCCCACTCTGTGTCAGGCACTGTATTTATAAAGCAGAATAAGGTTCAGCTCTAGTCATTGGAGAGCTTACACTTAAGACACATAGCAGATAGGTGGGATACACTGTGATTAGCATTATGTATGTAGAGTTCTTATGAGAGAAGAAGGAGTTTTGTATTATGCACAAAATAGATGCTCAATGAAATATTTGTTGGAGAAGTGAAATATATGCTTGTGGAATATATATAACAAGTATTGAAAGCTGTGCTATACTAAGGATTACTACTGTGGCAGAAAGTTTATTTTGGATAGAAGACAGAAGGCCACTGGCTCGTATCCCACTTATCCTGTGCCTTACAGGATCCTATAACTTTAGGTTAGAAGGGGCTTTATTTCATTTAATTGGACCTCTACATCTTTACCAGGGAGAAAACTATGACCCCGAAAGATTGGCTTGCCTCAGTTTACATCATCAGCTGCATTTTCTCCTTCCTCATCAGCTCTTTCCTTCAGACAACACAAACTCAAAGGACTACAGGCTAACGCAGCATCCTTAATAACCCTAGTTATTGCCTTGATTGAGCTTTCCCTAATCAAAGCACAGCCCTTGTAGGAGGGAATTTCCAAAAAGCTGCCTGAGGCTGCTGATCAACAATTCATTTTTAGCATTTCTTTTTAAATCGCTCTAAGTCGTTGCACCTGGGTCACAGTGACAGCTGAATAAGGGGGCTGAGAGGCAACATTGGGGCACCAGGTTGGTGAGCCCCCTTCGCCATGTATATGCATGAGCTTATCATTTGCATAAAGTGAAAAAGCATTGCTCCCATTAATCACTGCATTCATCTTAATCTAGTGGCAATTTTTTTTTTGTGGTCTCCACATCGATCTCAGAGGCACCATGGGCTATTTCTGTTGCAGATGAATGATCATCAGGAGTGACAAGTTGATGTCTTTGGATCGACCACCCCAGTTCCACGTGCTTTACAGCCTGGCAGCTGGTCAGGAAACTCGGGTGATCTGTGGGGCTAATGCTGTTCCTCTAACAAGACCAGTAAAAAGGAGTGATGTGACACCTGGGAGGGGGCTTGAGAAAAAGTCCCTGCCCACTTTAAGAGGCCCTCTCTCAGCCATATGCATAGTAAACTAGCCGTAACTGCAAAGCAAGAGGCTATTTGTCATAAAGATTATGATTCTATGGTTAAGCACTTGAAAGGCTACCACTTGCTCTCAGACCTTCTCCATAAAAGATTGGCTTGGGGTCTGTAATTTGCCAATACTTCTGGGTCAAGAGAAAGCCGTTTCAGATCAGAAATGTAATAGAATGTTTTAAGGCCATGGTACAGTGCCAGAAAGGATGGAAGTATTAATAATTTTCATGGGTTTTTAAGAAAGGTCCTATCAGGTAAAAAAACAGAAGTCACAAAGGAATCCACTTGAAGATTTGAAGAGAGACTACAAAAGACTTCATTAATACAGGAGAATAAGGAACAAAAGAATAAGGAGATTAGAGATTAGAGAACAAAAGAATAAGGAAAGAGGCAGTGAATGGAGAGAGGGAAGGATTTATAATAGTGTGAGACGGGGAGACCGGCTAGCACAAACTAGGGAGGAATTAAAAGACTCCTCAACTTTTTAGATCCACAGATCATCCTGGATATATTTCATTTCTCCTCTGTGATGAGCTGAAGACAAAGTGTGAGTGCCAGGAACTTGGGTTTTAGATATAAATATTTTGAAAATGTAACAAAAACTTCTCCTGAGGTGCAGGGTAGCAGAGCGTCATCAGCACAGCATTAAGGTTGATTTGAGAAATTTGATACTTATTCTTTTGCTTTTCAGCTTCTATTCACAAGTAAAGGTTTGAACACACCTCTGTGAACTCTCATTATGCTTTTATTAGAAGGTGAGGTTTATATTATCTACAAAAAAATTGATAAAAAGCTCCTAAAAGCAGTTCAGGTATTTCCAATGGCTGTTTGTTTTCTTGGAGGTTTTTCAGATGAAACCGTCTTCCTCCATCTCCCCAATGACATAAAGCAAGTCCCCTTCATCTCCTCCGCTGCTTATTTGGTTTCTGCACTTGCACATTCTCTATGACAGCACATTGAATCTGGTCAGTGTCTGCACATAAATCATCTTGGAGAAAGAAAAGACTTAATTTATTCAAGCAACTGGCTATTTTGTACACAACTGGTTGACCTCAGTAATTCTTTTTCTAGGGTGTGTGTGCGCGCGCGCACGCGCGTGTGTATATGAAACACAGACGACTCAACTTTTGAGACAAGATAGATGACTCTTAAAGCTGAGCACTTTGAGAATTTTTGCTGGTTGCTACACATCCTTTTCTCCTCTTTGCAGTGTTATCTGGTTTCAGTATCTAGCAAGAATCTTTGTTATAGCTCTGTGCTGGGTTTTGAAAGCAAAAGAAGGGTTCAATTGTAAAAGATCTAATAAACGTGTGCACGAATAAACACCAGAACTGGCATTCGTCCTCCTACATGAAGTCCATAAAGATTGGGTCTTACGCAATCATTTGAACCAATTTCTTTTCCTCCCTAGAGATAAAGGATGCTGAAAAGGAATAGTCTCTTATACACAGGTTTGAAAACAGGACAAGAATGCTGAGATGCGAACAATGGCATTCTTCAAGAACCCTTACTGTGTGGTGGCAGAAGGGTGCTTAGTGATGGCAGGATCTGGCATTTTTGACCCCAAGAATCACAACATTTGAGCCAACAAAGGAGGAACACAGTGGAGGTCATTGTGCTGTCCATTCTGACCTTAGAGTGGGTCGATGCTCCTCAGCCAAAATGGCCACATTCCTGGGGCATGGAGAGCTTGGCTAGCGTCTTCTGAGTGAGCTCCAGGCATTTTTCAAGGCTAGATCTTCCCTTCATGCCCTCCTGCCGGATGTGTCTTGCTGTGCCTGGTTCCTCTGCCCTACTGCTCAGTGTCGAGTGTGCACGGGTGTTTTTGATTGGATTCTCTAAAATGCATTTCGGATACTGATTTGGTTATATTCTATTCTATTCTGTTATCAAACAAATTTGCTGTCAAACAAAAGATCAATGTTATTGTAATGTCCTACTTGATGGATTAAATAGGGTATTATTCAACTCTTATTAAACAATCAAGAAAAACACACTGGGACATGCTTTCATTTGCAGCTGCTGACAAATACAGTGTATGTGATCTGTGATTAAGAAACAAAGCAGGAGCAGTGATTTTCAGATTAATTAAACAAACGAGTAGGATTTAGGGACCAGGATTTTTTAAACCCAGTACAATTCTTTAAAACATGTTTAGAAAAGGACATAATTTACTCTAACTACATGAGTGAACACTTAAGAATATAAAATCTTTCAGTGACGCAATTCTGGATTAATTGCCCGGAACTATATCGCGGCACCATAAACAAAACCGTTCTAGGGATGGACCTTTCCGAGGAATTTTTTTTTTTTTCCTTGTGAGTAAATGTCCATTTAGAGTGCTTTTCTAAATTTAGAAGCAGTGTTCATCAATCATTTATAATAGGCACCCAGTAACTCCACTCAGCCGCCTGGATGAGATGCACCTTCCTTGTGGGGAGGCTCCCCTCAGAGTGCTCGCATTGCTCTGCTGCCGTTCACTCCATTACCAGGGCTTGACCTTTGTGTTTCTCAGACTTCGCTCTCGAGATGCCCAGAGAAAGCAAATATTAAATCAGTAGAATCTCTCTCTTATCTCAGCCTGCCTGGCTCTATATTATCTTTAAACTTCCCCCGCCCCTCCCCATCACCACCGCCATCGCCAGCTTTACATACAGTTGGCTACGTTTTGGCTCCTTCTGTCTGATGCTGTTTCCGCTAATGGCTGAAGAAATGGAACATTACACCATTTAACGTGTGTGGGTCACATTAATCACAGAAAATTCTTTTAATGTCTCAGAAGTAACTGTCAAACTGGACATACTGAATCTATTTAAACTAAAGCATGCCATTTTTTATCTACAGTGATCTTTAATTCCCATAAAAGGGTCAAGAAAATGTGATTAAGTGACAGTTTTAAAATGTACTATAATATTAAATAGCTTGATTAAGTGACAACTATAAAATGTAATACAATATTAAGTATCTGGCTATGTCCCAAAAGAACTTTAAAGTATTTTTGAACGGTTTGGGAATTCACTAACCCATAATGGGTTACTAAGGAATTTTTTTTTTTTTTTTTGGTGGGGACATAAAAATAGTTGAACTTAAAACACATACTAAAAAAAAAAAAAAAAAAAGCAACAACAAAAGCTCAAAACATAGGATCGCGGAGTCTGTCTTTGGAGCCCCAAACAGTGAGTTTTTGGCAATATAGAGTAATCATTTTAGGATTCTGAATTTACCAGTGCTTGACTAGAATTGTAATGCCTGTAACACAAAGAATAGAATCCAAAGTAGTTGTGGTTGAGACCTCACAGCTGGGTGGAAAGGCACAGGGTTGTCAATGTCCTTTCAGGTTACCTCCAAGGGGCTGGTCATCAACTCCCTGGGTCCTAGCTTACCTTGTATATTCTGTCTCTGCTCCTGTGGGGGAAGGAGTAGGAAATACCAGCTTGGCTGAGCTCAAATCTTCCAGCTTTCCAGCTGTCTCCAGTAGAGTAAGTCAGTAGAGACGTTGAAATATACGATGGGACCCATACAGGGCTTCTTGCTCTGTCTGAATTTTAACAGAGGCACCATCAGGGGCCAGGGGGTTGGGGTTGAGGTTGGAAGAGGACAGTTTTATGTAATGCCTAGAATAAATGTCTGGACCAGGTTCCCAGGCCAAACGATTAAAGTTTATGTCATTATTCATACAATTTAGTAACTCTTATGTGCGGATTATTTGGTCATATCTTAGCCTAGGTTCCCCCAGAAAGCAGAACTTTAGGCAAAAGTTTCTGTGCCATTATCCTATTAAGAAGTACAACCCAGGGATTAGGAGTGAGGGGAAAGAAGAATGAGGCTGGGAGAGCCAGTATGAGGATGTCTTATCCTGTTGGCTGCTACTAGGCCCAACCAATTGCTTGATTTTGCAATACTGTGCCCCAGGAAACCATAACCATACAGTATATATGTGAGGAGAAAGGAGAAAGGCTATCTGCCAGCTCCCGTCTCTCATGGGTCAAGTGTTTTCCTCACTGTACATCAGCTCATCACTCCCAGTTGCATTTAGGCGGGTTCGTGGTGAGCTCTTGAGGCATTCTGAACCACTGTAGCAATAGGGAATCCTCAAGGCAGGAGGCAAGGTGGATCAGGTAGAGCCTGTATGATGTGAGTTGGAGCTCATGGAACGCTGGTCTCTACAGTGGCATCTGGAATAAGGAGAATCTGAGAGGAACTGAAGTGGCACATAAGACTCCTGATCTAGGTCAGAATCAGACAGAGGCCCTCTGGATGTAGTCAGATTCACGAGAACATTTCCATATGCTCCTGCCGAGAGAACCTCAATTGAATTTTTCAAGTGTCTCCCTGGCTTCTGTATTAAGCATAAGCCCAGGGAGATTCTGAGCTGGGTACCATGGACAAGTACCCTCTGCTCCTCTAAAAATTGTAAAATAGATAGTAAATTTTGGTTATGGTTAGCAGGTGGCTATGCCTAGAATTGTGGACATGGGCCGCATGCCCTTGAGAACCTCCCAGTATCCCATAGAAATAAGGGTTGATTCTGACTTTTAAGGACATTCTTTAAGAGAAAGATGGAAAGCCATGATATCACTGTGGGTCCCACAGTGACAGAGATGTATGGCCATGACACTCACTCTTTCTTAGGGTGATGATGAAGCTTCATTTGGAAGATTTGCTCATCTGTCTAATAAATCAGCGAGGAAAGTTTCCCTGATATTTACTTGGGCTTTCTTTCCCGTCTTCATTTCATTCCACTCCTCCAATTGCTCACCCTCGTACCAGGCTACATAAATCTCTCCTCTTTCTTCTGCCCCTTTGTCAACCATTAGCCTGCTCCCCCTCTGTCATTGTTTCACCAGACCATAGATGTAACTGTTCTAATTTTCCCTGATAAATCAGACTCTCGGAATCACTCCTTGTTGCTCCCTCAAACTCCCTGGAGCTGGGATATAGGGCTCTGAGTGCCTGGTGCAGACGTTTCTTTTATAATGGGCCCTGAAAGGTTGTCAGCTGCAGATAATTAGGATCTCACTTCCCACCATCGAGCTGCATATATCTTCCATGCAAAGAACCCCCATCACCTTCAAAAGAATTAACACATGCAGAGGAGATATATGAGGGGGCTGGGTGACAGGAGGATGGGGCCAGCTCTTCTGAAGGCAAAACTGCTTCATGTTTCCTGTGAGAGAGAGGCACTTTCGCTCAGGAGGAGAACCTGACCCTTTTCACACTATTTTATGGTAAAAATCTTATGCCTCAAGTCTGGATTGTGCAACACAGAGTAGTGGGAAGAATATTTTTTAAAGTAAATTATTTTATAATAGTACTGCGTCTTCACACTGCACCCTTCTCTCTCTCTCTCTCTCTCTCTCTCTCTCTCTCTCTTTCTCTCTCCCTCCCTCCCTCTCCCTGTTGAGTTAGAATTTAGTCTTGCGATGAAAACTCAAGTGTATTTTGTCTATGGTTTTTATGTTCTACCTGATGATAACTGGCTCGCATCTCTGTTTGACATACTGCTTAGTTTTTCTTTAACAGTTACTGAGAAATATCAAGGAAATAGCTTTAGGAAAGCTGGGTAGGCTGTCAAATGGAAATGACATCAGAACACAATGTTGGCCCCATACACAGCCTGGCACGGAGAAAATTCTTCTTGGACAGCTGATCCATGGGACCTTAGGTCCTACCGTAGTAGGGGGCGGGGAGGGAAAAATCAAGTGGGACGGGTCTGAGACTCTCTCCCCATACCTGTCAGAGCAGATTTATTTTTATTCAGGCTCTATATCCATATTCTGTGTAAGATTTTATATTTTAAAAGAAGGGGAAATAACTTTGAAAACTCCTGATTCTGTCGCCTTGTACAAGAAGAAAGAGACACTGAGATGTTAAAGTCACATGGCTTATTAGTGCTAAACCAAAGTTAGAATACAGGACCCCAAATCTCTGAGTTTTTCCATCTTTCTCTACCAGTGTCCTGCATCATTATCCTCATAATAATGTTCTTGAGTGTTGTGTTGGAAATAGACAGGTCTATGTATTCCCAGAGCCTAATGTTAATAATACAGTGCCGTTCGTGGTCTGAGGCGCTCCCACTGACCTGTGTTGGAGTGATTTTTCTGGTGATGGGGACAGATGTGCACTGAGTCACTCTCATAATGACCATCACCTGAGAGGTGATTGATGAGTCTTAGGGGTGTGATCTTTGACTATGAACCTCAACAAAGGGAACTGATGCCTTGAGGGAGAAAGCAACTTGGCATGGGCCTCATAGGAATCACTGCTGGGCCTGACCGTAACATTTCAGAGCAAACTGGATCACAGCATCCAAACTCAACTCGTTTTAAAGCTGAGGACACTGAGGCCCAGAAAGATCAAGTGGTTTGCCCACACAGAGTGGGAACGTTCAGGACTGGTGAGCAACCTGTTGATTCCTGTTTCCTGGCTGGCTAGAGCTTGATTTGTCTCCTTTCCTCCTTCTCTTTCCATTGGGACCAGTTCCAAGACTGTGATATGAGTAAAGGTGTCTGCTCTGTAGATGAAAACTCACTTCAGGCCTTCTGTTCCAGGGTCTAGATGGAAGAGAGAAAGGGCCATGTGGGAAGTTATCGTTTATGCTTTCCTCTCACCCCAATCTGTGTCCTTCCCCTAGGTCTTATCAGCAGTATAGATGGTGGTTCAGCCTCAATATGTTAACTCATTTTTCTATTTCCTTTGATTCAGAACTTGGATGAGGAAGAGGGCTGTTATTTATTGGGTGCTCTCTCACCTCAAGTCTTTTTAGAACTTAGGTTACCAGCCGTCTGCTGGCTGGCACGTCCATGAATCTAAACTAACTTCCCTGTGGAGAATGGAGCCAGTTGGAATCGTTCTTAATAAGAAGCCCAGTGGTTGGCAGCGTTCGTCGAAATGGATGAAGACCAAAGTCATAGTGGGTTTTGACTGAGATTCCTTTTCTAAGCAGCATTTTTGAAAACATTTCTTAAGAGTAAAACTTGAAACAAATGGGAGTCCTTGTTCCCACCAGGACTTAAAATACCAACATATGTATCAAAGAATTTGTTCAATTTGATAAGTCAGTTCAAAGTGACCAGGAAATAACAACAAGAGGCTAGGCATGGAAACCAGCATTTGGTGTTTGGAGAACATTAAACACCATCTGTACATGGGTTGTTCTCCAAAATCCTCAAGTTCAGAAACATTCCTCCTCCCCTTCTGTTTTTTCTTTCTTGTCAGAAATTCATTTATTTTTAAAAATTCAGAGGGCTTTCTCTGATTAGGTCAAGGTGTCACATAAAAAAGAAGAAGAAGAAGAAAGGAGTCTCCTTAACAAGAAAGCATCTTGACCAAAGATAGGATGGACAAAGGAGGGAAACAATGGAGAACATGAGAAGAGGGAGTGGTTAATTAGGTCAGAGGTGTTTCTGTGAAAGCCACGCAACTGTGGAAAGAAAGTCACTTATTACTGAGAAAGGCAATGATTTTTCATAAGTTTCCTCTTCTGGAAGGATACTGATAACACCTACCTCACTGAGTTTGTGTCAGGGTAACATGAGGTAATTATGGTTAACACTTCACGAACTGGAAAATGCTATAAAAACATAATGTAGGATTAAGAGAGGTTGTTTAAAACTCTGAAAACACCACAGCTTCCTGAAAGAGTGGACACTGGCTATTGGCATGTAGGATAGTCTGGGAACTGATGCACCAGAGGTCCGTTGGCCTGCTTTCTTCTTTATAACTTCGTAGAAAGTACGAAGCACACATATAGCTTCCTCTGAGGTTGGTTTCTTTGTTCTTTTTCTTTCTTTCTTTTTTTTTTTTTTTTTTTGCCTATAGATGAGCTTGGTATTGATTAAAATTGAATTTAAATATTAACATTTAACAAAGTGAGGGCATCTCCCAGAAGTCACATGCTTATTCGCTCCCCAAATTTTTATTGAGCACCTAGTATGTGTTGCTCTCAGATAGGAATTGGGAAGATGCAGCTCTTAAGGAGGGCAAGAGCCCCCATGGATTTCACGTCCTGGTGGGATGACAAGAAGACAGGCACTGTCTCAAACCGGGAGGTGACTTGCCTCCCCCACACACCCCTGTGGTTTCCTTAAATAGCAAAGTCTGTACAGATCGATTCTGATATCTAAGGCAGGTAAGATTTTTCACTTTTTACCTGAAATCCCATTTATTCTTTATGCTTATTTTTTTAATTAAATGAAATTGTTTACTTTCCAGTGACATTTTAAGTCGTTACTAGAGAGCATCTGGCCGGGGTATTTTTCATTAACATGGAAATTCCGACGGCTGCAGAAGGCGATACCAGCAACTGCGCTGTGAGAGAGCCACTTCATTCCCTCTCCAGGCAATGCATCTTGCATTTCTCTAGAGTAAATAAAATGATGATTCAAAGAATGTTACCCATTAATGAGTATCTGATTTAGAATAAAATAAAATCCATGCTGGGAAGTTGATGAGCTTGATTTTGCTGAACTGCTTCTAGCGTGCAAGTCATATTTATTGGTCTTTTCCCTTTGACAATTGTCACCAATTGTCTGCTGTTCTTTCTGCTGAGTGGAAAGGGAGAGGGCTAGCAGGTTGATTTTAGTTCTCTGTAACTGGAGGTGACATTAGAAAGCTCAAAGCTATTGAAAAGGTAGGTGATTATTAAAATGTGATGTGTTCCTGCTTTCCTGACTATGACCTCCAGGTCTTGGAATTTGCTGCCAAGCACATGCTAGAGCTGGAACACAGGTGGCGACGCGTCTTCCCAGCTTAGGGAGAGTTTTAGAGCATATTAACCACCTACTTGTTCACCTTTCTTAGTTGTTTTCAATGACGGATAAGCTAAAACAGTAAGATACAGGGAGAGAGAGACAGGGAAGGTTATCTGTGGTGCCTTTAATGAAGAAGGAGGAAGGAATGGGGAACAGAAAGAAAGGGGGGAAAATGGAGAAAGGAATGGAGGGAGAGAGGAAATAGCACATAATTAATCAGAAATAACACTTAAAAACAATTGCTGTGGAAGGGTATTTCCTAAAAAACAATAGAGTCCGTTCTGAGCACATACTCCACTTGCATTAACCACGCATTAAAATTAGTGGCAGTTTGCTTCTGCATATTCTCTATTGGTTCTTTAGTAGGCTGCGGCTTGCCACTCCAGTGTGTTATTCAGATGGGAATGACTGGATGTATTACAGAGAGCAGGAATCAGGTCAAGTGAGAAAACAGTTTTACTGGAGATAAATGATGGGTGCCCCACTCAGAAGACTGGGACCCATGATCATCAGGACACAGAACACAGTGCCTTCTGAAAGACCTAATGGAAACAACAGGTCAATTTTCCTGACTAGGCTGTGGGAGCTAGGCAGGCTGGGGCAATTGAAAGAGCAAGAGCTCTGTAGCTTGTGCTGTGTGGTTTCTTTGCCCGTGAAGCTTCTGTTTTCCCATCTGTAAAGTGGGAATCATACTTATTTCAAAGGAATAAGTAAAGATAATGTTCCTAAGCACTTAAAATAATTCCTGGCACAGTGTGCATGCTAGGTGTAGAAAACTGGTTCTATTAGTTATGAGGCTTTGGCCAAGGGATAGTTTTAAAACTCTGCCCTTTGGTATTCCATCAACAGGTAATTCAAAAATTTAAATTAGGGCAGATTCCAAAAGAGAACATATTCTGCTAGATAGGCTGTGTCTGGAGGACACAATTCATATTGCAAGCCTCTTGCTTTTATGGCTGTTTTCTTATTCTTATGGGCCATTCATTTAATGATTGATTTATGTTCATAATCCCAGACCCCTTCCAACTCCCCTGCAAAGCAATATCACGTTAAAAGCCACCAAGACAATATCCCTTCTGAATTGGTTGAAGTTTACACAGAGCTGGGCCCACCGCTTAAGGGCAGATAGACTAGGGCTAAATGACTGCCGACTTAGAAAATCCACATCACTCCCTCCAGTTTCAGGTCACCTGTCCTTCTCATACACTAGAACACGGTCACGTCCCTTAAGAGGCTCTTCTGCAGGTCTGGGTGGGGAGCGTGCCATCCTCGTGGCTTTCGCGTGCAGCTCCCTGGACTCTCAGCCTTCCCCTGCTATGCGCCAGGACTGTGCCCCAGGCAGGCCCGACTCTCAGGGAAGGAGCATCACACAGGCTCCAGGAGGGAACCCGCACACAACAAAAGCCACCGCCTCCATGAAATTGGATCCATCTCTGCTCCTTTAGGGCCAAGTGGCAGTTGAGTGTGCTTATAAACGAAATAAATCACTTGCAGAACCTCAAAAAATTATTACCTCGGGTTGAAAATAGCTGCTAAGGTTTCACCTCCTTGCGTGTTTACATCCCTTCACTTCAGCTTTTGGTTTTGAAAAAGGGAGGATTAAAATTGTTCTGAAGGCAAATTGCAAGGAAGGGCCAGTTAGCTGAGGCATCTGTTTCACATTCCATGCAATTTGAATACTCATAGCTTTGCCTTCTTAAAATATATACCAAAAAAAAAAAAAAAAAGCCTCCCCCCACCAAAAAAAAAAGAAAAAACAAATTAATTGATCCTTCCGAAACATCAACCTGGCAGTGTAGAGTAGTAGGTCAGTGGATTTCAGTAAAAAAAAAAAAAAGCCTCCCCCCACCGATGGATAGATAGATAGATAGATAGATGGATAGATAGATAGATAGATAGATAGATAAAAAGCCTCCAAAGAATCTTCTAGAAAGAAACCAAGCTAACAACAAAGAAGACTTTCTATGTTTCTTTAGATCCACCACAGCCCTGTGTCTCCTTCACTTTATATTTGCTGAGGCATCAGTCACTCTCCCATTATGGAGCACAGGAAGAGCTCATGAAAACATTGAAGCCTGGAGAGTTTCATTTTTTAAAGAACTATCCTAAGAGCCATTGCTTTTTTATTTTGAAAGAGTAATTGAAAGTTTTTCTAAATTATAAAAGCAATATAAATTTATGAAAGAAAACTTGAAAAATACAAGAAATATTCGAAAACATTAAATTCATCTCTGTCTTCACTCCCTGACATTTTGATGCATTTCTTTGCATCTGGAAAGACCTCATACACAACTGCAGTTGGGAGGAAGTAGGAAGTGGGTCAGAATTTTTGGAGGACTGGTTGAGGACTCAGGAGCCCAAGACCCTGCTTCCTGGTCAGCCAGCTGAGATGTCTCGAGGCCGAAGCCAGGGGGCTTCTGGGTCTGTTCATTTCTTCATTCAGAGGAGGATGCTTAGACCACATCCTTCCCACAGTCCCACTCCTTAAGTTCTGCAACTCTTTATAAGCAGCTGCAATTGCCCCAGAGGTGAGAGAAAGCAAACCCAATATCTAATCTGTTTTTTTCTTTCTTGGAATCATACAAGATGCTCTCTTCTAATATTCTTTACTCTCCATTTGGCATTAGCTAAAAGCCCTTTCCTTCCCCTGTGGTCAGCGTCTCTAAGCGAGACAGAGCACAGCAACAAAAAGCGGATCTGAGCTGGCCTTTCCCCCGCCTGCCCCATTCGCAGCAGCATTTTTCTCCCCCCGGTAGAAATTCTTTGGTCGAAAGAACAGAACTGGGAAGCAGGGGTCTTGGGTTCTTCCAACCCTATATCTAGCTCTGTGATTTGGGGCAACTTGCTTCATCTCTCTGGGATTTGGGGGGAGCAAGTAGAAATTAGTTCAATGGCTCATATGTGGCGAGGACAGAAACATGTCACAGTCACCTGGGGAGTTTCTTCAAATTAATAAGGCAAAAGATCTGTAAATATTCACCTGAGTCAAGCCCTTTGTGACTCACTGGGAATGTGGAGAGAGTGGAGGGAGGAGGCAACAGCAAGTGGGGACATGACCGTGGGGACTGGGAGACCACACACTTCAGGGGAGGACACTTACTCATTTCTCTTTCGGTTGAGCAACCGTGTCACCTGGACAACCTTCAGCACCAGACATCTTGACAGATTACTGCGGGGAGAAAAATGCTGCTGTGAATGGGGCAGGCGGGGGAAAGGCCAGCTCAGATCCGCTTTTTGTTGCTGTGCTCTGTCTCTCTCAGAGACACTGACCACAGGCGAAGGAACAAGTTTTTTTCTCTCTCCTCTGGCTTTAGTGCCCATCAAGACTATTTCTTGACTCTGGTTTTTGAAATTTCTAGAAAGAAAGGATGTCTCTGGAGTTATCTTAGTATTGTGCTGCTTTTTCTGTGCTCTTTTAAGTTTTTTTTTTTTTTTTAAGTTATCTATCTCCTTTCCCTATTCAATGGGGTTGGCAAGAGCTAAGTTTTAGGGCCCCTCGGTACTAAGCCAGATAAAAGCCTATCTGATTTGACTCAATGGGTAGCATCCCCATGCAAGAGAACCAGGTACCTCATGTACCTTTGCTGACATTATTTTGGAGCCCAGTTGTGAAAGTCTAGGCCAGCATGACTTTAATAGTTATCTGTTTAAACATATAAAACCCCTTCTATATTCGGAAAACTTAGCCTTGTTACTTCCACCAGAATAAGCCTGTGGTGAACAACTTTACCATTTAGGAGGTTGATGACAAGAGGGAGAAGAAAACTTTCAGAACCTATTACAATTCATTCATTGGTTCAGATGCAGGGAAGGACTGGAGAAATAGTGCTTAAAGGGACTCTTAGTTCATAGGCATTTATGCTTTTTTTTCCCCTGGAGTAAGAAGAGTTCTTTTTCTTTAACCTCAGCAGTAAGGAATTGGGAATCTAGTGACTGCTTAGTGATATTTATGTCCTCAAGTTTTATATTTAAATAAGAGATCTTTGATGTCGTTACTCAGTTACACAACATATAATTGAAAACCCCAAAACCAGCAATTGGCAGCAGCAATGATACAAGTGTGGGCATTAAATTAGGACAAAGCCTCTGAGTGACTTCAGGCTGAGGCAAGACACTGAGGCAACGTAGATGGATCCAGTGACTGACTGAATAAATAAATGTCCTGACTTCGAATTTAACAGGGAATAGATTTGAAAAACAGTATTAGCAAATCTTTCATCATGTTATAGCACCATTAGTCTGAAAAAGGGAAGGGGGTGTGTCTTAGTCTGCTCAAGCTGCTTTAACAAAGTACCATAGACAGAAATTTATGTCTCTCAGTTCTGGAGGTTGGGAAGTTCAAGGTCAAGGCACTGGCAGATTCAGTGTCTGGTAGGGACTTGCTTTCCGGCTTGTAGACAGCTGCCCTCTCACTGCGTGCTCACATGGCCTTGCCTCAGTGCATGCTTGAGGGTAAAGAGAGAGGAATCTCTCCCCAGCTTCTTAGAAGGACACTAATCCCATCATGAGGGTCTCAGCCTCCTGACATAATCTAAACCTAATTAATTCCTGAAAGCCCCATCTCCAAATATCATTACACTGGGGGATAGGACTTCATAATGAACTTTGGGTGGACATAAACATTCATTCCATAACAGGGTGTAATGAATCAAAGGAATGTTCAGGAGAGCGTTGAGGCTCAACTCCTATGTCTATGAGCAGGTTACTTAACTTTCTTGAGACTTTTATGTTCATTTATCAAGGGGTAATACCTCCCTTAAGGATTATTCTGACAGTGCTCTGCACTTGGCATCAAGACTGGTCAACAAATGCTCAGTTAAGATGCTTAATATTACTTCTATTGCTATCGCTAATACCAGTGCTTCTATCATTTCTCATTACCAAAGAAAGTTAAACAATAATCACGTCAGACTTACTTCCAAGAACCTCAAGAGCTTCAAGGCTTTCCTAGAGTGAGAGTTTCCATCTACTGTGTTTTTTTCTCCCCCGTCTTGTGTTTTTATTTACAAAATGCAATCGTTCCACTGATTGCTAAAAACCAAATGCTAGTAAGTTCCAGATGCTGTCCTTGCCATTACCAGAACACTTTCTGGAATGTCGAGTATTCTGAGTCTGTGCCGGTGCATCACAGCAAGCCCGAACCCCTCGTTCTTAATTACTTTATTTTGCAGGGTGAGTGTTGAACATAGGCCCTGAGTGGAAATAGCATTGGAGTCTGGTTACTTACTCAGAATGTCATTTACAAAAGGAAGCTATCTATGTAAAAAGCAATAAAGAAGCCCTTTCTGTTCTTGCAGGAGTCAGTTTCACAAATGTCTCTGTGATGATGTTTTTATGAATTGAACATCTATAGTAGGTTTTTATTTTCGTTTTTCTTTGTTTTCTTTTGTTTTTGTGTTCTTGCCTTAAGAGAAAGTTTGCCTTTTAAATTATTATCACCATGTACTAGATAGTAGAGAGTCTCTCAATTATAAATAAACTATACCTTAGTTACATCTCTCCTTAATTAGAATTAACAGTGATTGATCTTATAGACTTAACAGAAATCACTAGGAAATCTACTTCAAGTATTCATATAAATTTTTCAAAGCATACTGGGGAAACCTTTTTTACTGTGGTAGAGTTCCCTCACAAAATGGCTTTAGAGCTCCTAGTTCTATCACACGGAAACTGGAATAGACTCGCTCACAGTACACCTGCATTTATGTCATTGGTTTGAGGGAATTTGTAGATAGGAAACCTTCCTGAGTTGTCACCACCATACTTTACCTTGAGAAGATGACCAATTTGAATTGGGGGTTGAGGGGGTGAGGAGGGGGAGAAAAGCATTCCAACAATTTGGTCCTGAAGTAGAGAGGAACTGACCAAAACTTTTGCTGAGTGTCTTGTCACCCAACATGTTCCATGCAAGTAATCAGTTGTGTCGAATTAACAAACACTGAGGACATATGTTATGACTTCCTTTGACTATATCTAACCAGATAAGATGAGGGCTTACATAATCAAGAAAAACATTTTCAGGATACTGTTTTGAATGTGTGTGTGCGCGTGTGCGCGCGTGCGCGTGTGCGCATTCTTTGAAAAACTACAAATCTGTCAGACCAAATTGGGTTCAGCCCTTAGGAACAAGGTGACTGGGCTGAGCCATTCCAGATTAGGAGAGCCAGTTAGGTGGTGAGCCATGTTCCTGTCAATCACCAAGTAATAATGTTCCTGCATTTGCGATGGGGTAACCACACAGCCATTAGACCAGCCCTCTGGAGCCTGGCATTGTTATGCACTGCACCTCCTGCCGAGTATCTAGGGTCACAAAGAAGAGGAAACGGGAATTTTGATGTGACCTCCAGAAATACTGAAGTGCTATCACTTGCTGTTTCAACACCAATTTATCAAGTTGTTCTTGACTTGTCAGTGCATCAGAATCACCTGGGTGACATGTTTAAAAGGGAGATTCCCATGCTCCCTCCAATAAGGCATTTTGATTCAGCAAGTCTGGGGTAGGGCCTAGAAATTTGCAATTTTATTAAGAACCCAGAGTGTTTTTCGTGTGTGTAGTGCATGGACCATACGACTGGAAACACTAGCCTAGCACAATGGCTCTGAAACTTGAACATGCATCAGAAGCACCCAACGGATTTGTTAAAACGCTGATTACTAGCTCCAACCCCCAGAGTTTCTAATTTAATAAGTCTGCCTTAGAGCCCAAGAATTTGCATTTCTAACAACTCTTTGGGTTCTGTTGCAGCTGGGAACCACACTTTGAGAATCAGTGGCCTGCTAAAACACACAGAGTACCTTTTTCAAAAACTGTTAGCTGTGAAGGTAGGTTATTCTTTGAAGAAAGAAAAAACATCAAATGGACATTTGCTGAGTATCTACTAGGAGAGGGCACCTGGCAGGGTGAAACGATACTTATTTTATCCTAGTAACAATAACCTTTATTTTATTTATGTTTTTTACAGATGAGAAATCCAAAGGTTAGAGTAGTTATTTCCTTGTTGAAGGTCACATGACTAGCTAAAGTAATTTAAAATTGTCTTTTTCCTTGGAATTCCTGTAGTTATAGAAGCAACAATTTAGAGTAGGCCTTGGCCCAGTAAGGAGGCTGCGTTTTGTTACTTCCCACCTCAGCCCAGGTTTACTCAGCCTTGTCCGGTGGAAGGAAGTGGCATTCATGCTACACACATCCTATGATCACAAAACATCTCTTCTGGAAAGATGGCTGGATGTCATCACTTACGTTTACCATTTCAGGGGCCAAGAAGTTCCCCTAGGATAGGGCCACCCTGTAATTAGCAAGTCAGGTCATCAGGCATTGATTTCATTAGTTTATTCATTCTTTCATTCACTCGAATATTTACTAAGGATGACTATATTTGCTGAGCATCGTGTAAGGTACTGATATAGTAGAAAGTTCAAGAGTGAGGCCAGTAAATCAGAATGAGTATGCTTCCCTTTCTACTTACAAGCATCATGTTTCTGATTAAGTCCCTTCAGGTTTCTGGATCTCAATTTCTCTACTGACAAACTTGGAGAGTAAGATGAGGTGATCTCCAGGGTTCCTTTACTTTGGAGCACTCCTGATTTTATAATTAAACCCTCCCAGTGTGCCTAACCCTTCAACTGTAGGATGTGTGTATTTAGGGGCAACATGGTGGATACAAAAGGAAGTAGAAGGAAGGGTCCCTGTCTTTGAGAAATGAAAAATCAAAATATGCACACATGATATCATTGGAGAAAATTACAGTTTGGCCTTGAGACCCAAGGTTAAGTTGGGTAGTACATCTTCCTGTGGGAGAGGTGGTCAAGGATGGCGGCATATGAACTAGGGAGAGAGTTGGATTAGTAGAAAGGAAAAGGAATGTTCATGATTTCATACCCTGTCATGGTCCAGAGTCCTCTTTTCTGTGCTGGTCACATCATCAGTTGCCTCTGGGGCTGCGTGAGCCATCTGTTTGTGATGTTACAAAGGTTAGCAAATAAAAATATAGGGCACCCAGTGAAAATCGAATTTCAGTTCAACAACACAATTTTTTAAAGTAGAAATATGTCTCCAAAATTGCGTGGGACATTACTACTTAAAATTATGCATAACAATTAGAAATTTAAATTTAACTAGCCATCCTGTATTTTATCTGGCAACTCCGTGCTGTGGGATCTCTCTCAGAATCTGGGCATGCCTGTGAACAGTGAGGAGAGAGCAGTCTCAGTTGTTATTAACACTTTAGCTGTTTCTAATTCCTTAACCGATGGCTCACTCAGAATGCCTAAATAAAAGTTTTCTCTGGCCTGAGAACAGAAAGAATCCAGCTTCCCTTCCCTCGGCTGCTCATCCTCTCTTCAGGCTGGAGTTGAAAGCAGAGCAGCCCTTGGAATCCTCTTCTCTCATGAACCTGCTTATCACCAGGATTAACGTACAGGAGTCTGGCAGCATTAGAGTCCTCTTGATCTCCCTTCCCCATGGCCTTGGAGGCTCCTAGACACACGAAAATCTCTCTCCTTGCTTTCTCTTGCCTCCCTCTTATTCCCATCGTTCTGTAGCTAAACAGTAAGTATGAAAGCAGCTGCAGGAGTAACTTTCTGACACTAGTTATAGGGTCTCGCTGAGCTATTTTTTTCTAGTTATTATTTTCATCTATTTAAGAAAAATAACCCCTGGCTTTCCTGTCCTTCTAACGCTGCACATCAGGTCGTTGGATTTGGGCGAGATTTTGTCTTTATTTTCTTGTCTCCCTGTGTGCTTATGTTTGTCTTCACCTCTGGGTCCTTGAGTCCACTGCTTGAGTAGATTTGGCTTGTCCATTAGGTGGTCTGTCTTCTAGGACACCTCAGACTAGAGGCTGATTGAGCAGCCTGAGCAGCACCATCCCTGTCCTTACCCTGGGCTATCTTCTTCTGTGTAATGCAGTTGTTAAAGAGTTCCTTTGGGACACGAGGATATCTGAGCTTTCTTCTTTAAGTGATCAAGAGTCTCTCACGGGCAATCAAGTTCCTTTCATTAATTTACTCCTCCAGCATCTCTTCAGTGCCTGCTTTGTGCCATAGCAAATGTCTTCAAAATGAAACACTGTCCCTCCTTGCTCGGAACATTCAAGCCTATAATCTCCTGTCTTGCCTTGTCTTAGGGTATGATGGAGTGTGACCCATTTTCCTGCAATCGAGGCAGCCCGGAAAAGGTCAGGACTGAACTTTGACCTGCCTACTAGAATGGACTGAGCACCAGGAACTCTAGGTTGGCAGTAAAATATGGCATCAGAAGAACAAGGCAACAGCGGGTTGTGAGTGATATGGCAAGGTGCCTAGTGGAGAAGGCCTCATAATCCAGGGAGGTCTTTTCACAGTTAGGGCCTCAGTTGTAGACTCAGGTTCAGGAGCAGGACCTCTGCTGAGAGGAAGAAGAGGCGCGTCAGAAGGCCTGGAGGACAACTTCAGGCAGAGGCCCAGTTACCTGATACAGGGCATAGTGGCGCCTGGGTCTCACAAATAAGAAAAACGCCCTTCGTTGGACACAGGGACACAAGTTGGAAGCCACAGTAGAAGCAAATGACTTAGGAGTAATCACTCTTGAGTTAGAACTGCTTAAATTCTACTTTTCCAAGGTCAGAATTGTTCCTTTGCGTTCCATGAAGCTCAAACTGCAGGTGCGGGTTAAGTGGTTTAAGAAGGAGGCCAGGTGGGACAGATGGGAGCGGGGTAGGACCTGCCATTACTATCAGCCCGTCATGGATTTCCACGATCACAGAGATTTAACGAGTGTTTTGGGCATTGAAAATGATTTCCGTTGGGTGGATCAGTCTAACGAGACAGGAGTCCTGGAAAATCTACAAGGCAGCAGATTTACAACTTCATTCAGACTGAAGAAGCAGACAGATAGTTCCTGTTTATAGAGGCTCTGTCTTCCTTTGTTAATAGGAACTTTAGCTCGGCACCTGGGTAAAGAAAGGAAACTAGGAAATGACCCTAGAGGAGTCCTTTGAAGACTGATACAAGTTGAGTTAGGATATAGACTGCCCTTTACCCACCTGTGGTGGGCCCTGCTCTCCCCAGAATGCCCTGGTCTTTGCACAGTCAAGGGCTGGCTGGAGAAACCTGCTAGGGACATGGGCCCTGCAGAGAAGTATAGGGGAAGTGTTCCAGTCACAGGCCTATGGGCCAAGCAGGCGAGACCCTCAAGTAGTGATGAAGCAAAATGCCAGCAGGTGCTTCTCTTGCCTGAGCTCCTGGAGTCAGCATGCGAGGAAGCCAGCTGAGTCTCTGGTGACGAGTGACTGTTCTCTAGCTCTCTGAAGCATGGAGTCATCAAAGCAGAAAGACCAGTCTACGGTTGAGTGCAGGTAAAGCAGAAATGCTTGGTGCCCAGCAATAGCTCGAAGGGCTCGATGAAGGACACGAAAGAAGAACAGGCATCTGTAATTTCCCCGCAGAGGGGAGGGAGGTCAGTGGGGCTGGAGGAAGCTCCTCAGCTTCAGAGGCCATCGATAGCAAGAGTGCTTGTCATCATCTGTACTCAGAGAGCAAGTGTTTGTGGCAGCAACTGGTCTCCTTGGGCTTTGCCTTGCCTGCTCTGT
This sequence comes from Pteropus alecto, assembly GCF_000325575.1. Lineage (NCBI taxonomy): Eukaryota > Metazoa > Chordata > Mammalia > Chiroptera > Pteropodidae > Pteropus > Pteropus alecto. The sequence goes on along the minus strand of NW_006434709.1, from coordinate 5,175,543 downwards.
CCTAGAAAAGTCACAGCCAGCCCTAGATTGAAAGAGATCTTAGCTAATTACACACTCTCAGGACTTGAGTCGATATTTTTAAAGGTTCCTAAATAGACATTTACAAATGAGGTTTTCCTTTGGGACTGTTGTTACAACTTATAAGATTCTAAAAAATACTCTTAAGTGTTCCATGTATTTATTCACATCATAGGCCAGGTAACCCTTCTGGCCCGCCCACCCTATGCTGATGGCTGGGTTCTGCCACTCTGGGATCGCGAGGCAACAGACTTTTCAGTTTGAAATTCGGGAATTCAGTCACCGTTCATCTTCTTATGCTGGACTACTTCAGTGCTCCAGCCTGGAAAGAGTTAGTGCAATGTCAAAAGATACTTAGACTGAGAAAGAATGTATCATGAGAGTAATCCTGAACGCCTGCCTAAGACCTTTGACTTTTCAAATATATAACAACATCTAATAGCTCTGGTTGAGTCTCAACAATTCTGTGGAGGAAATCAGGTCATTATCATCTCAGTTGTTCTGAGTCAGGAAACTAAAGGCCAGAGAGGTTGAGTGATTTGCCTAAGGCCACACAGCTAGGACTCAGGTGGGTCAACATATTTCAGTGCTCTGCTCTTCTCAGCCCACCATGAAGGCTCCTACAAGCAATGCATGTTCCAGGCTCCTGTCAGGTTGCTCGTTCAAATTGTTCTTGATATTCTCCCCCCACGGCCATTTAGAATATTTGAGCAGGGTTGTTTGCCTCGTGTTCTAGATTGAAATCTCCAGTGCTGCTTCTCCCCAAGGATTTCGTTTCCTGATCCTCTTCTTCACGCTCGTTTCATTCACAACTTAATCCTGGGCAAGTACCTTAATTTTAATTTAAGCTCTTATACTATGTATGACACTATTATTAGTTCTTTACTAATTTTAACTCATTTATTTCTCATAATAACCCTATGAAGGAAAAACTATTAAGTAGCTTTAGATCTCACAGCTAGAAAGTGGCAGAGGTAGGATTCAGTTTAAATTGGCAGACTTGGGAGTCTGTTATCTTAATCACTACACTAGGGCGTGTTAAAACCCAGATTCCTTTCAGAGTCTGTTTCAGCAGACTCGGGTTGGGGGAGCCGAGAATTTTGCACTTCTGACAAGTAATAATGCTGATGTCGCTGGTGGCGAGCCCACACTTTGAGAACCATTGATCTAGGGACTCCCACTGCAGCTGCTTGAGAATCAACTGGGTGAGTTTTAAAAAAATGACTCCAGAGCTCCATTCCGAGATATTTTTTGATTTTATAGGTTTCAGAGGAGGGCCTAGGAATATGTAGCTTTAGAGAGCTCCACTGGAGATTCTGATGTGCAACCAGGTTACTCAGTTTTCCATCTAGAAAATTATTTTATAATTAGTCCATTTATACAGGATTGCTGCCTAGCTCAAATGAGGAAACCGATATGAAAGTGCTTTGCAGAAATTAAAGTTCTCATTAGAAGTAGTTTATTGTGGTTGTTAAGCAGGTTGTTGAGGATTTTGTAGTTGGTCCGCTCTGATTTTCATTCTGTCTCTCCATTTTCACTTGTAAATTCTTATTTCTAAAATGAGAATGATAAATAGTGTTTTCATAGACTCCTCGCAAAATAATGCTTCTATAGTGTTTAGTGCAAAATAAGTGCTCAGTAAAGTATAACTTTAAGTAGTTTTAAAATAACGTATTATTTTTTACTTTCCTTTCATACTGATAGCTGTGTTTGTAAAACTCGTCTGATTAATGCACCTTGATTGACTTCTTCCTCACTTCCCCAAAGCCCATCTGTTCCCAAACTAGTCTAGCAATTTCTTTGCCTCATTATGTGCTGGTCAATTCTCTTTTGAGCATCTCTGAATGTGCGTATGTTATAATACCTCAGGGTCTTATTGCTGTTTTATTTATCTAATTTTGGGAAACAACAACTAATATTTATGTCTCTATTTAGACTTTTACAGAACGCTTTAATATATGTTGTCTCATTGGATGCTGTGGAGGATGATGATGATGTTGGTTCCTTTTTGCAAATGGGACGAAGAAGCCATAGAGAAAAAGAAGTGATTTACATTAGATCCCCCAAACTCTAAATGTCAGAGATGGGACTCGATCCAGTCTAGACTGCAACTCTGTGCTAGACTACAGAGAAATATTTTGTTGTGTGTAGTATTTTCTTTCAGATGTATTTTGGTCATTTCCCCTTACCCAACTTCTTTTCCTTCACAAAAAAACAGTGTTGAGATTTTTAAGTTGAATTCCAACAAGTTTACCAGTTAGTTTTTGCAATACGGAAACTTTCTACCCAAGAACGTAGTTTGCTTCACCGGTTACTTAAGTCTTGTATATCCTTTGATAAAGCTCTGCAGTTTGCTTTATACATGTGTTACATATATCTTTTTTTAAGTTTACTTTTAGGTAGTCTGTATTTTTGTGCTTATTTGGATAGGCTCATTTTTCTCATTTTATCTTCCAGCTGATTATTGCTGATTTTGTAGAAAATCTATTTATTTTATAAAGCTGTTGATTTTGATTACTGTTTTATAATCATTTAGTTACCTTATCTAAACTCTGTTAGACATAAATAGTTTTTCAGTAGATTATCTTGGGCTTTATAAGAAGAAAAAATTATATAATTTTCAAATAATGGTATTTTTTTCCCCTTTCCAACAATTTAATTCAAACTATTTTCTTATTGCTGTAGCTTGGATAGTTTTGTAGAATTTGAGAAAATGAGGAAGTTGGCTTAGGTTTACTTTTTATTGGCAAGACGATATATGCTCTGAAGATGAAACCACATGGGTGAAGTTAACCTTCATATCTTGCAACAATCTCTAAAAGAAAGGTTTTCTTGCTTTGATATGTTTTATAATATATGGTTGGGTGTATGATATAAGCTTATTTGATTTTAAATGGGAAACAAAGAGGATGTAGTTTCCACAGTCAAGTATCCAGTCACTCACTGGCTCGACTGCAGGAAAGCAAACGAAAGTTATTTCTGGAGCAGTAAAATAAAATTCACTGAGTGAAATGAATTTACTGACTGAAAACAAATTCACTGACAGTGAATATGATCAAGCTGACAAATTTTTTGCATTGATAATCATTGGAATGCTTTTCACAAATTTAAAAAGAGCATGATCGTGTAGCACTTCGTTTTCTATAGTCTTTGGGACAGGACATGATTGTCAGACTTAAAAAGAACAATTATTCTGTTGATAAGAAATATTTAAATATATAAATATTTATATCAAAGCATAGAAAGTAGAACTTTAAAAATTTAGAGGAGATGGAGAGTCTAAATGAGGAAACAGGCTCAGAAAGCTGAATAATTTAAAGAAGTTCACATATGTAGCAATGGTAGATGAGATCTAGAAGCCAGTTTTCTTGGCTGTCTATATTCACCCATATTCAGACAATTTCTGAAACATGCCTTATAGGTAATTACCATTTTGTTGATTCGAAATATGATGAATTGCACTAATGGTCATTGATGGTCCCCAGGCTTGCTGAATCTTCATATCTTCAAGCAGCCAGTACTTTATAGATCATTGTACTTTGAATGTACATTTAAAGTTTTCAGGGTCACTCCTGCAGGAGTAAACCTCAGTCTATGCCCTTCCTGATCATGCCAGTCTACATCTACTCCTCTGGAGAGTGAAGATGCAAAAAGGACTATTTTATTGGTTTACACAGGGCACAGAATGATGATAGAAGAGGAACCACTCTCCTCCCCAAATCACAGGCAAGGAGCCAAACGTGAGGGCAGTTCTATTTGCCTATGCTAGTGGAAACACAATCGTGTTACTAACTAATGGTTATTAGTTATCCTTGGAAACTCCTAACTAATCTCTGAAAAACAAACCTAAACCAAACCACCTCTACCTTTTCAGATCAAAAAGTGGCTGCCAGACCTATGCTTTATTTCATAATCCTCATAGCAGAGGATTCGATGTTGAATTACTTCAACTTTCTTTTAGCTTTTGTTAGTTTTTCTTGGTTTTCTTAGGCTGTGCAGGCTGGAAAGCTAAATAAAATACTACATATGCCAGACTCTCCTTGAAGCTAGGATACAGACAAATAGCTTTGGTTCTTCCAATGAGAGCCATCCCATTTGTGACTTGTAGAAATAAGAGGAAGCAGCTATGCAAAGAGAAATTGGATCTTCCAGGTATGAAAACTTTTTCTCAGATAGCAGTGGCAAAGCTCTTGGATTCCAATCTCGAGAGTGGTTAAGTTCCTGGAGATGGGCAGTGGTGTTTCACTATTACAGTCTTAGAGTGTAATTGGGTCTTATTTCTGGTTGCTTTGGTTCTGGCTGTATAATGAACAAGCCTGGGTCCCTGATTCTCCTGGAGATTCTATGATCTTCATATCCTCCTATATCCTTTTCTGCTTAAATTGGCTAGACTTGACTCTCTTGATTGCAACTGATTATCATAATTTATATAATTTTAACTATAATAATAATGACTAATGTGATGTTGAGTGTATCTATAGAACACTATTATTGTATTGTATCTAGCCTGTTATGTACCAAACACTCTTCTAGGTACTTTACATGAATGAACTTACCTAGTTCTCACCTCTACCCCTAGGAGTTTAGTACATTATTCCCATTTTACAGATGAGGATACACAAATGTAGAGGGGATATGATGTCCCGAGTCACAGAGCAAACAAGAGAGAGAAGTTCAGATTTAAACCAAGGCTCTGTAGCCTATGACCTGACTCCTCAAGGCTCTGCTCCCTGCCAATTTTATGAAATAGGTATTGTTACCATTTTACAGTTGCAAAGGTGAGGTACATTCTGAGAGGGTGACTGACAGCAGTTATACAGCTGGTAAGTGACTGACCATAAGTAGACCCAAGATCTCTAGACTCCATATTCAAGGGTCTTCTGGCTATGCTCCACTGCTTGTCAGAGTTTTACTCTATTGCTTATTTGTCCATTCAGTTATTTAGACTGTCAGTTATCCACGCATCTCTTCATTCATCCAGCTATATTATTCCTGTGAAAATGCTCCGGTCTTTTCTATTTTTAGAAGAATATGGAGCTTGTCCCAGGGCCTCTTCCTATAATGTGCTGAGACCCACACCTCATTTCCTTTGGGGTCCTATAGAGGTGTAGCATGGCCCATAAAAAACACCATCTCTGCTCATATCTCATGATTTTTGCAAATTAATGATCTAAGTAAAATGGACCATTGCCTTTAAAAGTGTGCAATAAAAAACGATAATAAATGCCAAGCTGAGGATCATAATGGAAAAACAACTGTTTGGGGTACTTTGCTATGGTACAGTTCCCAGCCTGAGTACTTTCAGTGGAGCTGGCTGGATTTTTCTGGGTTCCATGTTCAATGCCTCGAGTCTTCACACATGGCTGGATGCAAAGTAAGAATTGCCTGTGAAGTCAGAAGAGGCTTAAATCTGAGGTTAACCAAAAGGCGTATCAATTAGACAGTGACCCAGAAATTCTTGGAAGAGTGATTTTTGAGCTACCTTCTGTCTCCTTGAGGGCTCCTTCCCTGTCTTCCTGCCTTCCATGACTTTTTGGTAGAAAACTGGAAGAGCTGGGATTTTTGCCCAGAAAGGTTTAGGAAAACAAAACTTAACTGCTGTAGCTTTGAGAAATAAATTCCTCTATGAGGCAAGGAAAAATCAAAGATCTTGAGAGAAAAATGAAGCCACAGTTTCAATTATAACTGTTACCAGGTTTAGATCCAGCTTTGGGCCAAAGTGTCATCCAGACAGATGTTCTTGTAATTTGGTTTCCATAATAAATGTTGTACTTGTGAAAATATTTTAATGACATCTCGGCACTTTACTAGGCCTCAAATTCTAGAAGATTTTCCAGGTCAGGCAAAGACCATTTGCACCAGGTCACCCAGTGACCTCTTTCATTCTGCTGGGGCTTATGGAGAACATTAAACTTGCAGATGCAATTATTGCATAATAAAGTATTGATTTTCTAAGAAACCCTGTAACATTTTCTTCTTAATAATTAGCATTTACAAGGAATACATCCGAGAACTTTTATAGAGGATTAACCACCTATTGCTACTTGAATGAGGCACTTAGTACTTTAGTTTAAAAATAAACAACATTGAAAAATAGCTTTAGTTCACAGAATTACAGATCAGCTGCACATCTTTTATAAGGATTCTCACAGAATCCTAGTTCAGATTTTAAAATAATTTTGATATATGTTACAAACCATTCTGAAAATACCATTTAAGGGCAAATTGAATTATCTTCTCACAGCTGATATGGACTCAGTTTTGTTTGATGATGGGATACTAACTTGCTGAATTATCTCCTGTGGACAGTCTTCATCCATTAAAGCACCAAAAACAAGAACAATACACAGTTATAAAATGAAAGTCCATTAAAGCACCAAAAACAAGAACAATACACAGTTATAAAATGAAAGTCTCCTTAAACGCAAAGAAAATTTCAAGTACAATTTAAAGATAATTTCTCTTATGTAGATGGTTGAGGTTATTTAATACTCCAAGTGAACAAAGGCTACGATGACTGGATATATTCATGGGAGAGAAAAGAAGGCTTATAAATGTCATCTGAACAAGATGTTTTTCCACGTGTTTCTGGTTTGCTCCTGTTGAAATTAGGGGAGTGCTTTCATGTCCTTCATATGTTCTGTTGAAATTGTCTCCTGGATGTGTTGAAGTTAGCTTTGGGGGAACTTTAGACACCAGGACTGCTGGGGTCTTGAGAAATAGTGAGCTAACATTAATACAGCATTAACCAACCTGGACTCCATTCCAGCCACACAACTGATGAGCTCTGCCACATAAAAATAGTGCCTGTCTTTTATCTGTATGCTTCAACTCTGCCATCTGGGTAGCAACTTGGCATTGGCCTTGAAATCAGGGAGACTGTGGTCCCACTTATTCCTTCTGTATCTCCGAGGGAAGAGTAAGGGGCGTTCATTCAATCAAACAAAAGATTTTGTTGAGCTCCTCCCTCGTCCTCAGTTTTGTGTTGAATGCAGTATGGAGGCAGGATTGCAAAGGAGGCATGGCTCTTGTCCATAGGTCACCGACAATAACAACACGTCGATCATACATAACTGTGTCAGTAGAACTTGTATTTATGTTGTTCCCTTTTCCAGAAAGGCCTTGCCTTTATTTCTCCAATTAACTAACTGGTGTGGCTCAAATTCTCTTCCTTCCAGGAAACTTTCTATAAATCTAATTCTCGTAGCTTCACTCTTTTCCTAATTATATTAAAATTATCTTTTCAAGGGTCTGGCTCAGTTATTAGAATCTGGTTCCTGCCAAACAAGGATTGGTTGTGTTCTTGTCCATATCCGAGCACTTAGCACCTATATTTTAATGGTATTGGAGAAACACCTGGCAGGGAGTCATGCCCATCCTCTCTGTCCCATCTATAGCACACAATTTTCGTAATGATAAGGTATATGTAATTGCTTTGAATTATAATTATTTGGTTATGTGTCATCCCTCTAATAGACTGAAGAGTTAATGGTGCTTTACAGCAAAAAGACACTTGTTTGAACTCTTCCCCACCACTTAGGCATTTTATTGGAATAACAATATTTACTTCATAGAATTGTTATAAAATTAAATGACATGGAAAGTACCTACTCCATATATGTTTATTAAGTGTTATTCTCAGTGACTATGCTCTCATTGATAGAAGGGGAAATATCTTGAATAATGCACTTTGCAAGCAATAGATATTTTTAAAAAGTAGATGAAAAGATATGAAGCCAAATGAATTTTATAAACAATTAATAGGACAGACATTCAGAGAAAGGCAGTACCTACGGGAGCTGTGTGCTCAGCAGATCATTCATGAAGGGAGAGCTGAGTGAACACTGAAGGCTACAAGGGATTTCCAGTGATCACAATAAGAAAAATACCCCTTATTGGGCATTTATTTGTGCCAGGCACTATGCAGACTAATCTATGTGTCTGTTTAATCTTTACAATAACCCTATAAATATTATTATAATTACTACCATTTTACAGAAGAAGAAGCTGAAGCTTTCAGAAATTGAATTATATTTTAAGTTTATGTAGATAATATATTAGTCAGCTATTGCTACAATAATGTTGTATAATAAACCACACCAAAACTCAGTAGTTTGAAATGATAATCATTTACTCTCATGCTCATGGATCTGCAGCAGGTTGAATGTAACCCAGCTGGGCTAGGCTGGTTTCCAGGTTCTAGTCTTTGGGCCCTGGCTTCTAGCTGCTACAACTACCTTATCCCCCTTGGACCACGGCGACACGGAATGTGTGATCTGCGTCATATGACTCATTCTGGGGCCGAGGCTGAAAGAACCACAGTTAACTGAACATGTTCTCATGGTGATCCACAGTTAACTGAACATGTTCACAGGAGCACAAAAGGGCAAGCCAAACTCTGCAGGTACATTTCAAGTCTCATGTGCCGATATCTCATTGGCCAAAACAAGTCATATAGGTTTAGGCCAACACTAAAGTCAAGGGGTAGCAAGGAAGTCCATGCGACCCACCATGAGGTCATAACAAGGATGTAGATGTGTCTTTCTACTACAAGAGAGTGAAAAATTGGGATCAATAACTCAATTCTTCTGGTAATAACTGGCAGAACTAGTATCTAATCCAGTTCTGTCTGATTTAAGAGCACAGTCTTATTCTCTATCATATACCATCTCCAAAGAAAAGAAAGGGGTTTCAGGTAGAAGAACAGCACATACAAATGTAGGTTAGAATGAGAGCAAGGAGCATTCAGCCGGGAGCAAGGAGAATAGTGAAAGTACCGTAGTGGCCTGAGAGCAGTAACTGCAATGCATAATCTAGTAAACACTCCTGATTCTGTTAGTAGGCCAGTCCTGAAAATCTCAGAGATCCCTAGGTGACTGTCAAATATTTGTTTTGAGTTTCACAGTGCCAGTTGTACCCATGGTCTCTGCTAGCTATGTGGTCCATCCGTACAGGTTAGAAAAATGTTCACTATATCAGTCAGACTCACTCTTATCAGTCAGAAGGAAATGACAGAGTCAAAGGGTTCAATTGAACAGAATCGAATAAAAAGACCATTTGCAGAGGTGTGACCAGGGAAAGGGAACCCGCCAGGATTGATGAGGTACCCACGTACTAGTAATAGTGAAAGTCATTATTACCCCTCTGCCTAAGAAAGTCTCAGATGCATCGTATAGAGGCCACCATCTGGGGCACAGAGCAGTACAGAGACAAACAATGAATGGAGAGGAGGAAATGGAGAGTAATTGGCACATAATCCCCTGAACTGACAAATTAGGAAAAAAAAAAAAATTTGCTCTGGGCAGATGCAGCTTCGATGCTGAGTAGTTTAGCCACAGTACCCCACTGGAAACATCCTATCCAGTACAGAAGTCCATGACTTAGTGAGTGGAGAACAGGCTGGATTTTAATACCTAATCACCTCCTGGGCTAGGTGCCTTGGTGTCAGGGTAAGCTGTACAGTGTATGCAGCAGCCCTGTTTACATCAATCTTAACTTGCCATATCTGACTAATAGCATAGGAAGCACATAACCCCAAATATAATTGTGGTAGGAAGTTGATAAAAAGGGTCAAGTTACTTAATCCCCCAGATAAATGAGCTTCTATCACTGAAATATACCTTGATGTCTTGTCTCCATCTGCTGAAGCTCATTTCTCTAAATGAGACCCTACTGCCTTGGACTTCTCTGGACTCTGTGTAGGTCTTCAAGTGATGGGTAGGCCTCCTGTGTGCTGCCTGGGACCAGATCCCTTCTTCTTACCACAGAGCAGATCAGAGCTCCAAGGACCTCCACTGCATCTAGACATCAAGGAGGAATCTCCATCTATCCTTGCTGGTTTTGTACCCAAATCACAAAGTTCTCTATGGTCTGGGAATAAATAAATGTGTCTTTGTTTGGATATTATAGAGCCCTTGGTTTAAGAGTTTTGCAGAGGGAGGAGCTAAGTTCATACCTACCACATGATTATTTCAGATAGCCTTAAGTCTTCACTAATCTGCACAAACAAGACAGCCTGGCTTTTCTGGGAGTGATCGCATACTTGCCTGTGTTCTCAGGCTCCCAGGTTCTTTGACAGGTAGGAGTGTCCCCACCTGTCCCTTTTTTCTCATTGCTTCTGAAAACTCTGCCCTTGGCTGGGCCCCTTGGTATGTAGAACTGTCTTGCTGAATCTCATTCTTTGCCCCCGCAAAAATGTTAATTGGGTAGCTGCACCGTGGGTTATTTGCAAGAATATATTTTTCTTGAACATTATAATTATACTTATTTAATTATTTATTCAATCCAACATGAATGAGTTCCTGCCATATCCAGGATACTGAAATAAAATCAAGATCTCTGCCCTCAAAAATGCACAAAAAATATATCTTGAATCCAAAATCTTTGAGCTGAGAAGAAGCTTAGAGTTCAACTAAGTTAGATCCTTACTTTTCAGCAGCTGAGCCATCTTCAGTTTACCAGGGAGGGTCAGGGAGTCAGCAGTTTACCTTGTTCAGCGCTTCATCCCTGGTTAACGGTAGTGAGGAAGCCAAAGTGTTGCTCGTTCTCCCTTGTCGAGATGTCCTGGTTAGCAGGGATGTGCAGATAAATTTCCATTGCCTGATTGGGAGTTACTAGAGCCTGTGTCACCTCTTTCACAGGTGGAATCATATACCAGCCATTTTCGTTAGATGTTGCATCGGTCTTTAACATTACTAAATTTAATGGGAAAATTTGAAAATCTGAACTTGGTAGTGACCTCATTTTCAAAGTTAGCTCTGAGGCCTGCAGACAAAGCTTTCTGGCTTAGATACATTTCACACACCTCACTCCTTAGGCTAGAGGGGAAATGGCTTTTGGCTTACCTGGTACCAAGTGCCTCTGGGCTGTTCCTGGCTTGGTTTACTTCTTGGCCAAGGGGAGGCACTTGACAGCCTCCGGCCTAGAATGAGTTCCTGGGGCTAAATGATGCAGTCTTTGCTGAAGGACAACCGAGAGGACCTGACCTTCCCACCCGATAGCCACACACTTATACCCCAGTGCCCTTGAAATGAGAGCAGAATCCTGATTTACAACCATGTGGTTATACTTAGTTACATAGCAGTGTAATTAATGCCACTTAATGTAAAGTGAAAACAGAATTTCTGCAGCTGCCAACTTCCTCCAGCTCAGGCAGTACTATATGCTGACTTCATTTATAAGCATTATTTTCTTTTTCATCATGCTGATTGCAGAAAGAAAATCAGTCCAAGAAAGAGAAACAGACATCAAACTTCAACTGACAACACACAAAATACAAAATTTAGATTGCAAGTATTGATTTCCATCTAGCATCACGCCAATTGCTCCATAAAATTGAAGCTCTCCTGACATCTTAGTCAATGGTCAATTTGAATGCATCAGGCCCTTGAGCTCTACTGGACCAGGCTAAGGATCGTGGCTGGGCATCGCGTTCTCTCTTTCTTCAGTTCATTCCCTGTGCTCACTCCAGATTCTCTGCTAAATGTCTGAGAAAAGCTCATGAAGATAAATGAACTTTCGGTTTTCTAGTCATTCAGTCATTGCTGTGGTTTCGCTAGCCAGGGCCTGGCTGCCCCTGTAGGCATTTTTGTACATTCCATCTACTCCGCTTGGGTGTGAGATCCATGAGTCACCAAGACCTGTGTGGAGGGCGGTTTGTTGGGTCACAATGAAAGGCATTACTGTCTGTGGAAATCTTCAGAGTGTAAGCAAAGGCAATTAATGCTTGGAAAATAAGGGTTTTTCCATGTCTTGTTTGAAAATTATAAAGGAGAAGTGAGTTTTTACATAAGGTTGTGGTAAGGCTGAATTTTATTTTTATTCTGAGCCAACCTGCTAACCAGTATGTGTGGTTTAGTGTTGAGGAGGGACTTGCAAAGCTTGTAATAGTATGCATGTTAATTAAAGTCAACACTATCTCAAAAAATAGATGAGAACTGACCAGCCACCATGTTTAGCTATGGAACATCCCTTCTAGTAGAAATTTAGTTCTAGCTCCTAGCTCCTTTGAACAGTTTGTAATACATCAATTTCCCAAAAGAAACCATTTTCTGCAGTAACGACAAAGACCTTGGGAAGATGATAAAAAATCATCAACCCGACTCCATCCTTCACCATCTTTACTGCACCTTCTGCACCCTTTGAAGCCAATGGGAGAGTCCCTGGCCAGGCAGATACATTAGGGCGGGAGACTGGATTGGATATTGGGCCACCCATAGAAATGAAACACCACCGATAATTAAACTCTTCGTCAATTGACATTTTCCAGAAGTAATGGAAATCTCTGAAGAATGCAATTAGAGAACTTTGCTCTTCAACAATTGAATTTCCCACATCTTGCTTTAACTTTCATGACATATGAAAATGCTAATGTTTATTGTTATATATAGGGAGAAATATGAGAAAATTCCAAAACAGATTTGAGAAAATAACAACAAAAAAATGGCCTCCGCCCTGTCCCCCAGCCCCCCGCACCCCAATGGTGCGTCATTAGAGTCGTGCAATTTACAGCCTCAGTAATCAATTACATTCCAACCCTCATCATCTGGATCCCCACACCCATGCGGGGCAGAGCCAAAGCAGGCTTTCGGAGCAGCTGTGACATCAGGGGATGCGTGCAAGGGGAGTCATGGATTTTTCTCAGTTCTTGCCACATCAAAGGAGGACCTCCCCTGTCCTCATGAATGTGTGTGCTCTACCAGAGGATTTAACCATACTTATGTAACACCTCAAATGAGCTCCTGCCCCCAGCAAAATAAATATCCTTTTTCATGCTCTCCCATTCTCTGACATGCTACGGTTGTACCTCTCTTCTCCCACCAGTCCCCAGCAACATCTTCTTGTTGAATTTTGTCTGATCCATACCCCTGTACCTCCAAAAACATGCCCTCTATGCTTTCTCCTTGACCCTCTTTCCTCAACAAAAGACTTTTTTTAAGCTGGGTTTTTTTTTTTTTTTTGATTCTTACTCCATTCAACTCATCTGATTCACTGAATTAAGCTAAAGTATTAATGGCTGAAAACGAAAATTAAAGTGGTAATTCAGCCAAATAATGTGTAAGAGAGTAATTTTTTTTTTTTTTTTTTACTATTTTAGTTACTAGCATAACCTCTCTTCTTAGGGAACTCTCATTGTTTGAGGAAAATAACTTATTAAGCCACTTGGGGTAGAAGATGAGACTCTGGGGCAGCAATTACAAAAGAAGCTCAAGTTTTTAAAAGGATTCTTAAAGTGCTCTGCATGAGAGACTAAAGGAAACTCGTACTTTATTCTGAGAGGAAAGGAAGAGACTAGATGGGTAGAGAAGTGAGGTAGAGGACAGAGGATATGGCAAGAGCCTGAGTTCGTTGTGAGCTAAAGAACTGGTGACATCTCTACATGGGAATGGGGCAAAGCAAATTTTAAGAATGAGAGTATCTAATATTTCCTTTAAAATTGTGCTCATTTTTTTCAATGCAAGCTCTTTTACAATTCCTCCAAACCTTCATTTGCATCTATTAGACATACAAATACTTTTTGTGTGTTTGTGTGTGTGTAAAATAAAAAAAGTTTCACAATTTCATCAATGAGGTGCCTGCAGAAGAAAGAGCCCACAGACAGGTGACTCTGAGAATAAAATCTGCTTTCCCTATTACTGGGAATTCACAGAGGTCTTTGAGAGGATTTGCCCTTTCAAAGAGTATGCAATTGTGGGCTTTACCCAATATTATCTAGATCTAAAGGAACAGGCAGAGCAGCTAATGTTTGAGTAATATTTGCAGCCCAGTGAAATGAAAGGACATATAGTAAAATTTGCTGATGGAGAAATGAGGAAGGAAACAGAAGCTTCCCCAGAGGGCGAAACAAGTCTGTGTGGCTTATTAAGACAGTCCCCGTTGGGATAGGAAAAAGGGATGAGATTTTGGACTCCTGAGGCCTTAAGTGGAAGCTAGGAAGATTGCATGTGATGTGACATAGATGTGATAATCCCTCTTCTCTGTGCCTGGATCTGTGCAAATAACTGACTTTATGTGCTGTAGACCAGAGAGAACCATTCTGCCTTGGCAGGTGAAACTTTCAAGCAACAAATACTAGATCCAGTGTTGGAGCTAGTAGTTTGAGACATGTACGCTTTTTGGCAAGAGCAGCAGCATGGTGGAGGAGGTTAGTTAGAAATGGCTGAAGCACCCAGGTGAAAGCACGAAAGCGAGGAATGACAGTGTGTGAGACATTTTCAGGGTCTCCCCTCCACTCAGAGTCAGCAGTGGATAAGATCTGGAAAGAGCTGGGTTTTTCTGCCAGCGATGAACAAGATGAGCAGATACCTAGTATGTTACATCAACAGATTCTATTGCAAAAGAAAATTTTAGAAGCAAAGGTGTCTTTCTCACTCCACCATTTATGGAGCGATTTCCATGTGCCAGGTACTTGGATGGGTATTGATGTATATGGATGGGCTTCACAATAATCCAAAGAGGTAGATATATACTTTATGGAGGTTTCAAAAGTTTAAAGAATATCTGTCCCCAAGGTCAAATGCTAGGATGTTCAGGGGCAAGAGAAATGTAGTTTTAATTGGTCTTACTGCAGAGTTGATCATCTTTGGCAGGAGTCAACAAACTACAGTGGTGGCCAACAGTCTGTCTGTATATGCTGCATGAGCTAACAGTGGTTTTTACATTTTGAAAGGGATATTTTAAAGAAATAAATATGTAGGACAGAGGTTATATGTGTTCCACAAAGCCTAAAATAATTACTATCTGGCACTTTGCAGAACAAGTTTGCCACCCTGTGTTCTATGGCATAAACCCACCACCCTTCTTCTGAGCCAGGTGGTCCTGAATGACTGTTGATAAATGTAAGCACTACCTCTACCTAATGACGTGGAAACTCAAAATGACTTGGTACTTCTCAAAAACCCTTGTTGGACCAGCAAGATGGCTATCAGCTAGAGCCTTAAAACATTAAAATAAATTTTATATAAAATGCTGCAGAAACGGTAGGATTACAAAAGCAGAGGCTTTTCTCTAGAATATGAGTGTATGACTTGGAGACCGTGGATCACTAAGGAGTCTAGAGATAACCTTAGAGGTGTGGGACCCCCAGAAATTGTGCGCAAACCAGGCATGTGACAATAAATAATTTTTTTTTTTTCTGGAGAGCAGGCCCTGATTTCCTTCTCATTGTCAAAGAGGTGGTTATTTCTAAAGGTTATAAAACCTGCTTCTAGAGCTCATGAAGGTATGGAAATATAGAACATCAGAACTGAGAAGAACACTGAGA
>NW_006434709.1:5103945-5160187 GCF_000325575.1 Pteropus alecto | reverse complement strand
AACCCTTTTGGCACCAGGGACAGGTTTTGTGGAAGACAATTTTTCCAAGGACCAGGGAGGGAGTGGATAGTTTTAGGAGGATTCAAGCACATTTCATTTATTGTGCACTTAATTTCTATTATTATAACATTGCAATATATAATGAAATGATTATACAACCCACTATAATGCAGAATCAGTTGCCACCAGATGCAACTGTACAACTGAAGTACATCAGCTCACTTGCCACTATAAAGCCGGCCACCAGATGCAGCTTAATTGTCTTTTGCCACTCACACTATGGGTCTTGATATGAGTCTGCAAGCAGTTGATTTATTATGGTCTCTGTGCAGTCAAACCTCTCTGCTAATATGAATCCGTATTTGCATCCTCTCTCCAGCACTATCAACACTGCCTCAGCTCCACCTCAGATCATCAGGCGTTCGATTTTCATAAGGAGCGCGCAACCTAGATCCCTCTTATGTGCAGTTCACAATAGGGTTTGTGCTCCTGAGAATTTAATGCCTGATGATCTGAGGTAGAGCTGAGGTGGTGATACTAATAATGCTGGGGAATTGCCGCAAATGCAAATGAAGCTTCTCTGGCTCACCTGCTGCTCACCTCCTGCTGTGCACCCTGGTTCCCAATGAGTTTGGGGACCCTTGCCCTAAATAATTCCAACCACATTGATGGCTTCTTTTATGATCTAGACACAATTCCAATGATCTGTATTCTACAGCCAATGCCCTTCCTCAAAACTTGACTCGAATGTCTTAAATCGACAAATGCCAAGGGGAAACCTTTGCTCTTTCCTTCATACCTAATTCTTTTGAGTGTTTCCAGCTGTGGGTACCAGAGTCCAAGGAGTCATCCTGATTTCTAACTGTCCATCATCACCCTTCCCTTCATCACCAGATCCTATTATTTTTCAATTCCTAAATGTCTTCTACATGTGCCCACTCTCCCTATGTTTCTCCATCATCCTAGACCCAGCTACCACCATCTTTGGCTATATATTTGTACTACTACTTCTACCAACCCCTCTCCAAATCATTCTCCATGTTACTTCCAGACTGTCACAGGTTGAGTTTCCAAGAAAGCCAATTTGAAATAGAGATAAGAATTCAAGAAGTTGATTAGGCAGTGTTTCTTGAAGAAAGGAGGGGAAGTAAGCTTGGACAGAGGGAGAAGTTGAGCTACAATGAAGTTGCAACTAAAGCCTCAGTCAACACCTCGGGGACTTTTGAAGATGGAATGACCTTTCAGAGCTGTTCCAAGGTGGGCAGAGCAGGCCTAACCATTATACCCTTGCACGGTTCAGGATGTAAGCCCAGGAAAGGGGCATAAACTTGGGTACCAAGGCTCTACCCCTTTGTTTAAAACCTCTCAAGGAGAAGCCAAAACTGTATAACGTGATCCTCAAAGATGTGCATGGTTTGACCCCTACTTGACCTTTCCACCCTCTTCTCCATCCTACTCAGCTTTGCTGTCTGGGTTCCAGCCATACCGGTTTGCTTTTTAGTCCCTCGTATTTATCTTGCTTCCATCCACAACCTGGCCTTTGCACATGCTATTTTCTATTTTGCAATGGTTTCCTCCACCTCCACTTCACCTAGTAGAGTCTTTATCTCAGCTCAGCACCTCTTCCCGACCTCCTTGCCTAGGTCACACCCCCATTATAGATTCTCGCAGTACATGTTTCTTTGTGCAGGAGCACATATATCAGTTGCAGTTTTTGCATTTGCTGTGTGATTATTTCATAGTCAACTATATCTCCATTTTGAGGGGTTGCTCCATGAAGACAAGGCTTGCCTATTTTTTGCTCACCATTGAATTCCTAGAGCCTCTCATAATTGTTGATGCATAGTAAGTACTCAAAAAAATATTGGTTGAATGAAAAGTTCAAGAATGCCCTTATTTTGTGGATTAGGTCACCAAAGATTGAAGAGTTCGCATGGACTTGTTTTGAGTCAAAGAGCTGCTCGGTGTTGGAGAAGGATATTTTAAGTCATATGTGTATTTGCATATTATTTGGAGATTTCGTGGCCTATTTCTGGCAAATTTACAACTGAAAAATGATTATTGCTTTTGCTTTCAGCTCCCTCTTGAACTGAACCATTGAGTTTTCTCTTCCTAGAGTTTACCCACATTAGTTGTGGTTTTCACTTAGTCAAAGAAAAACCTCGAATGGATTAGTGGATTAAATTCAATCAGACAAGATTAAAAAAAAATTTTTTTTTAACCCTAACATGACACTAGATACCCAGTTTGACAAATTCTTTTGCTTTGTATCCAGTTGTTCTGATGTGATAGAGATAAAATCTTTACTTCATCTGAATGTCCCACCCCTACCTCAGAATCCAGACTAAATGGTAAAGAGGGTGAGAGACTCAAGAAGAAAAGAGGTTGGCCCACAAGGCACCTCATATTTCTGAGAGTAAATTTAGAGAACAATAATTTGAAATCCTGGGTCATAATTCACCAAGTCAGGCTACATATGAAAATGAGAATATCCTGACTTGTCCAAAAGAGTTTCGTAAATAATATTATTCATCTCCTAGAAGCGAGCCATATTTTTATTGGACTTTTTACTTCAGCCCTGCATTACTAATGAGAATATATATTTTTAAAACTCTTGTTATTTATTTCCCTTCTGTTTAATATTTCAATCAAACATACATTTACTGTGTTAATCACAGAACATGATGGTTTTAAAACCTCAGAAATCATTTTAATTGAATACCTCATGTCCATTTAATCTAAAGTTAATAAAATCTTTTTTTTTTAACATCATTGTGTCCAATCTTAATTTCTTGCTGTGGGATATTCACCCCTTCTTTCCCTGAATTTTTTTTTCAGAGTCAGTCATAAAAAATTCATATTTTATTTTGAAATTAAAGTTAGATTCTTTTTATGTTAGTCATACTAACCTGGTGTTTACTTAATATCAGTGCAATAACCAATAAAATAGAGAATTGTGTCCAATGATTAAAATTTATAATGTATCAACTCAAAGTATATTTGGAAATAAGAGACTCTCAGCTGATGTCAGTCATCTTCAGATGTGAACACAACAGGAAAAGAAAAAAGTTCTGTTACAAGACGTTTATGTAGCTGCATCAGTGAGAGTTCTGGGGGAAAGGATAGGGGATCGCATATGGCATCAAGTAGAATTTCATTAATTTGGCTAGAAGTACCATGGATAGAGCAATTATGGATTTGGGTATCGAAGCCATGGAATTCATTGTTCCACACATCTGCAGTATTCTCAATCCTTCCCATTTACTTTTAAGGTTGTGTATTGTCCCTGGTCTACAGATAATAGGTAATGAGTGGCTCTCAGCTATCTCTGATCAGAATTCCCTGACTCCATGTTGTAAAGTGAAGGGACAGGTGAGAAGTTTTATCTCAGAAACATTTGGCATACATCCCCTTGGGGCTTCATATATTGTGGTTCAATTAGCTGGGTAAGAATGATTTCTCTTTTAAATTTTGTGTCAGTGCTGCTTAACAGAGGGCTTCATTTATGGCTCCTCTTGCACAAGCATACAATTTGCCTGACCATCCATGTGCAAAGTCAGTGAACCCATTCCTTTTGGAGAATAATATCCAAATATCATAGCTAGAGTAACCATATAATTCATCTACCAAAATGGGACACTTTTCCACATTAAAGAGGAAGCATTCTTGAGTCAAGGCAAACCTCAAGCATCTATGGAAAAAAACAAGACATCTGGTTGCTCTATCTGTAGTGTTTCTGGAGCGCTGACCTCTTTTTCCCTCCACAGTAACATTTCACGAACACTCTTCTGTAAAAAGAGTTAATTCATGTTCTGTGCCTCAGAAACCTAATGTTAAAATCCCATGAGCCCATCCGATCATTTTGATTACAGTGGAAAGTTCTAAAACTCCAAGAAATGAGCTGACCTATAGTAGATTTGGGTCCGCCTGTAAGCCCCAATGGCACAGTCCTAGTCAAGGTCTCAAAATCCTTTAGACCCACAGCTACAAGCAGTGATGACAGGACATTGTAATCAGCTTTCCGCATGGCTGCTTAACAGCTCATTGAGGATCTAGATCACTTTTTACTGATTCACAATTCTACATTTGCCCATTTTAGGTTGTTTTCTATTTTCTGGAGCCTCTGGCATCTGCCTCTAAGGATGCAAAGATGCTATGGTAGGACATCATGGAAATGTGAGACATTTTAATATTTTGACCCTTACTTCCTAAGACAGTAGCTATGAGCCAGCTGGAGGAAGGACACAGCCAGTGGAGCGTGGGCCTGCTCTATCACATTGTAGATCATTCTGTTTCTGAAAACAAATTTGTGGCAGACCGCTCATGGCTGTCTTTCTTAGAGTTACACAATCTTGTTATCAGACCCAGAGGTCAAATAATACAATCTTGAATTTTTTTGAGGGAGACGTTGTTTAGGATTTTTTTCTTCCTGAGAGAATCTTTTGTTTGGAAGTGACCAGAAAGGATGAGTTATTGAACGACTCTTTTGTCATGGTCCAATGGGCAGAGAAAAAGCAGTATACCTATTACCTACAGATCTTCATGAAGACAAGTGCAATAAGTTGCAGATAATTAACTTGTTCATAATCCAAATATTGAAGACGAATTTCATCAATCTGGAGCCCTGGGGCAGAGGGACTGTGCTTTCAGAACTAAGCTATTTTACATGATTCTCAACCCCAGGATTTTACATGATTCTCAACCCAAAGAAACTTTCCCCAGGCCACCAAAGGGCTTTCTTCTTGGGTGCAGATCTATCCTGAGAGAAAAAGCAGAAACTTCACAATATTGAACATGAAATGATTAAATCGTCATGTTCCTGCACTACTTCTGAGTGACGGGTGCCAGGGGTGAGTTTAATGTGTAACACAGGAGGTGATACGGCACAATGCAGTGGGTGATCTTTTTCAGCTGGTACTTCAAGCAACAAATAATGCTTCCTATGAAAAGAGACTTAAAATTTTCCAATACCATGTAACAGAAGACACTGAAGAAAATAGAAAAAAGGAAGATTTAAAAAGCTAAGGTTTGAGAGACAGAACTCAAGTATCATGCCGCCATTTTTATTAACAAGTAGTCAAGCTGTCACTAATTATTTGCAGAGCGTGTTGGAAGGAAGTAGAATTTTTTATAGGTGTAAATTGGCATAGTTTTAGTTCTTAAAAAGTGGCAAATGCAGATAGACCATTATTTTTTCTGTCATTAGTAAGAGACTTGTAGTTAAAAAAAAACAAAACAGCCATCTCAATGCTGAAGGTTTGAAACAATAAGATCTGGGACATGGAGAAAAGGCTAAAAGATGATTCCTCTAGTCACGTTTCTTAAAGGTTATCACTAGTTCCTTAATATGTGCAGGAAGTAGAGATTAGAATCAGGATCTCTTTTAGTTCATTCCATATAAACATTTACATATTGTTCTTATCGCTATTATTTAATTATTTTCAAATGATTTTATTTTTTATCTTCACTGAGGTACATGTTAAACTATCAATCCAGGTATTTCTGTTTTTCTGCACATACCAGAAATGGAGAAATCCTGTCCGATTCTAGTGCCGAGAATATATTAAGCTGGGTAACTAGTAGTCCTTAGAGAATTGAGACTAGGTATATGTAGTCCAAAGTCTTTGGATCCCTGAAATGAAAGGTAATATACTTTCTTCTTCTCTATTCCCATCTGTACTCTGTACCTCACTGATGCACAGAAATATAGTCAAAGTCCATTTGACCCAGGACAGCCATTAAGAAGTTTTTTTATCCCCTCACATTTAATGTTGGTAGGAATTCCGAAAAGACTTGGCAATACTTACATTAATAGAGTTTAACTATTGTCAAATTCTTCACATGTTTGTTGTTAACCTCAGCCTTCAGAGAAGCTCAGAAAAGGCATTATAATTTCTATTTAGTAGGAAACTAACACCTGTGGTAGTGTAATGTCTTATCCAGTATTTCATGTCTCGTCTGTGGCAGAACTAAGACTAGAACTCAGGTCTCTTGAGTCTCAGAGAAGAAAGAGGTGTACAGAGCTATCATTAGTGGAAGGGAAAGCAAAAGAATGGTGTTTACTGGTAGCCAAGTTAGTGGAGCTTATGAAGATGAGACCATCTGAATCACAAGGCATTTTACTTAGTGAGATTGCAGAGCATCTCAGAGAAAACAAAAATATGTTGGCACACACAAAAATTTACTCAGAGGATTAATAAAGAATAATTTCGGAGAAACTCATGAGTGGTAACAATGAGAAGGGGTAATATAGGGCAGCAGAGAGAAGACTGGGATAGACGAGAAAATCTGGATTTTATTTTTGACAACATCACTTACTAACTTCAAGATCTTCAGCAAATCATTTCATCTTTCTGTGCCTCAGTTTCCTTGTACGTTAACCTGCTTATTCTCTTCACAGGGTCCTGTCAGAATCAAATGAGAAAATGGAGATGACTTTCATAATTCTGAAGTGCTAGACCAAGGTAAGAAATTATAGAGCATTACACATAGTAGGTACTAAAATATTTACTGAACTAAAAAGGCTAATTCACCTGGAATTGATTACCACTATGCATGATGATTTCTAAGGTTATGTGCCAATAATTATTGCTTTAATGGAAATGGCTAAGTGAATTAACCTGCTGCCAGAATTATGGATCTAATAACATTTTAGAAAATTGTTATTATTCTTCAGCCCTGAGATATCTGGGAATGGAATGCAGTAACAAACATGCAAATTCTGGCCGACAGCCTGGGTGTTTTTGCTACTTGATAAAATTGGAATGCTTGAATACAGTTTTTCCATTTGAAAGACACATTACAAAAATCTACCAAGACAAGTTAAGTATGTGTCTCTGGCAAAGGAATTAAACAAATGTAGAGAGTGAGAAACATCAATGCAATGCTAGCTATTTTAGTGCTCTATTATCACCCACAGAGATTCTTAATGCAGTATGAAAATTCCACGATTATAAATTCCCGTTATATGGCCCACCTTGTAGACTATCAGAGTCTGCATCACTAAGAACAGATTAATTTGAATTTTAAACACTAACCAGTCATCGTAAACCATCATGTGTACATATACACATATGTACATATATACACATATTTTAATAAGAAGCAACTGCTATAATAAAAAACAATATTGCTCTTCATGTAATCCTATAATTTTACCAACAATTAATTCTGTCTCAGAGAACATCTCATCTGTAAAAGGTTTCCTGTGGGATTGAATTGCTTTGCTTTTAGCCTCTGTGCAATTCTTGTCTATGTTGCTCTATTGTTTTGTGAAGAAAAAACAAAGGTGTCACCTACTGGTTGTTGCCTACTCAGACAAATCTTAGGGCCAAATCTCTGGTTTGTTGAAAACTTTCTTGGGTACATCATCCTCTAGGCATCTCTGCCCATAAAACATATCAAGTACTTTTCAAGGACAAGTTGACCTCTGGCCTAGGGCACTTCCATGTTTGAAGGGATTGTTTAGTTTCTCCAAGGGCATGGCTAATGTGTTTTTTAATCTGGAAGTACCTCTCTATCACCCAGCCTGTGCTGAGTTCCTGCAGCCTGTCTGGATACACTGCTTTCTGACTGTGAGCGGGGCTCTTGATTGGGTTTGGCCACCTGGGCTGCCCTCGCAGGCCCCGCTTCCTCTCTCTCAGCTGTAGGAGAGATTACTTCATCCTGGCAGTGGCTTAATGCCAGTTTGCTTAACAAAATGAGAAAAATAAAGGCAACTTTATGATTTTTTTAAAATTGGAGTAAAATAACATGAAATTTACCATTTCAATCATTTTTAACTGCACAGTTCAGTAGCATTAAGTACATTCATATCGTTGTGCATCTCCACCATCCATTTCCAGAACTTTTTCATCTTCCTTAACTGAGATTTCATACCCATTAAATAATAACTCCCCACCCCCCAACCCCCAGATCCTAGAATCCGTCGCTGTACTTTCTGTCTCTATGAATTTGGCTACTCTAGGACTCTCATGTAAGTGGAAGGAAATAATATTTGTTCTTTTGTGACTGGCTTATTTCACTTAGCATACTGATCTCAAAGTTCAGCCATGTTGTAGCATGTGTCAGAATTTCATTGCTTTTAAGGTTGAATAATATTCCATTGTGTGGATAGTGTATACACCACATTTTCTTTATTCATTTACCCGTCAATGCATATTTGGGTTACTTTCAGCTTTTGGCACCTTTTGTGAATAACACTGCTGTTAACATGGGTGTGGTAATATAGTGGGTTTTTATAAAGTTAAATATGTTTAAAGATCTGCCCTTCCAACTTTTTTTAGGTGTTAATCTGATCTTTCCTTTATGAAATAATGATGATAACAGATAGTTTCTTTTCTTTTTTACTTGGCAAAGTAAAATGTTGACAACCCTAAATCAATGTCTTCTTTCTTTTCTTTTTTTTTAACTTAACTCATCTGTGAAATACCAAAGCCTAGAAAACAGAAATTTTTCTCAAATGTGGTCGAGCATCAGAATCACCTGAGAACTATAGTTCTCAGTAGCCTTTGCTAAACTAATTAAAACCAAGTTTACAGGGATGAACTCAGATTCTAATATTATTTTAAAGCTCCCAAAGTTATTCTGATTTATAGTTAAGATGAGGAATTACCTAGGGCTTTTCAGAACAATATTTCAAGCAAGATGTATCAGTTTGGTCAGTGGTCACACCTCTGCCATCATCAAACCCATCATAGGGTGAATTTCTACCAAATTTCAAGCATGTCCAGGACAAGGAAATTCTGAACTAGAACTGAGGCTACATAAAGATTAAATCAGTTGTCCACAGTGTAATTTTATTTCCAAATCAAAGTTGAAGTCTGTGCGGTTCCTCCACAGCTGCTTGCACCTGTTCTATGGAGAAAGGAAAGAAATAGTTTCCATAACTTTTCTCCTTTCTTCCACCTTTTTTAGACTTGAACTTGGCCATCTCATGCTTCCAAAACTATATTTGGCCCAAATTATACAGTATTCAGCCTCTGATTTTGCTTCGTTTGTAACTACAGCCCAGATTGAGAGGGGTTTGCCTTCATTTACATCCATATTGATTTTTCTTTTCACAAGTAAATAGCTCTGGAGTCTACGATGTGTTCAAAGGATCAATAAATTACATAGAGAAGCATGTCAAAAATGATGAAGAGAGTTGAGTCCCACAAGAATCTTTTGGGTGCCATCCATGGAGTGAACTCATTCACATTCACTCTTCACCTTCACCACCTCCCAAATACCAAACATCAGTTGATGGCATGTGATCAGTGAGGAAGCTCTGAGTTGATTAAATGCAGTGATATTTTGAGAAAAACAAGACATTCCTCATTATCTGCAAATCTGTGGGTATGAGAAAGAGTGCGAGCTCGCATATTAGCATTTCCACATATGTCTCCCCATCCTCTCTCGACCTCTAGCAAGGCGGCTTGCCTTATTAGTAACATGTTTGGGATTAACAGCTTTGCTATTGTGTTAGTGTCTCTGTCATTACTTGGGGAGGAAAACTGGCAAGTGCTAAGCCAGTTACTAACAAACCTAAAACAGCACCGGGATGGAATTCTCACACAGCAACCAACCTCAGAGCCAAAACTTCGCCAGCTACAAGCGAGGTATGTGTGCCTTTAATAAAACAGGTTTTATAATTAGGGTAGGGAAATTTTTAAACGTGCTAAAACGCTCATATCACATTAAAAAGAAATGCCATTCAGATATTTACAAAGTAATGGAATCCCATTTCCATCTGCTCCAGCTTCCTTTCAACACCTCTCCCTTAGCAGTGCCAAAAGGAGAAAAATTCTAGGCTTGCAGTATGACTTGTAGGAGAGCCAGCCTGAAGTGTTGGATTGGGAGGGGCTAGACCTTGAAAGTGGCTGGAAGTATTAAAAGTGTCTGGTGGGGGCAAAGAGGACCCATGGGCTCAAGGAATTGTAAGGTTAACCTTCAATGAACTGGCTTTCTGTAACCATGAGCACTGGCCAGAACCTCTGG
The DNA here is from genome assembly GCF_000325575.1 of Pteropus alecto. NCBI lineage: Eukaryota > Metazoa > Chordata > Mammalia > Chiroptera > Pteropodidae > Pteropus > Pteropus alecto. The sequence goes on along the minus strand of NW_006434709.1, from coordinate 5,150,209 downwards.
CCAGCACAGGGCCCAAACGAGGAAGCCCAAGAGTAGAAGCTGGGCCAGCCGTGTTTGCACCTCAGTTCCTTCCGATGGATACAATCATTCTGGGGACAGTACCATCCATGGGTCACTTTCTCTCAAAGCACTTTAGATTGTAGATTTGAGAGCAGGAGACACAAGTGCTAGAGAGAAACTCACCCACTGTTCTGGGCACAAATCCAGTTTCCTCATCTTGGTTGTCACATGGTGCTGCCTTGGACTCGCAAAGAATAGAATGCTCTTTTCCCACTGATAGCCTTCCTCACCTGTCACCAGCTCTGCATCACAGAGGTGGAAACTGAGAGTCTGAAAAACAAAAGTTCCCTGGACCACTTTAACACTAAATTCAAGAATCAAGCAAGGAATTTGCCCTCCATTACTAGTTAAAGTTTCCAGTTTCAAATTAGTCTGCCTTCAGCAAGGTTTCTCAGAACCTTCCCAGCTGTCGATAGAATGAATACTGACTGCGTGTCATGGTGATATGGACCTCTCTGCCCCCCAATTTCTTCCACTACTTTCTCCGTGAAGCAAAATATCCTTATATTAATAGAATGAGATTTACGTCCAACACCCTCAAGTTCAACATCAAGAAGGAACCCCGTGGCTGACCTCAAACACCTATGCCAGCGAGCTTGTGATGATGCTGGTAGCCGTGGGGTCAGAATGGTGAGGAAAGCTATGTATGCCATGGGAAAAGAGAAAGAGGGAAAAAAGTCTTGGAAAGCGAACTTCACTCACTTCATAATTTTCCTGGAAGCAAGTCCTATTTTTAATTTCTAGATCTGGTGATGAAACTTTGTGAACCAGAAATTTCAGCACAAGGTCTGACAGGGTTTTCTCTCATTTGTGAGCTTTCTCATCTGCAAAGTCTTGCAAAGCAACGATAACACAATCATACCAAGTGACATATTTAACAAATCGCTTCAGTGAAAAGAATAGAAATGTGTGAAATGAGGGCTGACCTGCAAAGTCTAGGACATTCCGTTGCACTTTGGAACTCAGCAAGTGTGTCCTAGTGTGTAGGACTTCAGATTCTGTCCAGTTCACAGCCAGACTGGAAGGCAACTTGCCTTGTGGTGTGCCAGCTCTCTCTATTTCCGCTCTCCACATCTCTTTTCTGCCAGTGCTCTGGGGAAGGTGAGGTGGTCTTCTCTGGATTTAGGTTAATGTGAGTCAAATTCAGCACGCCCTTTTTGGTTTCCAATCTACTGTCCTCCCAGAAGTCCTTGGATCCACTCCCCATCTTTAATTAGCCTGGTTAGTGAGTCCATATTTGAGCTTTGCCTCTTCTTCCTGCAGTTATCAATGTGAGAAATACACAGTGATGTCAATATCTGGAAAAGAGGGTTGATTAGAGCTCTGAGGTAGACCCCCGAGGGACCCTGGTACCTGCAGACAGAGATCCTGTGACCAGGAGGCGGTCTGGGCCATCCCATAACCAAGACCGTGGATGTGTCACAGAAAACCTCAGCGGGACTGAACACTGCTATTGAGTGTCTCTTAGTCTGGATACCACTGTGATTCTGATGTATGGGGCGTTGTATCAGAGGAAGCAACAGCCTTGTAAAAGGCCTGAAATTAAATATTTTAGGTTTTGTGGGCCATATGGTCTCTATTGTGACTACTCAACTCTGCCATTGTAGGGCATGAGCAGCCATAGCCAATATGTAAATGAATGGGCATTGTGTGTTCCAATAAAGCTTTATTTACAAAAACAGATAATGGGATGGTTTTCATCCATGAGCTATAATTTCTTGACCTTTGCCTTTGAAGTTGTCATATAATCTTTGGTGATTGAGTTCTACAGAAGAGTATGTGTGTGGTGATTTTTATATTATATATTATATATGTATTTGCATTGCGTATTTGTCTGTTTGGTGCCTTAGTACACTTTTTATTCCTAAAGAAGTCCATAAAATAGTCTCTCCCTTCCTCTCTTTCTCCATCCTTCTCTCTCTCTCTCTCTCTCTCTCTCTCTTTCTTTCTCTCTCTCCTCCCACTTTCTCCACACAATCTCTGTTCCTCTGTTCTTTCCTAGTTTTTGCCAGCTGTAGTGAGATCTTAGGAGCAGGGCGTATCCTTCACAACACACAAAACATGCATTTATTCATGCCTTGATATTATAACAGTACCTACTCTAGTAGTTTTCAATTTTTTTTTTTTGACCATGGCCCATAGTAGGAAATACATAAATACATTTTTACATCATGTCTCAGTATATACCTACGATAAAGAAAGATACCTCACAAAACAATATCTATCTTTACTATGTGTATTTTATTCTTTTTATTACATTCTATTCTGTTTCATTGAGTTAATGGTGATTGTAACCACCAGATTTATGTCATAACCCACTCATAGGCGGGTCCTATAGTTTGAAAACAGTGACCTGACCTTAGTCAGTGTGCTCACACAACCAGTTCCCCCTCTGCACACACCCTCCACGCTTGAGAAGAGAAAACTGTAGCAGATCCATCTGGAGTCTGGAGCCCTAGACAAGTAACAGTTTCGACCTTCCCAGTCTCGTCTTTGTAAACTTTGAATATTGATCTTATCAAAATAAAGCACACCTAGTTTGCCCACTCAGAATTCAGTTTCAGAGGGAAGACAGCTTAAATGGATTTTAAAAAATTGATAAATTATAGGAGGTTTGAGTGGAGAAACAGCTAAACTGAAGTTACAGCAGACCTCACCACACTGCCTCCTCCTCTCCCTCCTTCCCACCCTGTTGTCCTTGTCTTCCTCCTTTCTCCTTCCCTCCCCCCTTCCTCTCTCCTACCTTCCCTCTCTCCCTCTCTTTCTTCCATGTGTGTCCATCTCTCAGATTTTACCTGAAGAGTGAAATCTGTTTCATGAATGTGTATGTGTGTGTTTCACCCGGGCCCTGTGCCCTGAAATCTCCCCTCAGGTAGGAGCCGGCAAGATTTAAAACTGGCATCGGCAGCCTTAACACATGGTCACATCCACAGATGACTCAGATCACAGTGTGCGACGGCCTGTGAGGACGAAGAGGGGAAGCTACTCTCCAAACCCCCCAGGAGGGAGGCTATGGCTTTAGTTCCCCTAGGACTTGCTCCACATCCCCCTGCTCTAGTGCCAGAGGGAAGAATTATGAGGGCAAAGGACTAGGAGTTTCCAGCAGAGCTCGGAACCCTTCAAGAAGCTGCTCGTTCCTCCAAGGGTAGTATTTCTCCCTTTTCCCAGAAAACCACTGTCTCACTTCCCCGCCCTCCAGGAGCAGATCTCCCTGTGCAACCCTTTCTCTTCCACCTGGAAAAAGAAAATGTTTTGCCTCTGGGAGGAAGAAGGTAGAGAAGGCAGGGGCTCCTCGAGGGTCCCCTCTGACGTCCAGGCCCTGTCAACAGCTTTAGGGAAGGAATGCCTGTGAGCACGCAGCACCCCCTGGCAGAACGGGGTGTCCACGGAGCACAGCCGCTACACTGCTTGACCCTGGTCTCTGAATTGAACCACTTATACTAAAAAATTGATCGTCGTTTCTCTGAAATTTAAGTTCAACTGGGCATCTATGATTTTATTTGCAAAATCTGATATTCCTACTCTGATATCTGCGAGAAAATGGGGGGAGGGACATTTGTACTTGTAGAAGAAAACTACTCTGTTCATTTGGGGGCCAGGGATGGCGCAAACACCAGAACCATTTCTGAAGGACTTGGAAGAATCTTCTTGGAGCCATGAACAATGTTGCTCTAGCACTTTGCCTGGGAAGACAATCAGAACCAAGGAAAATATTGGGACTCCCTCTTTCTTCTTTTCTCCTCACAGCTGGTGACCATATCATTTGTTGTCCAAACAGGTATACTTCTTTGAGTAAAAAGTACACCAGGACAAAAGGTGAAAACTAGGACTGTTCCAGGCAAGCCAGACTGTATGTTCATTCTGAGTAACCGCCAAATTTAATTTATGACAATGCACTGTTTTCTGAGTTGTCAACTTCTTTAAGAAAGGAACCTCTGAATAACTCTTTGTTAGACTGAACTGAAAAGCACTTAACTCCCTCCCCCTCTCTCCACCATGTTTTGTTCTGGGTTTGTGGGTAGTAAGATGTTTATGTGCCCAAATGCAACTGGGTTATAAGCTCAAACTTTATTTTTACCCATGAGGAATCCTGTAAAGAGAGGGTTCTGTATCCAGAAACCAATTTCTAAAACAAATGCGCCTGAAGAATTGAGCATTTGAAAGCTCTCTGCAAGATCTGAATTACATCAATTTAACCAGTGGTTCCGAGGGCAGAAATACACACTTGAGCACCAGTAGGCTACTGCACTGAGCCACACAACTCATTTCTGAAGGGCCAAAAGAAGAAGCCAGCCCAAGACAGTCAATAAATGATGATTTCTCCCAGATCCCCAGTCATGTGGTTGAATGTATCTGATTCTTACCCCTCAACTTTTTATTTTGTCCCCATAAACTTAATGTGTTTAAGGACCCAGTCTTTACAACGTTTTCCTTTCTGGTAGGGATTTCGAAGAGAAAGCAGCAGGGAATCAAGTCATCACTATCCTTTTGTTGTCATCAAACTCTATCACCCTTGGCAGGGACCCCTCCCATGCCATGGGGCTGACCAGCCTCTTATGCAAACAGCACTAGGCCCCTAATGAGATCCTGAAAGAGCATCGCCTGCTTCCAGTTACACACACATGGACCCTTTTCAACACTCAGACAGACCGCATTTCCTTGTGGTGCTCCAAAACCTAGAGCTCCTTGTCATCAGGTACCCAACGGAGTGGGGGAATTCACCTTTTTCATAGGTTTGTTTGTTAAGATAAACATTCTAAAGGTTCAGTTGGACCAAGTTATTGAACCCATTTTTATCGTGAGTAAGTCATAAGGGGGATAAAGTTGCTAAGTTTGAAGGCAAAAACCTATGGCTAGGATAAGGGGCAGGGCTAAAGGGAAAGACACCCAAAATGCTGATAAAGGCTATAATTTAAAAGGTGTATTCTTACTCCCAGATTTTTTCAGATGCGTTAGGCTTTAAATGTGTTAGAGTTTATGGTGGGAAATTGCATGCTTTGAAAAATCCTGAATATTATAAAAATTCCATCATTTTTTTCCCTCTAGTATAATTCAACTTTTTAAGAAAAGTGACATCAAAAGGCACCAGTTATATCTCACATTAAAGGTGGTATTAGCAGCTGTTCATGGCTGAAAGGCAAGCCTTTTTTAGGCTAATCAGAGTTCATTCTATTGAAAATGAGTCTCCCCTCATTTCCTTGAAAGTTTTCATGGTGATTTAAAAAATCAGAATTAGGAATGCTAGATTTTAACTAACATATAGGAGGAACGGGAGGGGAGAGGGAAGACTAGACTCAGTGATGGCCAGAGAGTGCAAAGTACACCCCTTGGCCACCAGGGGCCTGAGGACAATCTCACTTTTTGCCTAATCACAGCCAACACAGGGTTGCTTTTATGTTTTTGTTTTTGTTATTGTATTTGATCTTGTTTTCTTAATGCATTTGTTGCTAAGGGAGGTGCATTTTTTACATAAAAGTCTATGTACATGAGTGCATGACTTGTTTCTCTTTGCTAAGGGAGGTGCATTTTTTACATAAAAGTCTACGTGCATGACTTGTTTCTCCTGTAAATGCAAAAGATCTGTTAACCCTCTCCTGCATGGTGACAATATTTCGGCACTGAGTAAATATTGCCCTTTAGAGGACTTAAACAAGTCCTTCTGGTGCACACTGAAGTTATTTGGTGTCTGCCTGAGTCCCTTCACTCTGTATTACTTTTTTTGTTTTTGTTTTTTTTTGTTCTTTTTACTTTTTAAAAAAATTTAATTTATTGGAGTAACATTGGTTAATAACATTATATAAATTTCAGGTGTACAACTTTGTACTATGTCATCTGTTATTTGTACTATGACATCTGTATACTCCATTGTGTGCTCATCACCCAAAGTCTAGTCTTTTTATTGTCACCATGTATTTGACCCCCTTTATTGTCTCTGTCCTCCTCCCACCTCCCTTCCCCTCTGGTAACCACCACTCTGTTGTTTGTATCTATGACTTTGTTTGTTTGTTTTGTTTCTTTGTTGCTCTTTGTTTTATATCTCACATATGAATGAAATCATATAATTTTTATCCTTTTCCATCTGACTTATTTCACTTAGCGTGATATTCAAAAGCTCCATCCAGGTTGTTGCAAATGGTGATATTCCTTTTTTTTATGGCTGACTAGTATTCTACTGTATATATGTACTGCGTCTTCTTTATATAATCATCTGTCGAAGAACCCTTAGGTTGTTTCTATATCTTGACTATTGTGAATAATGCTGGGTGAACATAGGGGTACATAAATCTTTATGTGTAAATGTTTTCAAATTTTTGGGATAGATACCCAGAAGAAGGATCGCTCTATTCTTAATTTTTTGAGGAACTTCCATACTATGTTACTTCTTAATGCCGAAGCCAAATACCAGTTGCCAGTTATCGTCGTACTTGAGCTAGTCATTTTCTTATACTCAGAAGCTTCCATGGTTTATGTTACCTGCCTGGTCTCTATGAACATTTAAGCTTTCCATCCTTAGTACAGGGTGATTAGATTTGTCCCCAAATATCTGGCTCAGGTATGCCTGCGTTTCACCATTACTACTCATCACTTTGGGTTAGCTGATTCCTACCATGATCTTCAACTTCACTGCAGACACTTCTGAGAAAGGGAATGCAGTATTAATTTCCTAATATTTCATAAATAAGGATTAAATCAGATCACTCTGCCAACTTATCTCCAAGAAGAAGCATTTCTCCCATGAGGAATGAGATTGAGTAGTATTGTACCCGGCAGAATTTCCAGCATGGCTGGTGAAATAATTCTGCATCTGTTTTTAAGTAAAGTGTCTCCAAGTAAATGCTACAGGAGACAGATCTGGAGTATAGGGTGGAGGTGGTATACCCTGTAACACGGGAGCTATTAAGGTGCTGGATCTTAGGGAACTCAAAGAATAACAGCCCTTGCACAAATTCAGAATAAATGACAGGTAGGCATGCACAGGCGTTGGATAAGTAGAAATCCAACTATCAGCTTTTTAATGGTTAAAGGTAGGTTAAAGAATGTAGCTTCGATGTGAGGCCAAATGGGCTTGCTAACACTCTGTGGAACCGAATCTAACCTCTCCACCCTAAATCACAGGCCTCGTCCCCAGGGGCAGGCCCCTTACTCATGGCTCCAAACAGATGGATGTATTCTTTTGCAAACAAGTGAGTCCAGAGAAAGAAGAAAGGCCTGAGCCTATGCCCATTTTTCCCCCAAGTCTCAATCAGTTAATTTACCACTCATTTGAGAATGGGGCATGGGTGGGAGGAAAGCTGTAGGGTTTGCTTTATCTGGAATCCCACTCATGGGTTTACTAGAGTGGAGGACAAGTGCTCTCTCCAACAATAACCTGCAGGCTGAGTAGTGCTGGACCTACAGAAATATAGTCTTTTCCACCTGAGGAATTGAAAGCATTTCCTCTTAGAAATGGGAGCCCAGCATTCTGGTCCAAGTAGGGTTATAGAAGAGCAAGAGTAGGTATGGGGAACCATGGGATTAAGAAATTCCAGGTGGAAAGGCAGGCTTGGGAAATACATTGGACATCCGATGTCTTAATGGGTACAGACTGCGAGACTAATAAGAAAGATCCAGAGCGTTCTGGAGGGCAGAGAGGAACAAGAGCCTTTTACTTTGAGGTACTTTAAAGAACTTCTTGTTGAGAACCTGCAGTCTCTCCCCTGAGGAGCCTTTGAGAGGATTTGGACATTTGGTTGTATTGCAACCCCAATAATGGACATAGTGCTTTATTTTATACCTAATATGTACTCCCTAAAATGTTTGGTAGATTGAATTAAAGAGGATCTTCTAAAGATTGCTATGATAAGGAAAGGTTTACCAAAAAATAATAATCTATTGGCTTAACTCTTCTAAGGAATATTTACATTTTAAAAGAGGACCTTTTCGTACCAAATTAATCGGTAATCGAGAGAGTATGCAGAATGTGTTTGGACCAAAAGCTCTTAAGGGGAGCTTTAATTTCTCTCCAACGTTTATACATTTCCCAGAAGCCCAGGGTTTGTAGTTTAATATCCCACTCAGTCAAGTTCCTACCACAGTCTGAATTTTATGGTTTCTAGGGAATACTCGTCTTTCTCTTATTTTTGCCTTTGGTCTGCATATAAATATCTAGAGCTCTCATTAGGAATTAGAAATACATATTTATGACACTGACTCCTACCTGAAGGATTTATTAGGAAATTTAATGTTTGGTGTAGCGATTGAGACAAAAAGTATGCCCCCCCACCAACTCAAATCTCCTTACATAAATTATGGAATCCATAATAAATGCCTTATACGGCAATTATAAAGCCAATGGAATGTGATGCAGCAAGGATGGATTTCATATTTATTTTGACTTTTGTATCGAGTGGATAGAAAATTGCGGATATCAGGAAAGTCCCTCATTGAGAGTCCCAGTGCACGGGGGTCTGATCAATGACAACTGCCTCAGCCAGGACCAGTGACCACGTGGGTTCCCACTTCATGACCAGGGTCACCAGGGAGACATTTCTCATTGGATCAGCTTATTGTAAATATCAGGTTTCAGCCTTTGAGCATATATTGCCGGTTTTCAGTTACTTGTACTTTAGAACATCTGCTTTTTCATAGCTAAGAAAAGTAATGAAGAAGAGGAAAGAAGAAAGAAAGAAATGTCTTAAGGAAGTGTTTAAAAGTCGAGCTGATAGATTTGGCAATTCTCATTTGTGGCAGGAGTAACAGGCATCACAGGGGCAGTGTGACTTCAATAATAAAGAATAAACGCTTTAATATTATTAAAGACATCATAGCAGGTTTTATAGCAAACTTCATAATAAAGTTAGATGTTTCAGTATCAAAAAGGCGCACACATTGCTTTAATGGTATCTACATGTTATGGATTGTAACGGCCTGTTATGACATCATCTGTTAGGAATTTACTATGAATACTTAGGGAGGGGGGCTTCAAACAAGGTCCTAATAAGATTCCATGGACTGTAACTATATCTAATGACAATTGGTCAATTATGAATAAAGCGTTTTCAAAGAAAATCGCTCTATTAAAACGTTAATGGGGCTTAGCAAGAAGTCTCCATTTGTTGCCTGCTGTTCTCATCTGAAAAGACACACTCTAATGTGACTCGTCCCCACTCCCAGGGACTGCATAGTTCAGAAGGCAGTTGGGGATCATTTTGGCTGCAGACAAGGTTTCCAGTTTAATAGCAGAACCAACTTTGTGGGCAATGCTTGAGGCCTCGTGCGATTCAGATGGGCCATAAGTTTTTAAGCTTCTTCCTGCCTGATCCATTCTGTTTGTCTCTCTGCCTTTGTATTTCTTGAGAAGTATTTGATTGAAATAGAATCCACTGACCTAAAGCTCTAAAAAGAAATGTTTCTTAGCTGGTGACAGACAAGTTGGCTACCCTCAGAAAAAGTATTTTCTTTAATTCTGGAAATGGTATGGGGTCTCAAACTTACTGCCCTTGGACATAAGCCAGCTCATAGATTTGTTTTGTTTGACAAGTGCAGTGCTTAAAAGACATGGATTTGAGTGCCTTTAGGTGGGGCATGCCCTCTCCAGCTTACAGTGAGCTTCACAATTTCCTATTGCCATAGATCTAGCACATCATAAATTACCTGTTACCTGCCAGCCCTCTATAAAATTGAGATTCGAGAGCGTGGTGGCGCATAGTACGTGGCTCTTTCCTGCTCCCTGTGCCCTAGATTTGACTTGATGTCTCTCACTGACGCTTCCCACAGCTGGGCTTTGTTGCTCACAAAGAGTTTTTGCTGAAACCAGAGTCATAAAGACTGGATTAAAAGCAAAGTCCAGGGAATCTGAGAGTTTGCAGGAAAACTTAAGCATTTGGGACACTCCAAGCCCAGATGATCAACCTGAGACACAGAGAGGGGAAATGCCTTGGAAAGGTCTTCTGATTCCCTATCCTGGTGCAGTGCACCCGCGCTCCCGCACAGCTGGCCTGAACCACATTCCCAAAGAGTCATCCTTTCCAAAGTTACCATCCACACACACAGGGTGGCACCAGCTGTGCAGCCAGACCCCTCCTACACTGTATACTCCTGTGTCCGGTGAAATAGAAGTCAGGACCAATGTGTTCACACTAAGCCCACTAAATCTTGAAGAAAAGTGCTTCTCCACTGATGGCAGAGAACTTGGGGCTAGCGATGGATTAAGTTTTAAAACAAATCCCAGGGGTCGGTTTTTCAGATGACTCAGATTATTTGAGTCCCAGTCCTTTCTTTGTTCAGAACACCAAAACTTTCCTTCAGGGCTGGTCTTAGGAATAGGCAGAAATCTGTGGGCTCTTTAAGGTATGGTAAGTCCTCACTTAATATTATCGATAGATTCTGAGACTTTAGGCAAAACAACGTATAATGAAACCAATTTTACTATAGGCTAATCGATGTAAGCAAGAATTAAGTTTCTACATCATCTCATCAACATTATAACAAAATGACATTATTTGAGGACCTGCTCTATCTTGAGCCATCTCAGAAATGCTTCCTTCACCCAAAAATCGCCTTGTAGCTAAACCCTTCCATCTAAACCAAGGAAAAATTATCTGAAATTCAATAAGTAATTCATTCATATGAGCTAAACATTGCCCCCTTTAAGCATTGCCCTTTGTGAGAAAACAAAAAAAATCCTGGAAGAGGAGTGCTTCTAGTTTGGTTGGTTTAATGATCTTTTTTCATGAGCAGAAGGGACTGAGGGCAGGGACCACCTTGAGCATTAGTGGGAGGCAGGAAAACAAATGAAGGAAGTGTTGGGGGAGAGAGAGAGAATGGCTTACAGAGAAGCTAGTGGTGAAGAAGCCATTAAAGGAAATATCCAAAAGAAGCCAGTTGCATCATATAACTCTCAGGGCATCTGTGAGTAAGATTGTATGATTGGGGCCACTGGACCTGCTCCATCTGGGGTTGACTGTGGCCTCTCACTTATCCTTGAAATTCTCAGCCCTCAACTCATGCCAAGGCTTTTAGCAAATACCTCGAGAAAGGTGGAAGAAGTAAGTATACCAAGTGCTCATTCAGTGACGGGCACAGGAGCTCAATTAAGTGTTTGTGGAATAAACAAATAAAATTTTTATAGTGTGTACCTGTGCAGTCATCTCTCCAGGTAAAGCCGCGTCTAGAGTACTTGACCAAGGCTTTGGTGTCTGTGAAATAGATTGTAGTTCCAGGAGATGTGGAATAAAATGGACCTGGAATCAGAAGATCTCAGATTCCTCAACTGTCAAATAATAACATGCAGATTAATTAGATACTGTGTCTGCCTATCTCAGGAAGGTGCTATTTGACTCTGAAATAAGATATTATATGTAGGTAGAAAAAAGAGTTGGTTTATAACTCCTCCATTTGAACCATCCCTCGTATGTATCACTCAGAAGTCAGATAGGATTCTCAAAAGTAATTGAAAGGGAAAGTAGATTGCCCAGGTTGACATCATAGGTGGAGGTATAGCATGAAATGTAACTTTCTAGTCAAGGTGGGGACCTTTGAGAGGTCACAGGCCACTTGGGTTGTAGCTTCCATCGGTTTATAGATATGGTGCAAGTGCTGCCTCTAGAACCTGACTGCCATTGTTGTTTTCTGAGAGTGAAAATAAGGCCTAGGGGGAATAAGAGGCTTCCTATTGTTACAGGTTGGGCCTGGAGTGGAATAGACTCAAACCGGAATTGCAGGGAAGATGTCAAAGAGTAGACCCAAGTAGTGTGTGTGCATGTGTGTGTGTGCGTGTGTGTGTGCGTGTGTGTGTGCGTGTGTGTGTGTTGAGGGATAAGGATGAAGGTAACCCATCAGCTAATTATTTGGCAGAAATAAAAGAGAAATGAGAACTGCTCAAACATGTGAGATCTACAAAAGGTGAAAAGATTATTAGCAGCAAAAGTTGAGAAAGTTTGGAAAGAAAAGAGTAAGCTGAAAACTTTTCTAAAAGATGAAAACATCTTTAGAATAAAATGAACATATCTTGTTTGATTTTTCTTTTTCATTCGTTCATTTGCTGTGGTAGAATATTATATGCATTCAATGGAATTTTGTATTAGCAAAGTGTTGAATGAATCAAAATTTCCACATGGGCCAATGCCTCATGCATTAGGGCATTTATGGGGTGAGGGTCAGAAATATGTACCAAAAAAGGCCTATTTCTTAGTTCACAGTTTTATCTCCCCCATCATTTCTGTTATGGAGCCAAAGTTCCCCCAGATTTGGAATGCTTTCCTCACTTATGTACTTATTTATATATATATATGTAACATAAATGAATGAAACTCTTTCCAGATACATAATTCCAGGAATTTTTTATGCCTTTGTTATTAGTCTTTTGATAAAGTTTTCTAATTAAGTCAGTGTGACGCTCAGCCAAAAACCAGAATTACTTCAGAATATCCTCACATGTTCCTTTTCGTGCACAGTTTACCCTGAAAGCAAGACAAAGAAATCAGTTTTAGTTGCCATTAGAGGGATTTAGGTTAGACTGGGAGAAGAACTCCCAGACTGCAGGAACCTGGCTGAATTGCCATGTGATGAATTTAAAATCTTCATCTCTAGATAATTCTAGAAAAAAATAAGATAACCAGTCACATGTAGGGATGCCTCATTGAAAATAATCATATCCAGGAAAATCTTCTGTGCTTGACTAATTTTAGTGACCTTCAAACCTATGCTTCTATACTATCCCATAACTTGGCTCAGAGAAACACACATTTTCGTAGAGTAATATGGAAGACCAATCCCCGATCTGGGAAACTGATTCCTCACCAGCACTGAGATGGGCCCTATAATTCATGATGTGCCATGTGGTCCTCCTGAGGTCCATCTATCACCACCCTGGCCAGGCCGATTGCAGTGGGATGCCTACCCTACATTTTCTCTTCTCGGGAATGGCACTGTGATTCAGAGTAGAATAACCATGGGTAAGAGCACGGATTCTGAAGGTAGGCTGTTTGGATTTAAAACCCATATCTACTACCCATTTCTAGGTGAATTTGGACAAGGCACTTAAATTCTCTGCCTCAATTTTGTTATCCCTCTCTGAGGATAAAACTTATAGGTTAGACAGGAGGATTAAATATGTTAATACAACATGCAGATTACTTAGATACTGAGTGTAGAACATGGTAAGCATCCTCTAAGGGATAGTTAATTTGTGATCTTAGCTGGTCACTTGAACTAAAGATTTGCAAATGGAAGACATCACTGTGGAATAGTCATCTTCAGCTTTGGACCTGAATAAGGAGGGAAAGCCAGGTTTCAGGACAAAATGAAAGAAGCAGAATTGAGTGAGACATTAACGCAGGAGAACAGAGAGGCAGACAGCCAGGCAGACAGATCAGGAGATTTGGTTATTCATGGCTTTCTGGTTCCTGGTTCCTGGTTCCTGGTTCTGGCCTCTCCTAAGACTGACCTCCCTTTGGACTGTTGAGTTCCATGAGATATTCCTCTGTCCTTATAAGAAATGGGTTTTTGTTTTTGTTTTTGTTTTTTGTTTTTTGTTTTTTTGGTTTACACTAGTTTAAACACTGAGTTTCCATTACTGGAGAGGAAGGTTAGGTATATCCTTAGTTCCTCTTGAACACAAATTTCCCAGAAGTCAGAACAAAAAGACTTCCAGGGAGAGGTACTGCACATTTTGTTTCATGTAGCATCACTTACTCTTTCTCAGAATAAGAGATGCCACCATTTTGACTTATTGTGCTCAAAGAACATTCATATTCTCCATTCAGATAGTCTATAAATTGAAGGACTTCAACAACCCAAACCTCCTTTTCTTCTACATAAAAATGACTTTAGAGGTGAGTGAGCCAAATTTTCATCTTCTAACTCTGTTGTATTTGGCAGTGCAACAAATAGTGTCTTCTTTCACTATCTCAGACCGTAGGAGATCTCAGGCAGCAGAGGGTGCAAAGCTCACACATTATTTGGTATTTTCCACTGCCAAGTCCAAGTTCTGGGACTCAACCTGCTAAATCCTTTGACTTCATTCATGAAAAATGGCACGCATTACCATGCCTCATAACACATCTTCTAAACCCTTTCCAAATAACCAGCCGGCGGGCAGCATTGCCAGCCTCGCCACAGACACCATCATTTTTTCCCTTCCCTGTCTGGCTATGAGTTTTTGGAACAGAGGTGAAACTTAACCTTCCCAAACAAAGACCGTTTACTAGGCAACTTAGGGCAAGTAATTAGCTCACACACCATAAGGTGCCATAGAGCTGTTTGCAGATCTCTTCCAAGTTTAGATCTTTTTTTTTCCCCCAGAAACTCACCCTTTTCTCCAAGAACCCATAATCATTTACCACTGCATGAAGGAAGTACACTTATTATAAGAGTAAAATATTTAAAACCTCTTTCGGGGATGGTCAGACAACCTCATAAATCATGTTCTCCCCACTGGTGAGTTTGGGATGGGAAGGTCATGTGTTGACATATTTAGAAGCCATCGGGGTGCTGTGGTTTCACAGCTAGGAGGGAAACTCGAGCTTGTTGAAGTTGGAGCTTACTTGTATTTTTATTTATTGAATTAATGAAATCTTGGCAACAAAATGTGTTTTACTTTAGGCAAGATGTGATATTTTTTTTCTTTGCCCCCACCTACCTCATCTCCCTCCCTTCCCCTCCCAAATAGACATTTTTATAAATGTTTCAAACACTAGAAAAGCTTCCTGGGCAGCCAAACTGAACCTTAATAAAATCAAGATGAACCAATCAATATGTGGGGATGTGGCTTCCATTAAAATTGACATTTGGGTGTTAGAAGAAGAAGAAAGAAACAGCATGAAAGTAAATATTTTGAATGTGTTTACAAGGCTGCAGGATTCTAAGTGTTTGCACATTTATCAGTCTATACTTCAGCCTGACTAGTCGTTTAAAAAACTGTAGATCACCAGAATTTAGCCAGCTCAACTCATGAGATTTTCTCACTTTTGGTGAAGTTCTATCGGTTTGTGTGTGTGTGTGTGTGCACGTGTGTGGGTGCGCACATGTGTGTGTGTGCGCACACACTAGTAATTGAACAACAAAAATCGTCATCATGGTTTAGTGCAGGAGTTTCCTGTCCTAGCTATAAGCTAATCAACTGGGGAGCTTTTGAAAGCCTCCAGGCATCTGTACTTTTTCAAAGCTCCTCAGTATATCAGTGATGGCCCCAGCAGGAAATCAATAGCACACTCAAATTGGCTAACCTGAAGAAAATTCAATAAAGAGACTTTTTACAAAGGTTCTAGAAGTGTTGGGTGCTTACCAGGATGCAGTGTTGTCAGTGTTCTGGATTTTGGTTATTCTAATAAGCATGTCGTGATATCTCATTGTAGTTTTAATTTGCATTTCTCTGATGACATAAGATATGGAACATCTTTTGATATGCTTATTTGCCATCTATATATCTTCTTTGGTGAGGTGTCTCTTTATATCTTTGGTCCATTTTTTAATTGATTTATTTGTTATTGTTGAATTTTAATAATTCTTTACATATTTCAGATAGCAGTCCTTTATCAGATGTATCTTTTGTAAAGACTTTGACTTGTCTTCTTATTCTCTTGACATTTGTCTTTCACAGAGCATAAATTTTTTATTTTAATGAAGCTCAGCTTACCAGTTATTTCTTTTTTAAATCATGCCTTTGGTAGTATACCTAAAAAGTTATTGCCATACTTAAGGTCATCTAGGTTTTCTTCTACATTATCTTCTAGGATTTTTATAGTTTTGTATTTTACTTTTAAGTCTGTGATCCATTTTGAGTTGATTTTTGTAAAGAATGTCTAGATTCTTTTTTTTTTTTTTTTTGCATATGGATGTCCAGTTGTTCGAGCACCATTTGTTGAAAAGATTATCTTTTTTTTTTTTAAAGAAAGAAACTTTCTTAATTTGGTAACGTATGAAAAACTCCAAATTTAGGATGAACACACTTCTTTTAAGAACAAGACTGAGATAAAAGCGCCTGCATCCCCACTGCTGTTCAGTTCAGTACTGGCAGAAGAACCAAACATCTCAAGGAAGAAAGGAAAGAAAGAACAAGGGCAAGAAGGTAGAAATAAAACTGTTAATATATGGGAAGAATATAATTATCAATAAGATGTTGGTAGATATAATCGCACCTTTTAAAAATACTGTTTCTCTATGTTAGCAATAATGAAATAGAAACTAAAACTATTTTACAATAGCAACTAAAACTATAAAGGATTTAGAAAGTATTTTAGAAAATATATATAATATCTCTTTGGATAATAATACTCTATTAGTGTATTGAGAATATATAATAAAATATGAATAAATGGATGGCATGTCTATGGATGAACTGTCTTAATATAGTACAAGTGGCAACATAACCCAAATTAATTTATAAATTAAATTCAATACCTATCAAATTTCCAGTAGAATTTTTATGATAAATGAAAGAAGCCACACTCAGGAGGCTACATTCTGTCTGATTCCATTTTTATGTCATTTTGGAAAATGACTCTAGGGACAGAAACCAGCTCAGTGATTGCCAGGGGGTGGCATTGGGGGTGTCAGCCACACTCCTGAGTACTGGCTTCAGGAAAACTCTTGCATATATTCATGGAGGGACAGAGATGTTAATTGCAACATTGTTAGTGGTAGTGGAGAGTTAGATATAGCCTTGGTGTCTATCATTAGGTGGTGAATAAGCTAACTGTAATGACGCTCTGTGAAATACTACGCAGCTGTCAGAGGCAATGAACTAAGGATACATGTGGCCAGGTATGAGAGATCTTAGTATAGATTGAACCAAATAAGAAGGAAAATGAGATCTATTGAATATTATTTTTATGAAAATTGAAAATGCGAACATAAAGAAATACTCTTATTGTCAATTATACATTTCTATTCAAGAACACATAAAATGTTCATTCAGAATTAGATGAAGAGTAAGGTGGCTGAAAGTGAGTTGGGTTCTAGAATAAAGGGGAAAATGTACATAAAAATAAAGAAAGCAGGAGTGGGCCTAATAGGGACAAGTATGCCACAGAGTATGTTTTATGCAGGTCTCTTACGGGAAAGAAATATAAAAAAAGATAAAACCTGAGAAATATATGCATAAAACTATCATTCTAACACCTATCATGTAAAATACAAGAAAAATTACAAATGTCATTATAGATGTCTAACCAATGTACTATATACTTGAAACTAATTTAAATAAATAAATTTATTTAAAAAAAAAACTGTACTGCAATTTGTATATACCTCTACTTAGGCGAATGTTTTACTATAAAATAAATGTTCTTTTTCCATTATCTCCCCCCCCCAAAAAAAAAATTACAATGTAATTAAAATGGAAAGTCTTTTTTAAAAAGTTCAGATTGCCTCAGGTAGCAAATCTCAAATCCAATGAGAGAAAAATTGACCCTTCGATGTGGTGGACTCTTTTATTGGCCAAAAATGTGCTCAAATCATATGACCTATCAAATGATCCATTTTGTATGTTTATTAACTCTTCAGATATTCTATTCTATAAGATTTCTATTCAGGATCTATCAAAGACTTAATATTTATCTTATCAAATCATATGATCTAATAATATGTTGTAAAGACTACTTATGTTTACCAATAAATTATTTGGCTCTCCCTCCTGGGCACACAGCTAAGCTATATTTCCCACTATCCTTACATTTAGTTAAGGTCATATATAGTATGTGAATAAGACCATATAATCTTATGTGAATAGACATATATGTAAATGTTTTTCTCTTTCTTTTATTCATTCATTCGACAAATATCTTTTTAGTGTTCCAGGCACTATTCTAGTCACTGAGTTTATAGCAATGGAAAATTGAGACAAAAATCTCTGTCTTCATTGTGCTTACATTTTAGGGCAGAAAAACTGATAGTAAATAAATAAAGTTATAATTTCCAATAGCATAAGCGCTATGGAAAAAAAATAAATAGAGGATGTCAGGATGAGGGTTATAATGTTAAATAGTGTAGTCTGTGAAGAACTCGCTGAGAAAGTATCATCTAGGCAAAGGTTTAAGATAAGAGAGTTAGTCATGCAGGTATCTGGAGGAAGAATGATCCAGGCAAAGGAAAAAAACAAATTTAAAAAAAAAAACAACTCAAGGTGGAAGCATGTCTGGCATGTTAACAAAGCAAAACAAAACACAAATTCAAGGAGCCCAGTATAACTTGAGCAGAGTAAGACAGAGAGGGCTATAAGATTGTGTGAAAGAAGTAGACCAATAAAGTCTTCTGGCTATTGTGAAGGTCTGAATTTTTCTGAGAGACAGGGGAAGCCTTTTTTAAAGGTCTGACATGACAGATTCTGACTGCTAAGATGAGCATGGACTGTAGATGTCAAAGGCAAAGTCGGGGAGGTCATTTAGAGACCATTGCAATCACTGAGGTGATTGATGATGGCGGCTTTGACCAGGGGAGTTGTGGTATAAGTGGTGAGAAGTGGTCAGATTATGGATATATTTTGAAGATAATAGCCAACAGGATTTCCTGCTCAAATAGAGGTGGGGATGAGAAAAAGAGAGGACCGAGCAACTGGGAGAATGGAATTGCCATTTCTGAGATGGGGAAGGGGTCCATGTATGAGCTCAGGAGTTTCATTTGGGACCTGAAAGTCTGTGATGTCAATTAGCCTTCTAAGTGGAGATGTCAAGCAGGCAGTTGGATATATGAGTCTGGAGTTCAGGGGAGAAGTCTGGGCTGGAGACATACATTTCCCAGTAGTCAGCACTTTCTGGTATTTAGAGCCATAATTCAGGATGAGATCACCAAGGGAGTGAGCAGAGATAGAGAAGAAGATGAAGGACTGAGCCTCCTTGGGCTTACATCTAACAGTCCGTATGTTAATTTTGTCCCGTATTATGAGTGCCATACAATGCTCTTAGTCAGTCGAAACTGGTTTGGTGAAATATACTGTATGCTCTTGGTACCATACTGAGAACTCTTTCAGCCAGCTCCTCACTAAATCAAAGGTATTTGCAATGGTGTGGCTTTATCTGTTATATCAGCTCTGCCAGTTATTGTATTCTGCAGACGCTTTGATTTATAACGACTGAAAAAAAGGGGTACAAGTATTGGCACAGCAGGGTATCATTCTGGGTGTTAAATGCAAATTTTGAGGTCATCACAAGTGCCTAAACTGAAGTGACTGAGGAAATGAAGATAAAAGTTAGCAGGTGAAAGTAGAAACCCTTTGATATTACGAAA
This sequence comes from Pteropus alecto, assembly GCF_000325575.1. Classification (NCBI taxonomy): domain Eukaryota; kingdom Metazoa; phylum Chordata; class Mammalia; order Chiroptera; family Pteropodidae; genus Pteropus; species Pteropus alecto. The sequence continues at coordinate 5,130,946 of NW_006434709.1, read as the reverse complement.
TGTGCTATAAATATCACTGCAGCCTGTGGAGATCATCCAGTAACTGTAATCAACAGTAGCTCAAAGAAACTGTGGGAGGACACATTTGTCACCTCCGAGATTTAAAGAGCAAAGAACAATAATAGCTAAGAACAAGTTATCATAGGGATTATGTATAGCTGATGCAGCTAGTGCTACCTATACCAAAAGCACAGAGTACCTTTTTTCCCCACCCCAAACAAGGTGTTAAAACATGTGCCTATTACATTGATGACAAATCACTTTATCAGCTTGCCCTTGATTTTGTTACATCGTCTAATACACAAAGATTTTACACTTTATATAATAAAATCCATAGGTATTTTCTTTTTTATTTCTTCTATTGTTCTTATGTTTAAAAATATTTCTCGATCTAGTTTTTAAAGAACCATAATCATTTTTACTGATTGCATAATATTTCATATTCTACCCAATAGGTGCACCAAAAAGCATAAGGATTAGTTGTTATCTTGTTTCTCTTGCTTTTTAATGTTAACTTCCCCCTTTGGCTGTGAGGAAAATCCTTGTGTGTGTGAGACCGGTTGGAGTCCCAACCTGAATTCAGACTCTGCTATCTCATCCACTCTCACATCGAGAGCTCTGTTTCACTTACCTTTCTCCCAGTCTCTTATTCTCACCTAGGACACTCGCAGTTCCCTAAAGGACTTTCTAGCTCCCTTGTTCTTCTCAATGCTGCGTCTCTCTGAGTTTCAGGATCCTGAGTGACCTACTTTTCTGTGGTGATGACCCTACATGTCTGTGGCTAGGACTCTTGAATGGGGCCTACCCTCTCTCCTGAAGGACCCTGGGTGACAGCATAGCAGAGAATCGTGGCTCCAGTACCTACAGAGCACAGGGATATTGCAGAACAAAGTCCATTCTTTGGTTCAAAGACCTGAGCTACATCCTATTCCATCCTTGATTCATTATGTCACCCATAGCAACTTGTGTCATCCTTCTGCATCTTACTGTCCTCACCTGTAAAACAAGGACACAGAACTGCACTGTCTCTAAAATCCCTCCCAGATCAAAAGGTCCATCATTCAATATCATATGACATTTTACATTCTCTTTCAGGGAAAGTGAAGTAAATTAAGAAAGATATTGCTAGACAAAATGGATTATCCTAAAACTATTGCTAGGATATCACTGTTCTCTGGTTCTGGGAGAGAACTATGCCCTAGTGCCTTAAGGCAGCAGTCCCCAACCTTTTTGGCACCAGAGTGCTCCTATGAGAATCTAATGCCTAATGATCTGAGGTGGAGCTGAGGCGGTGATGCTAGTGCTGGGGAGTGGCTGCAGATACAGGTGAAGCTTTGCTCACTCTCCCACTGCTCAACTCCTGCTGTGCAGCTTGGTTCCCAACAGGCCACCGACCAGTATCGTCCTGGCCCGGGGATTGAGGACCCCTGCCTTAAGGTTTCACTGTGGGTAGTGAATTAACTTCTCTCCTAGGCATCTAGAATGATACTAATTAAGTACCAACCTTGAGATAATGAGAAAATTGCCACTCAGTGGCTCACATAAGGAACCTCAGCTGCAAAATTGAGTTAGATGTTTATGGACCTGGTGTCGCTGTCACTGGGGTTGTGTGTATATGTATGTGTCTGTGTCTGTGTTTGTGTGTGTGCCAGTGTGTATATGTGAGTGCATGTCGGTGTTGAAATGGGAGGAAATTGCCTTTAGAATAAGCCAAAGGATTCAGAAAATCTATCTAGCCAGTGAAGTCGGCCTCTGTGCTCTCCATCATCATAAACTGTGACCCTAATGTTTTAGTGTCCTGTCCATAAGCAAAACTTGCTCTGGCAATTCACTCTCCAGCAGTATGACCCAAAATTATTCTCCTGGGTGCTAGATATGAATGAGTGCTCCATTACAAAAATCTTGGAGAAGAGTTTTTAGTGCTCAGCTAAATCTGGAAAATGCAGGGTTCAACCTGTTTCTTTACTGCAAGACATCTCAGGGCCTTTAGCATACTATTTTCATCTTGTTATTCAGGAAGGGGCTATAGCAACATTTGCTAAATTTGTATGTCCTTGGAAGTCTTTTATTAAAAACAACCTGACTAGACTAATGCTTCTGGGATAAAAGTAAAAACCAGTACACGAAGGTTCCCCATAAAGTGTCCCTGGAAACTATTTTAGTCAGGATTGGAATCTTGAACTCAGTCTCAGAGAGTGAGTTTGGAAAATTCTCTGGGCCAGCATGGTTACCCTGGCTGAAATCCCACGAGATGAGTGGGTTGCTTTCTCCACCTGTAGATAAGATTGACTGTATTTGTCACTGAAGGTGCACATTGCTTGCCTTTTAAAGCATGTCTCACTCTTCATCTACCAACAAAAAGCCATTTTATATGTCTGCTTTGGGAGCAAACTCTAGTAGACAATGCTAAGTGCTTACCTGCTATTTTCCAAAAGAGCTGTTGAGCCTCTCTTCCCTAAAAGTATAGGTGGAAGACAAACATTCTACCAATATCCCAAGAGCTTACCCCTACCCAAGAACCAAAACTTTCTCTTATAAGATGCCTTCATTAATCCTGATTTCTTGCATTACCCCAAACCCAATAAAACAACTACGAAAACAAAAATAATGACTAAATGAAGTGGGTGTGAATACATAAATAAGCATTTCTATAAGTAAATCAAAGCAAAACCTTTAAATGATCACATATAAATGCAGAAGCTGGACTTTCATAAGTATTATTTCTCTGGATATTTTCATGGTTTTTAAGGAAGTGATAGATATACTTCAAGGCCAAAATGAATGGAAAAATTTTATCCCACTGTCACGAGTAAGAATCCAAAAACCTTAATGGTCTTAATATTTTATTCATAAAGAGTTGTTCACAGTTGCCTGATCTGTTGACTTCAGCTTCATATATGAAATTACTTTGTAATAAATTATCCAATTTATATAGACCTATGAGAGCTAAGGTTCAAGAAGCAAAGTGTACCAGTAAACAGAAGCATTAAAAAAATCTAATGCCCACCTTCCCTGACTACCTCTGAAGTAGCCATTAAAGGGGTTTTTGATGAACAATTGGGGACCCGACTGAAAGGCCCAATTTCAGTTTCAACAAGTCATCAAATATTATATGAGTCAATTACATAAACATTGGAATTTCCCAACATCTGATTCCAATAGCAGGAGAGCAGCCCAGGTTCACAATGGAGATTTCTCAATAGGCAATGCCGTTTTCCAGGTAATTAAAACTGTTTGTATAGGAGAGTAGATTTATCTTCTGAACCCATTTTAGCACTAGTGCTCTCCTGAGTGGTATCAGTTGACACACCGCATAATCTAGAACAGACTAATTGCCGCATGATTTCTAATTTTTCTGCAGCCATGTAAATGAGCTGAAGTCTGCACAGGTGGAGCCCATTAGAGTGAATGATTTCCCTCTCATGTTGTTATCTTCATTTGCCGTTGTCTTATCAACTCCAAGTAGGAAATCCGCTGTCATGAAAAGCAGGCGAGGGAACAATGTCTGGCTGAAAAGTCTTGTTTCATTATTTTTTAATTCATATAGTCCTACCTGCTTAATGCAGTTTTCTGATTAGCATGCTAGGCAGCCAGTAATGCATTTTTATTTAAATAAGGAGGCAGGGCTTTCATTTAAACTAAGAAATCATCTCCATTTCTTATCAGGGAACAAGGATTCATGATTCAATAATACATGAATTTAATAATGCATAATGGTAGACTTCACAGGTATAAATAGCAATACCAGAGTGGGTTAGTATGCTCCATGGGTTGTCATCTCAGAGTCCCAGTCAGGTTTATCCACACTCCCTCCCTTCATCTTTCCATTATTTCCTTTCAGCAAAAGAGTTGTGCCATTTACCGTATTCCTCTGACACCGCCAAGAGCCCAGCTCACGGGCGGCGTCTTCACTTTACGACCGTGTTTAATAGCTGTTAAACTGTGGGACTTTAGCCTTTGCGAGAATTCCCAAATTGGACCCAAGGGAGACTTGAAAGCTAGGGAGGGAGAGAATTGGGAAAGAAAAGTAAGGGACTTCATTCCCTACCACTAATTGCTTTTTCCACTGAGATATGTCTCCATCGCCTCGTTTTAGTGGAGGGAAACTGCGTAGTGTATTTGTGATATCCAGGGCCACATAATCTCTTTATAACGCTCCCTGTGTTTCACGGCCCATGGATACCTAAGGCCGGCGTGCCGGTGAGAGTTTGACTCAGCTTTCCTTCGTTTTAGTTTGTGTGGCTTTCTTCGCCATGGGTTGCCCAGTGGATGGCAGGCCCTTCTGCCTGACCTTGAAGGCCAAATGTACAAGAAATTTAAGCCTGCTCAACCGAATTACCTGCGTGGCTTGACCAGCAGGAAAGCCGAGTGAATCAGGCATATGTGGCTTTGCATTATCCATTTATTTGTTTCTCATTTTGTTCAATTTGGAAAATTAGATAAAGCTAGTCCACTCCGTTTCCTACTTTCATCTGAACATAGTGGGTTAAGTTTTTTTTTTTTTAAAGAGTTTGGAAAATTTTATTTAGGGAAAAATTAGAATGCACATGTGGAATCTTGTTGGCACAAATACATGAGCGCAAAATGTGTTAAGTTTGTAAAAAAGATTAAGCATCTAGAGTTTTTTCATATGCTACAAAAATGTTTCTCAATAAGCACAAATGTGTGTTATTAGGTTGTCTAAATAAAATTACCTAGCTTGCTTTAGTGAATTTGTGAAACCAAATGTGTAATGTGGTCAGTAATACTATGGATTAATTACATGCTGTTTGTTTCAGGTAAATAAGTACTAATACCACAAATATAACCTCCTTGCAATCAGGACGGTATTATCTAAGACCTTGTTTATATACTTCACAGAATTATTCATCCGCAAAACTAAATACCGAGGCCTATTGTATGTCATTCATTGCTGGAAACATTGGGTATTAAAAAGATAAATAAGATATACGTCTACCTTCAGGAAGCTCACCGTTTGTCAGGATGAATGGGAACAGAGAAAATATACACGAATACTATACAATGCTGTATGGAGACTTGTATGTAGAAAGTGTTGCAAGAACACAGAGAAGTACCCCAAGAATTAGGCTCTGAGTAATTCCTCAAAAAAGACTTGCGAAATCGTAATTTCAAGGATCTGCTCCCTAAGGCATAAGTGAATTGGTGTTGCTTTGTTTGAGTCAATAATTTTTACTTTCTAGTCAGTTGTGTAGCCAGCAGTGGATCTGGTTTTGACATATTTTATACGGTTCCTTTGGCCAAAATAACTGAGTAAACTGGGCAAAGAAAAGCCCACTAAATATAATTCTCAATGTTTTAAAAATCCAGTTCACTCTTCCTTTGAGTTTTTGGGTTTGTAAATATATGCATGAAAGGAGATTGTTCTCCGTTTACTTTTATGTCTTTATAATTTATATTATAAATTATAGAAGGCTTTAAGATGAATTATAATAAACATACACATACACGAGCGTATAAGCACTAGGGTAGTTAAAATGAAAGAAAAAAAAAAAAGAAGAAAGAAAATAGAACCAACATAGAGAAGGGGAGTTTGTACCTGAATCAAGGCATGAGATAATTATGATAACTAAGCTCAAAACTTCCCGACAGTTGAATACATTTCTATCTAAATATTTTAGGAAGTAGAGTTGAAAGTGTAATTCTTTTCACTGGTCTTTTACCCATTTTTCCTGTTCTGGCGAGATGGCGGCGGGTGGGAGGGGGAGAGTAATAGTACAGAACCCATAAATCAACTTTAATCTCTAATGGCATTTTTCATGTCTTATAGAGGTCATGGAATGAATTTTTCACCCTCCACAGAATTTTGCTCCCTATAATACCTTCACTTAAAAAGATTGTATGCTGGGAATTTTTTCCAGGAAGTCAGAATGGGATGTCAAATTCATTATCCTGCACCCTGCGTGGAGTTCTAATCCAGACTCCTTAGCTACAGAAACCTGCTTCACAGGTGGTTGCTGAAGTTATAGTATTTTTCTTTATATTTAAAGTTAATCCAGTTTAGTATCAATAGCAAATCCTCTTAAAACATGTACATAAGAGGCCATGCCAGTATTTTGACATTCCTGGCTGGGAACTATGCCATTAACACCTTCAATTAATATCCATGCAAGGTCATTAGGCGGCCCAGATTCAAGACCATATGTTAAGATGTTATTAGTTTTCCTGCAAAGGGAGTGTTTGGCCAGTTACAACTAGAAACAGATGCCCAGCAGTAGGATCAGAAGGGAATAGCTGCCTTAGTTACGACACCTCACATCTCACCTGTCCCCGGGATGGGGCAGGGAGCTCCCTAACTAATCACTCCAGTGGAGATTCAACAATTTTAAGCCCTTTATGAGGTTTATTGCTATCGATAATGAACAACAGAAGAGAGATAAAAGAATGAAGCTCGATAGAGGAAACTAATCTATCTGTAAATTCGCAACTTAGGAAATTGTCTAGTATATTTCCTAGAACATCAGACTAAGTATCAGAAGGGGATTTGAATATTCATTCTGCCACTATCTAGGTGTGTGGACAGAAAAAACTTACCTGACATCCCTGTTCTTTGTTTTTTTTTCACCCCTAAAAATGCAAATGGGGAAGTTGTAGGATGCCAGGAGGGCATTATCAAATGAGATGAGTTATCAGATGCAATAGTGCAGGGGAAACGTATTTTAAAAACTGAAAACTCACTCTTTAAATTCAAGGTGTGCTCTATTTTTATAACTGACAAATTATAATTTCTGTGAAATAGCGTATGTTTGAGTGTAATCCCATTTGCAACAGTTTTGACTCCTGGCCAAATCCATTTAAAAATAATCTATGGGGGATTGGAAGTCTCTTGAGTATAAGTCATTTGTCTAAAAGAATCACCATTTGAATTGTTTCGAAAGCACAATAGACTTAGGGATCTCTGCAGTGCTACTAAAGTGTGTGGAGTAGAAGAGAACCGCTCCCAAGACAACTCATACCTTAGAATCTCAGTGAGAGTTGTAGAAGGCTAGCTAGCCTTGCTATCCACGGAAGCTGAATTTTACTAATGAGCCTGCAGTATTCACTGAAAGGCTGGTAGAGGACTGGTTCTCAAACTTGATTGAGCATACATCAGTATCATCTAGAGGGATCGTTAAAGCACAAATGCATAGATTCCACCTCCAGTAGGTCTGGCATAGACCTGAGAACTTGAATTTCTGATAAGCTCCCAGGTGAGGCCAATGCTATGCCTTATAGTCCTCTTCTGTTGGGTGAAAGTTAAATTAGACAGACATGGTTTTCAAAGGTGTTCCAGATCCCAAAGTTGCCCAGAGGGGAGTTGTCTTGTTCACCGCCAATGAGAATAACTGCACTTGTATCAATTGCATTTATTGGTGTCCTGCACAGGAGTTTGTTTGAAGCCAAGACACTAAGTTAAAGAATTTCTAAGATCCCTTCAAACTCTAACCTTCTACAAACATCTGTGACGTGGCGACCCAGAAGAAACTTGAACATCTTTTCATCCTGATATCCTGTTATTGTGCAGAGCCACTGAGTATCGTGGATAATACAAAAATTACCAACTTGCCTCAAGTTTAAGGGTGGCTCAGAAGGAAAAGTTTTCATAAGCCTAACGCACCCAAACTCATGGGTCATTTCAATAACCAGCCACATGGGTCATTTCAATAACTTGAATGTGGACAGTGCTCTCTAGAAGGAAGAACCCACCTCCAGGAGGGAAACTGATATTTTTCAAAATTAAAGTAGCTTCAGCCAGCCTTTCCCTGGTACTTTGAAATTAAGGATTTGCTGCTGAAGGGTCTCCATGCATTTCCTCCTTATTCTACTGCTGGGGTCTAGGTGTTAGACCCGCATTCAATAAATACCAGCAAAACAAGCCCTTTGGGATTGTCAATATCACTGGCTCACAGGAGGCGTAAGAGAGTTTTGGGAGTGACGAACCTAAAGACGATGGTGGTGGCCTGCTAGGTGTCCAGAGCATAGTTTAAGTATCTGAAGTCCTTACAGCCTTTCCCTGAGGAAATTGCAAGTGGTCTGAATGTTGGCATCTTATTGAATAGTAAGGTGACTATTACTGATATCATTATCCATCAAGTGCCAAGCACTCTGCTAGCATCATGTGTCATTTTCCTAATATACATTTCTTCATACACATTTTCCTAGTTCTCACCATAACACCCAAGATAGACACTTTTCCTCCAGACAAAGAAGAAACTAAGGCCCAGAGTAGTTAAGTATCATTCACGAAGCCTCTCAGCTAGAAGAAGCATATATAGTTGGATTTGCACTCAGATGAGTCTTGCTCAAGGACCAGCTCGCCATAATGGTTATCAACTTGCAAACTGCTGACTGGCCCCTCCCTTCTGTACCAGTCGTGGTCCCCTTATCTCCTGGGAGTCTGAAGATTTACTCAGTGCAGACTGACATTCATACTTTACATTTTGAAACCACTCCCTCAGGCTTCCTTAGCCGTGTCCTGATTTCTTTTAGACTTGAGGCCCGTGGTCCTCGGATCGAGCCGAGATGTGGCAGCCTTTCGAAGTGGGTCCAGCTGGACCTCGTCTGATAGACCGCTGCCCAGCGAAGAAGCAGCTCTTCATAGTCTGTGGCACTCAGAAGCAGGAATCAATTAACTTTTAGGGCAGGAAAAATAGATCATTTGGATTGCTGAAGCAGTAGTAGCTTCTGTAGCAGCTAAAAGAAAGTCTTCCAGAGAACAAGCTGCTGTGTGCACAGCTTAGGAGCACAGTGAATTTGCTGAGGAGAGAGAGCTCTTAACAACCAAGGCCTGGGATGTGTATCGACAGGCCTAGCCCGTGCAGAACACCATTCAGGGCATTGTTCATAGTGACTGGAACAAAAAGGAACTAGAAAACGTCAAGAGATACCCATTTGATTCTCAGTGCAATCCTCTAATGGCATTAAAAATGGAAAACAATGCCCCTTGTGGGCTGTCCCTATATATTCTTAAGATACTTCTAATAGTGCTTGGGGAGCAAAAGATAAACTAACTAATAAAGAACAATTGGTGTTGTTCCATGAAGGAACCAAAAAAAAAAATCATCCTGGGACTTCATTTTAAATTAGTTGTGAATTATGTTAGATCCATGAGGTAGATGGTGTAAGTGGTGTTTACCAATGTGTTACTGAATACACTACAAGCCCAACATGAACTGGTGTTCGGCACAGGAGCCGGAAATGCCCTCCCCCATCGAGATGCCATGCTGACGTGCTGACACGTTCCACAAGATGCCCTGAAGACAGATGGTGCATTTCAAGCAACAGAGAAATCAAGGACCATTTGCAAGTTTTGCTGTAAAATGTGGGATGCAGTACATGTTTCCGTCTTGCTATAAATCCTCACGAGTTGCTACTTCATTCTAAATTGTGGCCCCAATTCCCGGGCCAGAATTTTTAAGTGATTTCCAAGTAGAAAGCTGACTGTACAGCATCACCAGTCCAGGCAGCACCTTAAACAATTAAAAATGGTGATAGCAATGGAAACTCTCAGGTAGCTCTCCCAATGCAAACAGGGAAACGTCTCTAAAATACAGTATTAAATGAAAAGCACATGGTGCATATATTTGTCGGTATACTGTTCACATTTTCTGGAAGGCTACAGTAGAAGCTATTGCACTAAATACCTCTGGGGAGAGGGGCAAGAGATGGAGGATAGAACAGAGAAGGGGGATTTCTATTTTTCATTTTCACACATTTTCATCGACTTTGAATATTTTGTCACATGTGTATATTATTTTTAGTTTCGAATTTTAAAAGAAAAACTGCTCTCATCTTCTGTCGTCAACAACTCATAATAGAAAAGATATTTTAAAACAAAAACGCGGGAAGGACGTAGTCTTATATTCAAGGGTTGTTCATCCAATTAAATTTTAATTAGGTAAAACAAAACAAAACGGAAAACAAATAATCAAATGACTAGGCATTTCCCCCTCACACAGAAAAAGTTACCTTAGTGATTGTTTGCATAGCTCTAAGTATCAACTATGAAATGGGAATGGTTTGTCAGCCAGTCTGGGCATTGATATAGGTGACGGGTGTGGATGAGAGCAATGCTGGCATGTGATTTCCATTTGCTGGTGTTCCCTTAGGAGAGAGAGGTGGCTCCTCATCTCCACTGGAGGTGATGTCCCGCCACGGGGCCTCCTGAGGACAGTTACCCTCCTGTCTATTTTAGTAAGACTCTGCACCTTCCTTAACACGGAATTGCTGGGGCGCGATGTCATGTATACATGTGTGCATGCATCTACCTGCTCTGTTCAGGGAAGCCTGCCTGCAAAAGGAGCATCAAAGGATGACAAGGGATATGGAGATGCAGAATCAGAGATAAAAGGGACCAAATTTTACTAGCAATCGTGGCAAATATCTAACTTGCATAAGTGAAGCCAATTACTGTAATATTGCCTCCTTTTGCACTGTGCACAGTAGGGATGTCACTGGATAATGGTTTGCATGTAGAGTTAATCACTTTGATGCATTTCTGACTGATCCCAGCAAATTATGTTTTGGTTCCACTATATTAAACACAAGAGCTGGGGATTATCATTAATAAATCTAAGGCACAGCATGCATAAATCTTGAATAAATCAAATATCAATTACATAGGCAGGATCTGCTGACATCTGCTTTCATCAAATAATATATTTGAAATAGGTGTTATTCCAATTTGTTGAAGTCAAAGGAATCTTCATTCAGGGAGTACAACCCTGAACCCCAAAGAGGAAAGCAGCTGAGCGGTTGCTGGGAGAGCCCCTCTGTGGTCCTCAGTTTTAATCTGTGAGGATGACATGTAAATGATGCACGCGATCCAGAGAGAAAGCTGCCTTGCTGAGGAAAGCGCTTCCATGTGCCACTTTCATGCTGTTTTTAAAGCGAAGCAAGAGAGATTGAGGAGAGAGAAGAGGAACACTTCCTAAGAGTCTGCCTGGCAGAATAGAAACATTTGGTCAGTCTGAAACAGGTGTAGAGTCACTGTTAGGGTTCAGGAAGGCAAAATCCCTTCCAAAGTAAGAAAAGAATGACAGTTTATAAACATGAAGACCTCCGAAAATGAGCGGTTATAAGGAGAGGACTCCTTCCAAGAGAATCGAAGGACGGGTTGGGGAAGGCGGCTGACGTTCACCTTTGCAGAGTGCCTGGCTTTGGGCAGGAGTCCAGGTGAGACCCTTCATTTCCACACTTACCCGCACAGCTTCCCATGTGAGGCAGCTGTTGATATTTCTTCTTATCATCTGAGGAAACTGAGGCATGTGAAGGCAGCACGTCGAAGGCCATGCAACTCTCAAATGACACGCAAGAGGATTTAAGTTCGGATCTATTTGATTATGCTATAGAGGTGGTGGTGTTTCTGATGGTTGTGTGTGTGTGTGTGTGTGTGTGTGCACGCCAGTGTGTATAAAACAGGGAAAAATGTGTGTACACGGGGCAGGGGGTAGGCAATGCGAATACGTATTTATTTTTAAAAGACATCAAGTGTATTTAAGTCATCTGTCAAGATAGAGGAGGGAGTGGCTCTACTCCGGCGCATTCCTTCTGTGTGGCCTTCATCAGAGGTTAGAATCTCTTCTCTGTGCGGCAGTTTTCAGGACTCCTTCGGCCTCTTCAAGGAACTTTCTAGGGTTAAACATTCTCAGGGAGGGTGGAGCTGGGTTAGGAAATGTTCTCTAGGGCACTGGCTCATCATGACAGGTAGCAGCGATTGCCTCATATATACTCTCCGGGAAAAGGAGTCAAGAGCAGAAATGAAATAAGCCCAAGTTGTGCACCTGAAGTAGTTTCGAGGCCTCTGCTAAGGGTGGAGATGGCGCTTCATAGGGGAGGGTGGAGTGTTTCACAAACTGCCTGTCCCAACCTGAATATGCTGGCCTAACAAAGAACCCGGAGTTCTTTTAACCATTTCCTTTATCGTGTTCGGCATCAAAAGAAAGTTTAAAAAAAAAAGGTAGGCTCCCAAACCCAGGCCATCCGGGACCCTTTAGGTTTACATTTTCAAAGCAGAGGTAGGTGGGAGTCAAGGCCATCTCTTTTTGGTCCAAAGATCCCGTGAGATGATTTGGAGGAAGCACTTCAAGGAAGCTGAGTAGAAACAGCTCTCAGATTTCATTAGGCCTTAGCTCCCCTGCATACCGAGCTGTACCACATCAGACCTGCTGGGCCCCTCACCACATATTTCCCCCTTTCTGCACTCTGCTTTCTATATCAGAACCTGCACTAGGATATTGAGAACACTCGGTTGTCGACAGATAAGTAAAAACTGATGTGATGTCACCATAGAGATGAGCAGATATTTTCAGAGTTGCAGATATTTTCAGAGTTGCAGACACACTTATATTCATACAGTATATTACATATAGATACAAATACTGAGTAGTTTAATTTAAAATATATTTAGCATTTCAAATCTAACTTGGGTTACTTTTCTTGGTATCCACAGGGATCTGGGGTTTTGTTTTGTGGATTTCCTTTTTTTCCTGTTGGATTTTCTAATTAGCATCGGAGGATCACAGGAGTGTCTTCAGATAGTGCATCTCTGACTCAGGCATCATCTTGGTAAAGGGAGGGTTTCGGGCTACAAAATTACTTTCCAACAACTGTGCAGATCTGGCCAAAACAGTGTTATCAAATGTCAACAAATAAAGAATGAGCTCAGTCTACCTCCCTTTTACTTCAGCATTCACCCTCAGACACGCATACCCATTCTGCAAACATAGCGGAGCACATAAGCTGCTGTAGGCCGGGGAACCAGAAACCTTCCTTTCCATGGGGCCCACTCTCCATGAAGTTTTCTGCACAGTTTTATTTTGCTCGGTTGGAAGCAGCACTTCTCATGCCCTGGGAAACCAAAAGAGAGTCACTAGCGGCAGCGGCAGCTAAAGACTTTCTAGTTCAGTTCAGAACAAGGTAGGTTAACCTGGAAAAGAGAGAGACTGGAGACATCTCTTTTTACTGGAGATGAAGACATCGGCTCCGCAATCCCGATGGAATAAATCCTCAAAAGAATGAACACTGCATAATTAGTTTTCTATTCCAAAACTGTGCCTTTGCACATCTACTAGTAAGGAAAATAAGGCAGGGCCTGTATTATGGGACAGCCAGCCCTGGCAGATAATGATCAGGAGCACTAGAAAGACAACCAAAGAAGCAGGAAACAATCATGTATTTTTAAAATAATGAATCAGTTTTAAGGAGAAGGAGGGAAACTGAAAACAGGAGGATTTGAAAATAAACAGGCATGGTTTTTGCTGTCTGTGTGTATGTATACAGAAAGAGAAGATTTCACATAATTTATGGTGGTTGATTTTAACCACAGCCGCAAGTGTTAATCCAATCAGAGAGGCTACCATTGGAGAAAATGGATTCTTAAGGTTTCTGTATAAATATAGCCCATGAGGCATTATTTGCCATTTGTAATTGGTCCTCCTGAGAAGCTGACCCTTGCAATGTAAAGCTGGATGTGAATGGTTTTGAATGTAGACTCTATTGGCATTAATTATGATGGTGCCGTCGGTGGAGCTATTGCTGATTGCAGTGTGTATAAAAAACTAAAAATAAATGACGGTTTATATTTTTTTAAAAATCACAGTTTATATTGAAAAAATACAATGATGTAAAAATATACTGAAAATATGAAAAGATAATTGATATACAAGACTCATTCACTCATTCAGCAAATATTTTAAGAAATATTTTCTGACTGTTTACTTTCTTCCAGGCCAGGGTCCGAGGATGTAGGAAATATAAATCCAAATGAATGTGTCAAGGTTAAATAACCAGGGTGACACAAATTCTGCATATTGGTGTACCTAGATGATGGCAGGTCCAGAGTCAACATAGAAGTCATCATTATAGAGCCTATTCTCAACTTTCTGCTTCTGCAATCACCTAACTGATGTGATTATTGAACAGGCCACTTAACCTCAGTTTTTAGCAGTCTTAACCATAGGTGTTGGACTATATGGTTCCAAAATGTCAGTGACATGGAAAGCTTTTCGTAAGAAGCCTAGTGATTCTCGTAAGACATAAGACCAGGGAACATCAATTAGTTTAGAGGGAAGAAAAAAGGGATGAAACCACCACTAATCAAGGGGGCAAAGTTAGGCACGTTTTAGTTGTTTACATCTGTGTCTTGTTACAAAAGTCTCCACCTCCACGTCACCATATATTGTTATGTCTCTGTGCAACCCTGTGTGTTTATCTGCTTTGGAAAGGTCAGAGGATGGCCATCCCGAAAAACCCTTTGATCCTCTATCACCATATCCAATCAGCCTGTCTCATCGGTGAGGACTTGGGAGTGGAACAAGTACAAACTCTGCTGATGCAGGTCTGTATTTTGCAATAATTTTCCTAGCAGTTTTATTTTCAAATACTACTGGCACATTGCCAGTTATCCCGATAGCAAAAGTCACATTGTTCCTACACATAGCCAGCACAAAAATGCACACACACAAAATCCACATTTAAAATTTGTGTTTCCTTAGTAGCTTTCTCTTAGGCAGCACAGATTTTATTTCATCATCTTACCACAACCTTAGCAAGCTTTCAACACAACAGGGTCATTTAGGAATAATTATATGAGCATGTGTGAATGAGCCAGTTGCTCTTGTAATACACACATGGTATAAGAAGCAAGAAATAGCACATTCCACCCATTTGCTTTACCTTGTATATCCTTGAGCTCAGTGGCAATTTGCCTTTTTGGGCAAGAGACAAAATGAATTCTTGGTTTCCTAAGAAATATTTACAGCAGAAATCCTACTCACCTCCCAGCATCTTAAGAAATCGACCTGGAAGCTTCCTTGGTCTCAGCTCCATTATGAAGAGATCATATATCTCACCAATTCTTCCTCTCCAGTTCTCCCTGCTTCTTCCTGGTAACCCCTGGAAAGTTTATTTCCGGGGCTTAGTGAAGACCGCTGACCTCACTTACTTGTTCCCTGCACATCTTTTGGGGAGAAAACAGATAAGAGAAACAGAGCTGTGAGTTCCTAGTCTTGGGTATTTTTTAACGTGGCTGATTTTCTCCTAAGCCCTATGGGTACTGGATGATTTTCTAACCATCCAGATCAAAACAAGAGTGCTACTCATTTGGTAGGGGCCTTGTAGCCCCATTTCATTTTATGAAGATGCCATTTGTTAAGAGGAAGAACTCAGATAAATGGCACCTTGGTTTGCTAATTCAATAATAAATGGTATCCATATGTCCACCGTATCATTTGCTCTCTGAATATTGTTATTTATTGAAGTTTTCCTGTAACAAAAGCATATGGACTAGATTCATCAGTCAAGGAGGCATTCTTGGGGCTGTGTGAGAGTAGTTTGACCAACCGGTGTGACTCTGGGCCTTCATTACCAACTCCTACAAAATATGGTCACCATTTAGTTGACATCCTTCACTCTGATGATTAAGAATGATGAGCTATGTAGAAAACCGGTGTTTCCACTTAACTTATTCATTCCAGGCAGTGTTTCCCAAAGCCTGAGCCAAAGGCCATCTGCATCAAAATCATATGTGGGGCACATACTTGTTAAAAAAATTCAGATTTCTTGGCCCCATTCTAGTTCTACCAAATTAGAATATCTGGAAAGGACCAAGAATCTAAATTTTCAAAGAATTCTCCACGTGATTCTTTATATTCATTAAAGTTTGAGAAATCTTGCTGTAAGGTGAATGGACAAACTACAATTCTTAAACAAGCAGTGGTCCTAGTTTAAAGGAAAATGCCAAGAACAGGAGAATTATTGCAAATGCAGCCTTACACCTTCATAAGTTCTAACTCTGCTTCTCAAAGTGTGGTCCATGGGTTAGCTATATTGACATCAACAGAGAAACTGTTAGAAATATGGACTCTCAGGCCTTATGTCAGAACTACTGTATCAGAATCTACATGTAACAAGATTCCCAGGAGATTTGCGTGTACCTTAGATTTAGATTTGGGGAAGCAACATTCTAAGTGACTTACAGATCCTATTGGCACTTTAGCTTTTTATTTAGAAGTCTCATCCTCCTCTTTCTTAGGTCCCCAAAACTCAAGAAAATGGAACAAAATATGGATACAATGAGTAAAAGCCAAATGATAGGTTCCTTTATGACAAAGGGATTCACATGTAATACCTTGCCAATACATAGAGAAAAGAGAGCCAAAGATGTCTTGTAGCCCAGGACTTCGCTTCCTACTAGAATCAGTGGACATGTGCTCCAGGAAGTTAGCCGAGTAGCTTTAAAGTAACAGTTACACTGCAGCTCCATTAATGGAGATGTTTTAAGAGGGAATAGGTTGCTCTGAAAGGTAGAAAGAGTTCAAACCAAGGTTGGATAATCATTATTTATGAATACTTTGTAGAGGGGACACAAACACAAGATTGGCGATTGATGTAGATAACTTCTGTATTTGAGATTGATTGAATACTCATTGCAGCTTTATGTTCCAACTTTAAAATATATATACATTTATACACATGTACATGTAATAGAATGGGTTATATATAACTAAGTAGTATTTATTTTTAAATTTCTCTAATATTGTTTATTAAGAAATCTATTAATCCAGAAATGAACCTTTTATCAGACTGAGAATTTAAGAGCAAGATATGGTCTTTATATATCTTATGGACAAAAAAAAAAATTATCTAAACCATTCTTATGTGGCATTTGTTTCAGTGTCCTTTCTCAGTCTATTCGTTTATTCGTACGTGAAAAAATCATTTGCCGACTCCCTGCCATGAACTTTCGAAGTAGAAAGGACAGAGTCAAACGCTGAGTTTGTCTGCCGGGAGTGCCAACACTCAGGAGCTGTATGTCCCTATTACTTAATCTTTAAAATGTTGGTTAATCATTCTAGGTCTCAGTTTTGTCCTTTGTAAAGGGTGTGAAATAACAGAAGCTGCCTCATAAGATTGTGAGTGAAAATATGTGTACCGCTTAGAACAATGGCTGGAAGTGCTATGTAAGTGTTAGCTTTCATCATTGTCAATACTATCATTATTTTAGGTTTGCGGAACATAAAAATAAATAAGACAGGACCTCTTTCCTCTAAAGTTACACAGTCTGGCTAGAGACAGCATGGAGGTAGATAGTGTAAGAAGGGAATTGCTATAATGTGGTGGGGGAAGGTGCCACCAACTCTGGGAAAATCTGGAGAGAGCTGCCACGGAAGGAGGATTTTGAGCTGGGCTTTGGCAACTGAAGTGGCGTTTTCTAGGGAGAGAAGGGATAAGATGGTTCCAGGCTGAAGGAGGAGCTCTCTCTGGTTAGCAGTCCTGATGCTGCCTTCCTTAAGTTGGCCTCACTCCCTCCTGTTCAGTTGAAGCCTGTTCTTTCTGCTCTGCCTTGGCTCCTGGCTACATGCTATGGACTCTTCTAGTCAACTCAACAGGCCTTGATAGCTCACCCGGGCCCATCCTGGGGCACTGAGAGCTCAGAGAGCAAAGCCGCATTCCCAGCAAGGGTGGTGAGGCCAAGGAGGAGAGATGGCAGTGTTTTCCCAAGAAAGTGGTGAGACTGATTATTAAAGGATGGGTGTATTCCTCCTATAAGCCAAATGAAAAACAAACAAACAAAAAAAATTTTTCATTCTCTTATTCTGCATCCCTAACTCTGCCACCCATGAGCAAAGTATCTTATCCTGGTTCTGTTGCCAGTCTGCCTACCAAATATTCTGATCTTTCTGAAAATGATGCCAAATGATAATTTTTCTTATCACCTGTAGTTCATACCATTTTAGTATGGTATATCGCCTAGTCATAATTGCTTGTTTAGTATAACACACTGCCTATTTATACCATCTCTGTCTCTACTACCCTTTTCATCATCCCTCCTTTGAAAAGCAGAAGCAAAGACCTTTCACTGGTTTTGCTGACTTGAAGAGGCTGTTTGGAAACTGCTGGGTTTTTTATATCCCAAATTTTTACCTCCAGCCTAACTCGCCTAAATCAGAGTAGAAAATGAAACTTTTGGATCAGAGGAGAAGTAGAAACAAGGGGATAAGTGACAGCAATCAGGGTGATACTGACAACTTTAGTGAGTCTCCAGCGTCCTAAATAAAAAAGGACAGGAATGATGGGAAGTGTTTCTACTTTGATCCAGGAAGTGTTTCCTCTCACTAGCTTTTTCTGACAGGGCCTTTCTGTATATTTTGGACTTTAGCTCAGATTGAGCAAGTTCTGAGCTGGGAATTGGGAAGTAGGTGGCTGAACAGGATTTGGGAAGGGGACATACATGGAAAGGGGTTGTTGTTTCTAATAAAAATGAACAACACTGCCACTGTGGTGTAGTCCCCGAGCCTACATTGAATTTGCAATCTATGGCTTGTCTGGGTTTTTTGTATAGGTCGTTGTAATCCAGGTTATTGAATTACTTTTGAAAACAGACTCAGATTCAATCCGATCAGCCCAGAGCAAATTTCCAGTGTCATGTTCTCCTGGCAAACCTGTTCAGTGAAGATCTAAAAAAATCTAGAGACCCAGAACATCTTTGGTGCCACCTTTAGAGAAACACATTTACTTCCTATCCTTTTCAATAACTGTCTCAAATTATTATTTTTTGTTAAATATTTGTTGGATTTACTTCTCACTTCTCCCCTAGGAATTAGTTTGGATTTAGTCACAGATATCTCTCCACTCTCTCTCTGTGCTGGAGAAAAATGAGCACTCATTTTATCCAAGCCACTACATAGCCATTAACCTTGCTCTCAAGGAAGTTCCCAACTAAAGCATAAAATATATGATGTTTGGGCAAAAAAGCCCATCCACAGCTATGTGAATACCATATTTGGGCATATGAGATACCTGACTTTCAGCCCAAGGAAACACCATCTGAGAAACATACAGTATCACAATCTGGCTATATTTTATGCTCCCTTTCCATCAGTCTGGGATAAATTGTGTGTGTCAAGTTTGGCAAGCGTGGGTGAGCTAAATGGAGCTGTTAGCTGTCTTTTCAACATATTTATCTGTTTCATTGCCTGCTCTAGGATGTCTTTGTGATCATTATATAGGGATCACAGATAATAGACCATTGAAATCTTACTTCAATTAAAACTTAATTCTCAGATGTCAATAATAGTGTTTTATACACAAGGTTACAAGGAAAGCAGTGTCTTTTATGCATGTCATTAAAACAGAAAAAAGCAAGAATGAAAAATAGGCTGAACATTTTCCAAACCAAGATGTTTGACACTGTCTTGTGAACCTTTGTCACTGTGATAAAATTATGGTTATATTTCAATATCTCATGCAAATTGACAAAGTCACATAAGATTTATAAGAAAAAAAAATCACATGAAATTTATCATCTTTTAATTTTAAATTTACTCACTTATTTTTTATTGTATAAGAGAGAATTGACGGCAAAAGATGCTTTTGTTTTATAAAATTAAGGATATAATCCAAGATTATAAGGGATTAAATCTTATTCATATTTACACAAAGATATCCAAAAGGTTCCAGTAAACAAAATAACAGGATGTATTTGTTGGTGAAGGAATTGTTGGAGAGAGATTTAGTGAAAAAAAATTTCTAGCAAGCCATGAAGTTAGAGGAATACTCTGTCATTGCAGTATATCAGATAAATCATTTCACTAAAATAAATGCTTTATGAAGGTGATGGTGATGTTAATGAAATTTCTTCTCCTGCTGCACGTTTTACAGCATCAATGAGATTGAAGAAGTTATCTATAGTTTACTTACCAATCAAATACTTTTGCTATTTTGGGCATCCAATTCTTCTTCCTCTTATTATTAGTGCCCCAATTTTGCCTTGTGTTTCTGTTACTCTAGCATGAACTTGAAATGTTCAGTGCAAGCTGACTCCTTCTCTAGTCCAGGAAGTTCTACATGATTAGCTTAAGCCAATCAATACATCCATTCCCAGAGCCCACAGTGATTGGGTCAAGATGGCCATGCAATGCAGTCTTCCCAGAGAGGTGTCAGGAGACTGTCAGAATTATTTCTCCTAGGCAGTTACTGCTTCAGCCTTCCATGGAAGCTATCTAAAGAGAATCTCTCTTCCTTTTGGTAGTGTACAATGTGTCATAAGGTCAAAAATTATTATAATATCATACCGCCATAAAGAATGAAGTCTCCAAAGGGCAGAGGATAGAATGGAGTTAATTAAAAAACAAACAAACAAACAAAGAAACAAACAGAGTTCTTATCAATCCTCCTTAAATCACATCAACTTTTCAGTTACATGAACCAATAAATTCCCTTTATCATTTAAGTCAACTAAATAAACTTGAATTAAGCTTTCTGTTATTCATAACCACATCCTGGCTAGTAATACTGATTGTGTGCTTACCGTGAGCAAAATACTATTGCAAGAGCTTTAGATATATTCTTTTATTTCATCTTCACGACAACCCTTTGAGTACCCTTAAGGGGCATTGCTATCATCCCCATTCTGGAGAGATGAAATTGAGTTGCAAATAAATTAAGTAACTTGTAAGAAATTTTGAACAGATGGTAAGAGTTAAAACCAGATTTAAACCTAGGCAGTCTGAGTCCAGAATCCATGCCCTTAACCACTATCCACAATACCTCATTCATCTCCCAATATCAGGCAAGGCTGTAGCAAAACATCCTAGGGATCTCAGTCCTAAAGATTTCTGTAGAAGGGATATCAACATATAATATTGACAATCAGCAGTATCCTCTCCTAGATATTACAAATCCTTCTTGCCTGTGGCTAATTCATCCACTCAATGTTTATTCAACAAGTGTATATTGACTGCCCACTATGTGCCAGGAACTGTTCTGAGTACCAAAGACATAAGTCCTACTCTCATGGAATTGATATCTAATGGTACAAACAGGCAATAAACAAATAAATATAAAATTTAGTATCAGGTAATTGTAAATGTTATCGAGAAAATTAAAGCAGGGTAAAGAGACTTTCCAAAGGAGGCTGTAAAAATGATGATTACTACAGGAACATTTAATGTAAATTCATCAGTAAGTATAATTAAATTTTCCAAGGGCAAAAAGCTAAAGATGAGAGGTGAGCAGGTGGATAATCACTTCATTCTAATCCACAGACATCACAAGTTCAAGCAGATCAGTGACATCTCATTACTTGATATATTTTCTATCTCTGTCACACCCAAATGTGGATATCAGGAAAACTGGAATTCTCAGAATGGCATAGGGCAAATTGTAAAAAGAGTACAATCTATCAAGGATGTAATCAGCCAGATGATCATGGCAAGAGGCCCTCAAATAATCAGTCACCTTCTCAGTAGGATGGGTTTGGCTAGGGGTCCAGACACCAGACCAACTAGAGCCAAAGATGATCCTGGTCAGGGCCTGTCAGAGAAACAGGAGATACTTGGGTATAGGGGTTGGGACTGTGTAGCCAATTATGTATTGTCCAGGAAAAGTCCCAGAGGCAAGGCAACAGCCAACACTAAATGCAGTATGATTTCAAGCAAGACAATATATGCACTTTGGATTCCTTTTATACTACCAGGATCAGGAACCAACCTCAGAACCTATAGGAAGTTATTGTCATCAATTGGAGTTTAAGAGAGATACCTCTGGAAGAGTTTTTATTCTGTTTAATTATGAATGATAGACTGAAGAAAGTGTTCTACACTGGTTAAAACCATTTATGTTAAGAAACAATAAGAGCAAATGAATAAACAATTAGCAAACAACTTATCAGAACTTAATATAGCTTTAAATCTTATTCTACTTGAATACATTCTAAAAGAGATTAATAATAGTAGATACTAATAGATTAATAAGACTATTACAAATGAAGCATGATCAGTTCTCTTCCAATTAACCATATATTTGATATACTTGACTGTTCACACCACAAATTCATATGCAAGGCACCAAATCAGCTTCCCCCAATTGCAAAGTGACATTGAAATAATGTTGAAATTGGCAAACTTGGCACACCTAGGAAGTCTGAGTCAACCCATTGACTTCTTTTATGCCAAGGAGGATGAAGTTCAGTTGCTACCTCCATCTTTATGCCATCTTCTCGGTGAAAAATTGGCTTGAACCACAATAAAGCATATTGAACCATCCACTTAAATTGGATGCCTCACCCATCATAAAAGTTAACCATGTTATGCCTGAGGTTATTTACACTGACCTACATAAGTCATGGACCCAGATAATAGGTTCCAGGGCTCTCACAACTCAGCTCTAATTGCCACTGTGTGTTAGGAATGGCCTTGCCTACAAAGTGAGTTTATCGTTTTCTTTCTTTTCTTTCTTTCATTCCACACATAACGTGAAAACTGCCTTTTAGACCAGCAATGTTCGACCAGCTTCGAAGTAACCAGGCCATAAGGCAAGAAAGAGAAGAAGGCAAAGGTCTTTGGGAAATTCGTAGTTTAATCATGAGTCAGAGAAAGGTGCTCTTTAGTAGGCAGAGGTAAGGACCACAATAGGTGTGGCTCTCCCAGCCCAGGGAGGAGAGTGTAGCCAGCAGCAGAATTGTTCTGTGAGATCAAGTCCCATTGTGTGCTCACCTCCTGCTTCCCCTTCAAATGCGCGCACACACACACACATCACTGCTTAAACTCTAAAACCACCCTTGTTTAGAGTGATGGGGGAGGGGCTGGAGAATAGAATTATTGTATATACACCATCAGGTCACCCACAGTCACTTCTTCACCAAAGTGGGCTGCAACAGCAGTGAGCTCAGGAAGCTCAGTTGAAACAACTGCGCACATGTGCAGGAAGGATGGTCACTGTCTCAGTCCTCATCCCTTAGCCACTGAATCCGGTACTATTTCATAACTTCATGGAACAGCTCAAAAGCTACCAGGATGTGGGCTAAGTCATCAGAAGGGACAGAATGGGATTTGAGGAAAAGGGCTCATGGGTACTGGTGTCTGACTGCCTGTGTTCAAATCCAGACTCCATCACTTCCAACGAAGTTAAATCAGCAAACTTTACTAGGCCTTTCCTAAAATGTGTATAATCATTGTGCCTACCTCAAATTACTATTGTAAGGATTAAATGGAATAATATATTTAAAGTGCTAAGTCAGTTACAACTCAGTTCATTTCAGCTACTGTCATTTTTATGAAGAAAAAGTACCGAGCCCTCTGTCTGCTAAGAGAGCTGCTGTCGTTCCTGACTTTGTATGCCCTCACTGCACATCCCCTAGTGTGTCCCTTGAATCATACAAAGCCTACTTGAACCATTACATCACAACTTCACTTTATGAGTACAGGACACACCTATCTAATGCTGCTTTGCTCATTAATTAATTAGGCCCTTCTTCCGATAGGATTGCAAGGTCTTCCTAGAGAAAGGTCATGAGTTTTGCCTCTGCTGGACCATTCTGTTCCTGCACTCCCATATCTCTTCCCTCTCTGCCCTGCATATAACTGGACATATAACACTTTCTATAATATACTGCAATGGTTTGGTTTCATGTCTGTTTCCCCGCTGAACTGCCATCTCTTTAAGAGTAAAGGCTGTCTTGTGGACCACTTGTATCTTCAGTGCCTAGCATGATGCTCATAGCATTGTAGATAGTAAATATATGTTTGTTGAGTGAAAATGTAATTAAATAAAAAATGCTATTATTGCATAAAACATATTTCTTAGGATATTCTTATAGGTGGCTCATGTGCATCCTGATGCCTTGGTCAGGGTTAGTCTGAGAATCCCAAGGGGAAAATTAACCAGAAAATACCATACTTGTAGCCTGTGTATCTCTCTCTTCTTCTCCCTTCTCCTCTCTCTCTCTCTCTCTCTCTCTCTCTACCTCCTTTCCCTCCCTTCCCTTTCCTTTCCTTTCCTTTCCTTTCCTTTTCTTTCCTTTCCTTTCTTCCCTTCCTCCCTCCCTTCTCCTCTCTCTCTCTCTCTCTCTCTCTCTCTTCCTCTCTCTCTCCTTTCCTCCCTCCCTCCCTCCCCCACATCTCCCAATTCTTTCTCTTTCTTTCTCTTCTTTTCTGTCTGTGTGCACTGTCACTTTTCCAGAGAGTTGAGAGGTTTTTGTAGAAGATACAGATGACTAGGTAGAAGGAACAGGTGTGGCTGGCTTTGGCTTGATGCTCCATATCTGTGTCATATCACAAATGCCTAAAGGCTCTTTCCTATATACTGACTGTCCAAACAGACGCAGATCGCCAGACCCTGCAATTTGGCTAGGCTGGGGAAAAAGAGTTGTCATAGTCCAAGGCCATTTTCATACCAAAAGATACATTCTAGGCCAGGCAACGTTGGAGAGCCTCATTATCCTCCGGAATAGAATAATTACTTTTTTTGTAATTGTATAAAAGGGCTTTGCTCTCTTGTGGCCAAACTGATAACCTGGTATGCCTTGGTTTTCTTTCCAAAGCAAATGGAACAACTTCAGTCCTTTCTTTCTACTATATAAAATGTGTGCCCAGTCCCACATCTCGAATTGCAATCAGATCTTCCTGAAAAATGCTGCCTCTGTTCTTTTCTCCAAAGTTATCTTGAGCTTTCGTAGGATGGTTAAAGGAGATATTACAAACGAAGGCACTATTCAAGTTACAGTTACATTTCCCCACAGAAAAAATACACATTTCCTCTGTCTTCTTTACTTACTATAGCCACACCTTTTGAGCCAAATCCTTGGGAAAGCATCCCTTTCTCCTGATCTTATTAACAATCAGCACATTTTTAAAATGCATGTACATGACTTATATTTACAAATCTATCTAGCCTAGAGGCCAGGGGTTATTCAATCCAGGCTTCTCATTTATTGACATCAAATTTTTACTTTTGACATTATCTTCAAGTGACTATAAACTGTCATTTGTCCATAAAGTGTCACAGAGATACATAGACAGGATTGAAAAAAATTATGCAAATTTAAACTGGATTCCTATTACTGGGTCACACTGCCTTTCGGGCAGTGTGATACATATTAATACATAAGATAAGATATTAATACATATCTTTTAAATAAATTCTGTCATTATCTTCCGAATAATACAATTATTGCATTTTTTGGTAAAAGTGTTAATTTGTTAAATGTAAACAAAAAAACTTGCTACAATTTGTTGTAACCCTGTTTTGAAATATCTTCATTTTGTTTGACACCTGCAAGGAACAAGAAAAGAGAAGAGGTGGCCCCATCTTCTCTCACACTGAGAGGCCCCACATAGTTAAAGACTCAGGGCCGCTCAGGCTGTGACTGGGACTTTTGAGGGATCCTGTGCTTTATTTATGAAGGAGACAGCGTGCAGACTTGGCCACAAAGTCCTCCTGAGTAAATAAGAGGCCCCCTGGGAGACATGAGACCTCGTCCTGTTTTTTCTTTCTCTTTTGTCCCATTCCTGTGCCAGGACTCATGAAAAGCAGATAGCTAAACATTTTAAATGAGTAACTTGAAAAATTATGTGATGTTGACCCATCCTGCTTTAAAAGGGGGAAAAAAAGATAATTTTGTGGATTTTTAAAAGCAAACAATGGACTATCGTATAGAGAATTAGTTTCTACATTTCTATTAATTCATAAAAACTAAAATAGAACCCATTAAGGGTTGTGGGGTATTGGTGCGAAAGGAGATGTAAATTATCCATGATCATGCTCAAAATGCAAAACCCGATCGTGTTTGGCATCAGGCCAGCTACCATTAAAGTAATTATTTTTAATCATCAGCACTTGGTGACATGAATACTCATATTTGTTGATTTACCGAGAAAAGTACTTTATATTGTAAATAAAAATGATGGAAAAATATACACTGGGATTTTAGAACAAATAACAATGATTATTCTTGCTTTTTTTTAGCATCTTTTCTTTTATAAAGCCATTTTTTAAAAAAGCCTGTTTCCACGTGGCTCAGACATGGGCCTAGTGTAAATGTCAGTGGGAGCAAGTGTAAGCTTATTTTTATGTCCTATTTTTTAATGGGATAGTTGGTTCTAATATTAAATAAAGATTGGGGAAGAGAGGATTTCTGGTGATTCCTTTAACAGTAACCAAAGGAGACGTAGAAAATGGCCATTAAAATGCACCTTAAGAATTGCCATGAGCACCCTCAGAAACCTTGGGACAAATAATTACTTTTCTTCTACTTCAGTTTGCCAGCTTCTGCTGGGATTTGAAAGGTGAATCATATTCACCAAAAAAATGGGGGCCGGAGGGGCATCTCAGGCAAGGCAAAGACAAATGAATTCTAGGAAACAGCCCTGTGTTTATAGAGGAGAGGCAAATGGGGAGTGGGAGGAGATGAGGCCTCAGAGTGGACAGACAGACTCAGGAGTGTGAGTGACCTTTCACCTTGTCCGAGGGAGTGAAGGTCATCTCCTAAATCAGTGGTTTTCAAACATAAGTACATTAAAAAAAAAAAAAATCGCAACTTGCTCAAAAATGGAAATATCTAGGTTTTGCCAGCTCCCCTTCCCCGGAAGGTTCAGATTCCATTATCCCAGGGCGGGACCCAGCAATCTGCATTTTAACCAGCATTATCTTGTACCACCTCCTCCTACCCCTGCACTGACTTTGAGGCTGAGGTCTCCCTGTGAGCAGCCCTGTTGTAAATGATGCGGAGCCCCTGGAAGATTTTGAACAGCACAATGGTCACTTGGTTGGCAATCTGGAAATAGACTTCAAGGGGCCAGACGGCAGGCAAGACGAGCTGTTACTGAAATAACTGAATTACTGCAGTAGGGTTTGGATGAGACAGCGGGAACAGAGCTGAGAGACGTCATAGGATAGTTTGAGAGACTATGAAGGCTGATTACAGTTGGAGTCCAAGAACAAGTGACCCTAGTACTTCTGGCCCAAGTGACGGGAAGGTGATGGGAAGGGTGTTACCAATTAAGAGAGGGCTTCTTTTGTTTTCTGGGTGTGGGTAGGATTGGTAAGGAACACTGGATGGGACTGGGAATGAGTGCACTCGTTGGACAAATGTCACTTGATTCATCTGTGGGACAACTCAGTGGAAGGTGTGGAGTAGGTTTGAAGTTCAGAACATGATGTGAGCTTCAGGAACAAATTTGATAGTCAGCTCTTTAAAATCAGTAAGTAAATCCATGGGTGAGAA
>NW_006434709.1:5073499-5103919 GCF_000325575.1 Pteropus alecto | reverse complement strand
AAGGGACTTTGTTTTCCATATAATGAGGAAGATTGCAATAAACCCACTATCTCTTCTTGCTTCAGGAAAGCCCCTGCTATTCAGTTTTTCTCTTTCTATTGATTTCCCCTTCGTGAGCCCCCAAGTAAAGCCTGACGTTAGCAATATGCAGCACCAAGGAAATCTGTTCCTTTCGATAGGAATGTAGTTTAATAAAGAACCATGCCATTAATTTCTCAACTCCTAAAAATGCCTGGAAACTCCCTGAAAAATCTCCATATAACTCAATCTAAAAACTTTTTCTCTAATTTACTCATTTTTTTATTAACTACCCGTATTTAAGATAAATGATTCTATGGATTTTTGCTTGTTTTGGTGTGTTTAATTACTGGTACTTTTTTTCTGTAATCTTTCTGAGTTTTGTTTCTTCTCTTCAATTGTCATTTTATCTCAATAATTTCTAAAGCATTCAATTCTTTTTCTTTGACCATTAAAATAGTATTATTATAGGTTTGTTTTTTGTTTTTTTTCCATTTAATTAGGCACAATAGTATGGGCTAGCCTGGAAACCTATCCCATGTTGTAAATTTTATCTGGAACCATGTTCCAAAAATGTGTTTTTGGATCACAAATAAATTGTAATTGGTGGCTGCCAGCATTTGAGACTATCATCATATACTATTTTTAAAATAATATAATGTTATTATCCACAAACTAATAAGGTTTGTGTTTTCAAAAAAAAAAAAAACAAATATTACTTTTGAGGAAAAGCAGCTTGATTTCATAGGAATATAATGCCTCATTAGGAAAATATATTTGGACAGAAATGGCTGAGAAATGCAAGCATATGATTTAACCAGAGGATGTTAAGATCGAAAAGAAAACTCTATACCTACATTTTTCCATATGTGAAAACAGCATGGCCAAAGTCTGGGGAACAGGCCCCAGAAACCCCATGGGGCCCCTATTCATATGGCTCCCACTAAATCCTTATGATGGGGCCCTCAATTCATTCTATCAAAAATACTGAATTCTTACCCTTTAATCCTCAGTGGAGCTCGTAGGCCTGTGTTGAAGAAGAAAGGGGACTGACGCCTAGCAAAGAACATTAAGCTCACCTTTTATCCTCTCATGTTTAAGTTCTTGGGCAGGAAGCCAGAACACTAATGCGACTGCCCAAAAGAGAGGTTTGGGTTTGGGGTGGAAGATGGGATGGAGGGAGAACGGATTTTACACAGTGCAGACTTGGCCTTCCAGGAGTCAGCTCTTCTCATAATCTAGCCCACCTTCTTCTGTGAGCTAAGTTACTGTTACTTGCTTCATTATCAATATTTTCTGTGCTGTCTTTGGACTCATGCATGTTAACTGGCCCAAATATTTTGCAAATGTGGCTCCTCTTTCTGATTAAAAAGTGAATCTGTTGCCATATGTGGATTTCAGATGTAATCCTGTATTTTAATTTTACTCACACTCTCTAAATGGCAGAATTACAAGTCACTCCCTCTTTTTTGCTATGACCTGAACTGGATAATGCCTGTGCCTCTGAAGAGGATGATACTAAGAAAGAGTTAGCCACTGCTATCTCCATGGCTTTCAGATTATCATATGGAGAGTGGGGGGTGAGGAGTGGCATGAATATATCCATTTTATTCTAAGACCGCTATGCAGATGAACACAAGTCTTCTGGCCTGGAGGGAGTTCACGATAGAGCTGTATCATAAGTGAAGAGAGAGACATCCAATTTTGCTTTATTCTGTAACGATATAACTTTTATTTTAAATGTCTTATTTACTCTTATTTTTGAGACTCTCTCAAATTTTAAGGTAGATCTTTTATTCCACCCATATGTCTTTGACATGTAGCTGGCAATTTTAGGCAGTTAAACACCATATTTCAATTATAGTCAACTAGGAATAACAAAAATCTTTCTCCCTTTTCCATCATACCAGTCTCTTTTCTTCTTCCTCTCTTCTCGTGTTTCTTCTTTTCTCTTGTTCTCTGTGTGTGTGTGTGTGTGCGTGTGCATGTGTGTGTGTGTGTGTGTGTGTGTGTGTGTGTGTATGTATAGAAAACAAAAACCTGCCTGCCAGAAGTTTTCAGCTGTCGGGTTTATTGAGGTAATTCACATACAGTAAAATTCATCTTTTGATGATATACAGATCATTGCATTTTGGAAATGTATACAGCCATGTAACAATAGAGATACAGAGTATTTAAATCACTCTAAAATTTTCTTCTTGCCCCTTTGTAGACAGTCCTTCTCCCCATGGATACATTTGGTAGTGTCATAGTTTTACCTTTCCCACGATGTCACATAAGATGAAATCATGCAGTATTCAACCCTTTGAATCTGACTACTTTCACTCGACATAATGCTTTTAAGACTTATCCATGTTGTTCCACATATCAGTTCCTTTATACTGTTAAGTATGGTTCCATCATGTGGATATACCATCATTCACTTATCCACTGATGGACATTTGGGTTGCTTCTAGTTTGGGGACTTTATTAATAAAGCTTCTTTAAACATTTACATTCAACTCTTTGCATAGTTTTTAAAAACACACATACTCTGTTATCCTATGAGGATGTACAAAAGCAAAGAACTATTGAAAGAGAAAAATTTAATGTATTTTTGTTGGAGAGTGGCTGAGTCTGGGAGAGGGAGATGAGGATGTGCATGAGGATGTGAAAAAAGTGACTGTTGGAAAGTGTATCTGTATTTGTAGCCTGTATTGCTAAGAGGAAGGTGGGAATGTGGACAGATAGGCAGCAATTAGTGGAACCAGTTGTCATGCTGTCCCTTGGGGATACAATCCTAGTTGTATCCCCATCTCCCAGTGCTATACCTTACACATAGGGAAGTGCTGTGATACACAAATATTTGTCGAATAAGCGAAAAGATAAAAAATGAAATCCGTGACCATTTGATACAAGAAATTGGTTTTATTTGAAGGGTTTGAGTGGCAGGTTCTGATTTTGTGAGTATTCTAACTAAAAGGCTTTCAAAGAGTACAAAAAAATAAGTTTCAAAGAATACAATAAAATAAGTTTCAAAGAATACAATAAGTTTCCCACAACATGATATCAAAGATAATAAAATCTTTCTTCGTTGAGTCTAAATTATGAACATTAATACTTGAAGAACAGGGCCGTGGATGTAGGGGACATTGATGACCTCTGTCTAGCCTTGGGGACTTCTGAGCATCTTTCTACTCATCTCTATTCCACCTCACTGCTGGTACCAGTCACTTCTACTCCGCTCAAGACCCCA
Source organism: Pteropus alecto (assembly GCF_000325575.1). Classification (NCBI taxonomy): domain Eukaryota; kingdom Metazoa; phylum Chordata; class Mammalia; order Chiroptera; family Pteropodidae; genus Pteropus; species Pteropus alecto. The sequence goes on along the minus strand of NW_006434709.1, from coordinate 5,100,666 downwards.
GCCCACTCCTACCCCAGGTGCTCCGATGACCTAACCTCCTACTTCGCTGTGACTGAGGTCATCTCTCTGAGTTCTCTATCTGTTCTACTGAGCATCTCTCCACTTGTTAATAGAGCTTCCTTTCTCCCTTCATTCCTATTATTGGTGAAGCACTACAGAGTGACCATATAATTTCTCATTCAAACCCAGGACACTCTGAGAATGAAAGGAAACACAGTAATACTTATACAAGGACACAATACACTAGAACTATACATGTACAGTACACTAGGACTTTTCCTGGGCAAGCCAGAACCTGTGGTCACCCTGAGAAGAAGCAACTTTTTTTTGCCAAGAGGCACTGCTCACCTCTGCTTTCGATTATGCCCATTAGGTCTTCTCTAAGACTTGGCTCTGCCAATTATATTCTTTTACTTTTTTCAGTTTGTCCTTCCATCAGTTTATGCACCTAAGATTCAAAAGGTGCCAGCTATCTATATTCGTGTTGTTTCTGGCAGTTCAACTTAAATAAGCTTAGGTGCTTCTAAATTTATTCAATACTTCCTTTTTTTCAAAATGTAGAGATTGTTTCCAGAATATTTACCAGCATGAATCATCTCTGTTACATCCTCCTTCCTTTACCATCGCGCATATCCAAGCCACCATTGCCTCTCTCTCTGACTTCTTAATCACCCCCTAACCATTCCTCCTACATTCTCACTCATCCCCCTTAATGCCATTCTCCACATAGCAATGAGACTAATTTTTTAAAATACAAATTAGAAGCCATCTCTTCCCTCCATAAAATTAGAAGCCATCTCTTTCCTCCATAAAAATCTTCTTTGTTCTGTAGACAGAACAAAGTCCAAGCTGCTTATTGTACTCCCACAAAGTCCTGTTTTAGTGGCCAATGACTGTCTCACTCGTCGCCCCATCAACACACTTCTACCACCCCCTCCCCAAGAGCTGCCACCCTCCCCTTGCTCCCTCTCTGCCCCCCACGTTACTCTTCTTCAGCTTCCGGAACTTCTGTCAGTTCTCGAAAGTACCAAGCTCTTCCTGCCAGAGACTTTTTGTGTTGCTGTTTTCTGTGCCTGGCTCTTGGCATAAATATTCCTTTTATAGCCTTTAGCTCTTAGCTTAAATAGCATCGCTTAACAAAAGGCTTCCCTGACTATCACAATTTCTCTGTTTATTTTCTTCATAGTTCAGCAATTCCTAAGTATTTTATTTTTTTAACTTGGTTTCATATCTACTACCTCTCTTTGCTATGAGAATGCAAGCTCTATGAGGGCAGAGATTATATAGCTGTCTTGTTTATTCCTGTGTCTCAATTCTTAGTTACAGTACTTGGAACCTGATTGATGCTCAATAAATATTTAATGTATAAAGTTGTAAATGATTTCATTTATAGAGTCTTCGATTATAGTTTTAACTTGCAGAGGGAAGTTTTCTAGAAATGGGATTGATGATTCCATAATCTTATACTTTATATATATATATATATTTTTAGGCTTTTGACATGTACTACTCTCTTGGGAAGTTTTGGCAATTTATCACTCTCAGGAATATAGATACTAATGGATGTTAATTTATCATTTAATGTTGATTTTGTCAGGTAGGTAGGTGAAAATTGTATCTTGCTATTGATATCATGTACATTTCTTTGATGACTAGTGAAATTCAACTTTTTTTATGCTATGAGATATATATATTTCTTGTATGTGTGTATACGTCAATCGTTTATTCTTAATATCTATTTTTAAAAGCGTTAGCCATTTAAAAAAATTAAATTTTAAAAGCTCTTTATCTATTAGGGGTATTAAACTTTGTTATAAATGTTGCAATTATTTTCTTTTAACCTTTTCATTTAACTTTTTACCTTATTATTATTTTCTAACAAAGAAATTTTAAGTGTTTATGTAGCTAAGTATATTAGTTTTTTCCTGTAGGATTTCTGTCTTTAGTGTCATTATAGAAAGTACTTTCTCACTCAAATATCATATGAACATCTTCTCATATCTTAATGGTTTAATTTATATATACCATAATTATGATATATTTTATATGTGATATTTTATCCACATAAATACTTTTTCAATTTTTCAACTATTTTTACAATGTATCAAAATTGTTTATTGAATAATTTTTTTTATCTTTGCCTCAGAGATTTGAAATATTTGATTTATCATATCAACTTTAATAAATAGTTGGATCCATTTCTGGATTTTCCATTTGGTTCAAGAGTTTAGCTATTCCTGTACTGCTTATCATGCCATTTGGTCATGATAGCATAAAACTGTTAATACATAGAGAGACATCTTCCTCCTCTGCTTTTTTTAAATAGCGTTTCTGGTATTCTCAAACCTTTATTCAGCTAGATGAACTTTAAAATTATCTTTACCAAATTCTGTAAAAATCCACTGAGCACTTTGAAAATTATTGTCTTACATTTATAGGTTAAAATATAGGTATAATTCACCTTTAATAAGATGGAATCATCTTATTAAAGAATATGGTAATTCAAAGATTTATTGAAGTCTTCTTTATAACCTTGCTATGATTTTTAAGGTGTTTCATATATTTCTTATTTAGTTATTCATATATTTTTATATTTGTTTGCTATTTTGAATGGAATGCTTTTTCCAGTCTCCCTTTTTAAACTAGTTGTTAGTGTGTAGGAAAGCTATGATTTTAGTGCACATATTTTTGAAAATGTCCAACTTGTTTAACTTTTGTATTTATCTTTAGAGGCTTTATTTCATTGAGTTTTCCTGGTGAAAAAATAATAGAATCTGAAAAAAGTGATAATCTTGCCTCTTTCTTTCCGTTCCCACTTCATCACAGTTGTTCTGAAATATTTCAGCCTCAAATGGAGGCATGGGCTTTCTGATGCGTCTCCCTATTCCTGTTTGTTACTCCTCACTCCAATCTGTCCTACACATTGCTGACAGATCTAACCACTTCTTTATTCAAAACTATCCAGAACGTTCTGTTTCTGATTTATTAGTTACTTTGAAAACCCTATGGAGCACTTAGCATGTGCCAGGCAATGCCAACAGTGAACAAAACCTATATGACTACTCCCCTATGAGCTTTCCACGTGTGTGGAAGTGTGGTACATGTTAAACGCACCAACCAACAAGCATACTATTACGAATAGTGGTGGGTGCTTAATGGAAAAGACCGGGCACTATGAGCAGAGAATTCTAGATCAGAGAAGCCCCTCAGAGGACGTGATCTTTGGACTGTGATAGGCAGGATGAATAGGATTTGGCCAGAGGAGGAGTAGAGAGTCTTTCTGGAAGATGCAAAGCAGCACAAAGACCCCAAGGCAGAAAATAGTGGTACTTTCGAGAAACTGGAGAAAGGTCAGTGTGTCTACACTGTGGTGAGTCAGGAAGTGGATGCTGACAGATGGGACTGTCAAGTCGAACTTGATCTCAGCCATCTCCAAGATTTTGAGTTTTTTCTTTTTTTAATTTTTGGAATTTTGTTAGTCTGTTGATTGGCTAAAATGGTCATATTCTTCTTCTTTTACTTTTTTAATGTATTTTTTAAAATTTATCCAACCAATGTACTACATACTTGAAACTAATTTAAATATTTTAAGTTTTATTTTAAGTGCAACAGAAACCATGGGAATAGCATGGTGCAGTTTGCATTTCAAAAGGGTCTCTCTGCTCCTGAATTAACCCATCATTTGGTTTTATAAAAGGTCAAATACAAAATTTGAAGAATACTAACATTTAATGGGGAAGTAGTTGAAGAATCTGCAAAGAAAGAGTGAGAAACAACAGTCTTGATCTGAAATGGAAATGACTTAAAGTGGAAATTTTTTCCACCTAAAATTGGTGAGCAATAAAACCCTTCAAGGCGTAGGTCAAAATGCCATTTTCCTATAAAGCCTTTGGCAACTAACTCAAAGTTTTTATTAATAAGATTCCTAGCCTTCATCGATGCACCCTTCCCCATAACACTTAGAATTTGCCCTCAATTACATTGCTTGATCATACTGCTCACTTAGAGTCTCTCATTGTATCTAACTCTTAGCTCCCCAGTGAGTTTATAAATTACTTGAATTTGGACTCCTTATTTCTCATCCTTTAGTTTTTCTCACAAATGCTAACATGGTAATAACTGTGTAGCAGACACCCAACAAATAATTGTTGACTGGATACTTCTTACTTCCAAAACAAAAAGAGCTGGTGCTTTAAGGAAACATCATGTGTGGTTTTATATTTAAGTTCCTGGAGCATCAATTGTTTAGCCAGGTTCTCATCAATAGCCTGCCCATCCTTCCCCCTCTTACTTGCCCCACAAATCTGTTTTCCTTTGGCAGTCCCATGTAACTCTAGAACCAATCCATCCTACCACACGTGAAGTTCCTGTCAAGTGTTCCACTTTCTGTTCGATGACTCCTCTTATTTCCTACTTATTTATCCTAATACAGTGTCCTTTTGACCCAAAGAATTATCTAATGGTTTTTACAGAAGGTGTGTATAAATGTAACCTTTCTCAATTTAACCATAGTAGTACTTAGTATATCTTCAAACTGGTTTTCAGGCAATAACTAATTCACTGCCTTTTAAAGAACCCCTGCTAAACAGTTAAGTGACTGAGTCACCACTGGGAAGTTGGAGAGACTGAATCCATGGGTTAAGCACTGACCAACATCCCTGAGGATGTCACTGCCTCAGACACTGTGAATGTTCCAAATGCTAAGCTCCTCCTTCCTGTCAGGCTCACTTCATTCTTCATTGCCTGTCGTCATTTCGACTGACTCCACATAGATACAAAACACAATACAAGAAGAATTTTTGCCAAGAAGTTTCTATTGGGAAACTTTCAGTGTAGTGATTCCTTCCATTTTTAATGGTGAATTTACCCTTTCTAGAGCATAAAAATGACCCTTGCCTAATGAGCTCTTGTAGAAATAGAATTTCATACCTCATGACATGAAAATGAATGCATATGTCAAGGAGTTTGCTTACCTTCCTATGATTGTTTAATGGTATTTAGACATACATATTTGAGAATAGAATGCGATGACTGCTGCTTCATAGAGCTAACAGGCTAACAAATTACTAGGCGAAATTCTCTACCATTCAAGAGTAGAAACGTCTCTTGCATAGTAAGATACAGCTTACGTGAAACACAAAAATACCTTTTTGGAACACTGCAGTCCTCCCTCTCAAGATTTAGCCAAAAAGGTAGCTTGCCCTCTGAATAATTTGTAAATCTAAAATATAATAGAAAGAGAGACATGTATTAATAAACATAAGCCTAACCTTTCAAATAAATTCCATTTACTACATACTCACAGCAGCTGGTAACCTTCTGACATTCTTATCTCTAAACTTTTTGTTTTCTATCCATCTGTTAAGTATTAAACGATGTCAATTCTTCCTTCCCAGCACTAGATCTACCCCCATCACACTAGACTAAATAGAACTAAATTCAATTACTACATTAAGATATATTCTGCCTTACTGAAGAACAAAATATCTCCCTTTTACCTTAAATCAAAAGGCATGCTTGAACTATGTCCCTCCTGATAACTGCAGCTTCTGAGATAGGAAAGAGAGAGCACGAGCTATGTGCATTTCTTATGTACTTCCTGTGAAATTTGCTCTTAGGAACTTAAGTCCCTCCATCCAGGAGATCACTAAATGTAGCTTAAGAACGCTCCTGTTTTGGCCACATTTGCACCATGTGAAATCTAAGACAGCAAACTTGGGATGTGCTGGGACACATTTTGAAAGTCTCCAAGTGGACATCTTGGGAGTAAAAGCTTTGTTACAGAAGAATGACATTCTTCTGGCCAGTAAAAGTGTGAGGGTTGATGCATGTCCTGGGAGAAAGTGGGCAGAGTTTGTAGAGAGAGCATGGGAATAGACATCAGCTTTAGTGGTTACCCATCAAGCCTGAGAAGATAAGACTCTGCCCCATTGAGCCAAGGGAAGATAAGAAGTGTCCTGCCCAGAACGTTCCCATCCTATTCCACACAGCCTATTATTGAACAATCAGTCATTACTCCACGACAATGCATTACCACACCTACACAATAGAAATCCTTATTAGGAATAAGCTACAATTGCTCATTAGCAATCATAACCCCCAAATTCAGTTGATACTATTCAGGGGTCACCAAGCTGTCCCAGCCCAAGTAATGGTAGACCACAGTAACTGGAGTAGCAGGAGATGAGGGGCGTTCATCTGTGGGCTAAACGCTGGAGCTGGGTGTCCTTTGGGATGGGAGTAAATGACATCTTTAGATGTCATTGCTGAAAGACAGACAAGGAATAACATACTTTCCAGTCAAAGTATGAGGTAGTTTTTCTTAAATAATTCTTTTAAAGTAAAGAAGAAGATTATGCATGGCAAAAATCATGAAAGCCATACCTAAATGCCTGAAGTTTGGGAAACACTGACATTAAAAAAAATGATGTACTGGAAAATGGCATAGATTTACCTTTCATTTCCTGCCAAATGACCCTCACAAACATTTCTCTAAGTCCAGCCTCAGGCATTTGAGCTGGAAGCTGGAGCCTCCTTCTACTCAGTTATATGGAGAATGAAGAGATGTCTCTGCCTCTGCCAACCTCACACGCAGTCCTCGCACCCTCTGGGGTGTAGGCCAGAAGAGAACAGGCTTCCATTGAGCCATGGGGCTCTGCTGATATGTGGCTCAGTCCTAATGAGAAGACCCCATAGCTCTTCACAGAGGAAATAAGGTAGCATGGGAAGCATCTTATGTGCAAATCCCTATAGGTGAGAATGCCCAGCAGGGACTCCTTCTTAGGAGGAGACTAAGCTTCTAGGTTGTGGACGGTGTTTTTCAGGCCCACTTGGGTCGCAGTCCATTGGAACCACCACAGGGCGTGCGTGAATGAGGCTAGTTGCAGGAGGCAGAGTGCAGACAGCCCCTTGGTTTCTGAATCACCAGCCTCCTGATGGTGATCAGAGCACCAAGAAGGGACTAATTTAAAAACCAAACAATGTGGTAATTGCCCCTGGTCACCAGGTCGCCTTGCTTTGGAAGGCCGCTGTTTCCGATTAGTGGGGCCTGGGTCTGATGAGGACTAACCAAGTGGAACGAATGATCAAAGCGACAGTTACAACAGTGCGAGTGCCCAGTGATTGATCTGGATGACATAATAATGATAACCAATGAGGTGAGGCGGGTGGTGGTCCCCTCCAGGTAAGGATGGGGTGGGCCCCTGGACAGGGGTCAGGACTCTCCTCTGTTTAGGGAAGAGAAGGTCATAGGGTGGAAGCAGAGGCACGTGGGAAGGAAAGAATGAAGCGCTCACACCTGAAATGTTGGATGGACGGGGAGAGAAAAAGTCAGCCATGGCTGAAGAATGAGGACCTGTTCAGGGATGGAGAAAAAGGTCCCCCATCCTGGGACATCACACAGCCAACTATCGGGGTACTACACAAAATCATTTATCCGGAAGAAAACCCAGCTCTCTGTAAATAATTTAAATTTTCAAAGGGCTCGTTTTCAAGTTATTTTTTGACAGTCATGTCTTCTGAATAGCAGAGGAATTACCTCTTTAAAAATCACTAAAAGCAGGGTCTCAAATTGATATTTGCACACCCATGTTTATAGCAGTGCTAGTCAAAAAAGCCAAGCCATGGAAGCCACACAAGTGTCCACTGATGGATGAATGGATAAACAAAACGTGGTGCATACTCGCAGGGGAATGTTAGTCAGCCTTAAAAGGGAAGGAAATCCTGACCCATGTTACAGCCTGTATGAACTTTGAGGACATTCCGCTAAGTGAAATAGTCACAAAAAGACAAGTACTGTATGATTCCACTTATGTGAGGTGTCTAGATTAGTCAAATTCATAGGACAAAAAATATAAAATGGTCGTAACGGGGAGCTGGGGAGAGGAGGAGAAGGGGAGTTGTTGTTTAATGGGTATAGAGTTTCAGTTTTGCAAAATGAGCAAGTTATGGAGATCTGTTTCACAACAGTGTGAATATACTTAACACTACTGAACTGTACACTTAAAAATGGTTAAGATGGTAAGTTGTATGTTATGTATTTTTCACCACAATAAATAGAGCATGACAGACTTATTATCATTTGGATAAAAATAATTTTTAAATACTATACATTTCCTGTTTTCTCAGGTAGTCTGTGCCGAATATAATTTGACTCTTTTTTTGGAAGTTCAAATATTGTACAGGTTAATAGAAGAGAGTCGACTTCAAAGCCTGTTGAGGTGGGTGGTAGTATCTGCCCCTAGACAAATGGCCCCAGAATGATGAATATCTGCAGTTCTGAAGTCTGTAACTTGTGGGTTTTATGCTGCTTTTGTTGTCAGGCTCTCAACTCTCACTTCTTTACTGTGGGCCAGTTTCTTACCTCTTCCAAATTTGTTGAGGAAATGAGGAAATGTACTAGACAATTAATTCAAGTTTTGCATAAAATGAGGATAAAATCATGCAGAATCAGAGACTAGAAGGTCCTGCTGACTACTTGGGCTTCGGTTCCTGGTCTCGGGCACGCCTGCTTTTCTGCCTTGCTTACCACTGCCCACATTTCCACGGGGTCAGGCCTGGGCACTGTTGCCAGCTCCAGGATCATTGGTGGGGAAGGCAGAGGTTTATTATCAACCTGACCCAAAAATCACAGGTACAAATTTATCAACTCTAAAGTTCGTTCTGATCAAAATTAAGACTTCATGACTAACATAAATCCATCTTCTAAGAAAAGTTTTCTTTAGCATGGGATTAATGTTATTAATATTTCCAGTCTTTAATGCTACTTTGTTTCTTACTGAATAAGAAAAAAAAATTTCTTCTATACGTTAAAAAAAAAGACTGATATTTTTTAAAAGGGTATATTCTTAAGAACTCTTCAGGTGTTCAGTTATGCTCAGTGGAAAAAAACGAGATGCTTCTCATTCTTGCCCCAATCTACTGATGGCTCTGCAGGCAGAGATTTCCATTGATTTTTATATTTTAGGAAGTATTCTGAAGCTCAAATGAAACATGCTGCCTTACTGAGTGTGAGCCTTAGGACGCCAGGCATCTCACGCCACGGCTTTTGTGTTCTGCTTCTGCTCCTGGGCTGGAGGCATGTCCCTTTTACTCATTTCCATCTGGAGGTTGCAGACACAGGGAAAGAAGGGGAAGCGGAAAGAAAGCATGAAAAGAAATGGACAACTGTATCCAAACGGAAATGTTATTCTCAGTCTTAACTCCCCACTGCATAAGCTCACTGCGTGGCCCAGGTTCTCTGCTGGAGGGCAACCCAGCAGCCTCAGGACTGAGTAAGTGGGAGGACAAGGTGTGAATCCTAGCCTCACCACTCGATAGCTCTGCGATACTGTACAAGATCCTTCACCCCTTCCAGCCCCCACTTTCCCATCTTTGAAATGATGTCTCCTTCCTGCTTCCCCCACAAGTTTACCATAAAGATCCACTAAGCCATGGCTGTGAAAACATGCTGCAGAGTGTTAGATTCCCACGCAAATGTGAGGCCTTTTTGTCGATTACCATTTGGCAAATGCAGAGCCTTGTGCTGTTGACACAATTATCCTTTACAGCACTTGGCAATTTGGACTTTGCTTACAAAATGGGGAAAGGTGGGAACATTTGCCTCTAACGTCAGTTTTAAAACAACGTTTAAAAGGTTTTCCACAAAACTTGCCAGATGAGGTTGTCTCAGGTTTTGCATATCTCTTGTCCACCCTGGCTCACTTTCCCTGAGCGCCTTCTCAGGCTTCCCTGACCCGTCTCTGACCTCTTTTCCACGCCAGCCTTCTCTCAAAACAAACCAGTAGGTAGGCCAGCATAATTTCTATTTTTAATAATCCAGATGCGGTTTCCAGGAGACGGGCATGTCATGACAAAAAGACCCTTCACTCTGCAGCAAGTCTCTCTGGAATCCCTGTGTCCAGCCTGGTCAGATGCTGAAGCACGGGTGCCACACCTTGAAACAGGGTGATGCCAGGCTGACTGCAGTCACCCAGGTCCCCAGGCAGATTCTGATGTCAGTTCAAGTGTTCTCCTGAACAGCCTTTCATTGTCACACCATTTTCCTGACGGGTCTTGGAAAATCATTAGCAGCGACAAAATATTTTCCAGAGCGCCGAGATTTTTCTTTCTGGCGACATTTAAACCTCTCCGAGCCTCCCAGTTCCATCAGTGCCCACCCTTTGGGGCTCCGAGTATATTGGATTTAATTAGTTTTAATACTTTAACTGTTTAAATAGTTAACAGTAGAACTCAGACTTCGAACCACCCCTATCCCCCGCAATTGCCTGTGTGTCTGAGGTTGTCAGATCAAGATGGAAAAATACCTCTAATTGTTTCCAGACAATACATGACGCTCTCACTCTGGGTGAGAATAAGTATAACTTACATTTTCACAAAGGATCTCGGGGAGGCCTGTGGGAGATTCCTGTAAGCCCGGCTTCTTTGTACATTCCAGTCCACTGGAAAATAAAACCCAGTTTCAAAACTGAACCAGGAGCTTTCACTTCCCCTAGATTATTCCTAGATGAGTAGCTATAGCCGGTTTCATTTTTTTCAGACAAACATTTCTTTTTTAAAATCTTATTAGATTTTTATCATGGCCTCATATGTCAGAAAGTAGATACTGTGGCCCAGAGGAAGTGACAACTGTTCGTTGGAATATGGCACAAGCCAGATTCTGCTGCACCCCATTCAGGCCGAACAAATGATCTGCATGCTACACTTTTTCTGTCTCCAGGAATCTCTGTCTCCTCAAGAATTTCACCTTTGGGCCTGAAATTCCATCACTAAGAGATACGTTTATTTATGTGTGGAAAATCCGCTAGTTTTGATTCCCTCGTTTTCAGAACTTCACAATTTGAATACAGATATAATTATTAACAATTAATATCTTAGTCGAACTGATTAACAAAATTTCCAAATCGGTCAAAATAAGTCTCTGGATTAGGACCTAGGGAAGGAAATTCTGGGGGGAGGAAGAAAAGAAAGTGGAAAGAAGGGAGTCAAATCTATACTTATTCACACCCCGTACGTGCCAGACGCTTTCTAACATCTACGGTGTATGATCTTCATGACGTCTCAAGGTCCATTTGAAAGAGGAGGAGACTGGGGTTCAAGAAGGCAGAGAAAATTGCTCAGGATCACACAGAGTACTTACTTTACTTTAACCTTGGTGATTTTTCTATGTCAATACATGTAGATTCAATTTTAAATATTTTTCTTTCAATCAACCTATGTCTCTTACATTAGATGGTAAGTATCTTTGTTTTCTTTTCTGTAATGAATATTAAACTAATATAGAGTTTTAATAGTCTCCCTCTTTTTTCAATGTTTTACTTTCCACAGTTGCAGTTACCCACAGTGGTCCGAAAATATTAAATAGAAAATTCCAGAAATAAACACTTCATTATTTTAAATTGTGCTCCGTCCTGATGAAATCTGTCACCATCCTGCTCAATCTCGCCTGGGATGTGACTCATCCCTTTGTCCAGTGTCTACACTGGATACACTCCCTGCCTATTAGTCACTTAGTGGTTGTCTGAGTTATCAGCTCGATTGTCTTCGTACTGTAGTGCTTGCGTTCCAGTCATCCTTATTTTACTTAATAATGGCCCCAAAGTGCAAGTGTAGTGATGCTGGCAATTGGGATATGACAAAAAGAAGCCAGAGGAGCCGTAAATTGCTTTCTTTAAGAGAAAAGTTTGAGTACAGTACCATAAGATCTTTTAAGAGAGACCACATTCACATAACTTTTATTACAATATGTTGTTTTTTGTTTTTAGTTTATTGGGGTAATATTGGTTAATACATTATATAATTTTCAGGTGTACATTATAATTGGACATCTATATATTCTATTGTGTGATTACCACCCAGAGTCCAGTTTTCTTCAGCTACCATATATAGTATATTGTTTAAATTGTTTTATTTTACTATTATTGTTGTTAATCTCTTATTGTGCTTAATTTAGAAATTAGACTTCATCATGTATGTGTGTGTATGTGTTTAGGAAAAACACATAATATGTGCAGGGCTCAGTAAAACCATGGTTTCAGGCATTCACTGGGGGTCTTGGAACATATCCCCCATGGATAAAGGGGACTATTGTGTTATATATTGAAGTTATTATATATCGAATGTTATATATTATAAATAATATTGAATTTATATTATGTGTAATGAAGAAGGTTTCTCTGTTCACCACCTCATCAGTTTATATGCCGTACTCCTAGGAACAATAACAGTTTAGGAAGCAACCTCACACTAGAGACCAGCAGTTCTTGACAGCAAGAAGGGGCAAGAGCTCGTTGGTGTGAATGAGCCCTCTTGGGCCAGTTATACACTAGCCCACAGCTAACTCATTCCCCTTTGGTGCCTCCTGTGGAGCCAGGGGTTGGGGCAACAAGCAGCTCAGCAGACGAAGGCAGTCAGCCACTATGGCCTGGCATCCACAGCCATTGTCTTTCATTATTTCTTTAGGAAGAGTTAGTTGATGGGAGAGGAGCTCATTTGCTGTCGAGGTGAGACTCAAGCAGTGGCTCTCTGAATAAGCTTCTGGCACCAGGGCTCAACTCTGATGACATTTTCACTGATCATCACTGAAAACATGGTAAGATTTTTATCTGTCCGTTTTTGGAGAAGACTGTGGGTTTTTTTTTTTTTTTCTATAATTATGTCCCTTTGAAAGTGTGATTGCCCTTTTATATTTTAGGAAATAGAGAGTTCATGGAAATTTGCACTTTATTAAAACTCTTACTTGGAAAAAATAGGAGGCTACATGCCCATCTTGTGCATATATGAGAATACTTCTCTAGCATGTCCACGCATGTGCAAAAAGAAGCATAGATAAGGAAATAGAGAATGTTTGATAAACCGTGATAGAGTCACATTATGGAATCAGGTACAACGATAAAAAAAAAATGAAATAGAGCTGTATTGATATAGAAAAATCACTAAGGTTAAGTATAAAGAACCTGAAGTAGAATGTAATGCCACCTATATAAATAGACCATCCAAAGTGTGTACTTTTATATGGACCTGTGCATGCATGTAAATACATAGAGAAGATTTTGGAAGGTGGCATAGCAAACTTAACAGTGATTCCCTTTTTGGAAGACACTGAGATTAGGTGGATGTCACCAGAGACTTTCCCTTTATCTATATTTGACATTTTTAAATAAAGAGAATGTGTTCAACTACTACTCAGGCAATTAGAAAAGAAGTTAAAAGTTTTAAAGTTCTAAACCTTATGTCAGTCCCCTTTTATTACTATATGTATTATGCTTGCTGTTATTATTATTATCAATATTTAATTTTGCCAGTCTGTGAAAGTTAAAATCTGGGTGTATTTCAAAGAAGGTCTTGTGGTACCTCCCACCAAATATTGTAGTCTAGCCTTACGAGAATCAGAAAAGGCTGAGGTGAAACCAGAGATGCTTTAAAGGGTTACTCACCCAGACTTCCTGCCAACCGATTGCCCTATAACTTCTAGTATCTAGATTAACTCTAGATACTGGAATAAAGTAGAGGCAAAGATTCAACAAACATGATAAAGTGTATGAAAAGGTCATCTTCGATCATTATCAGCATAATAATCATGCATCTTAAGTGGATAGTGTAAAAAACTGGCTCAGTATTTTGACTATACTACAGTCAATTTTATTCACATCATTTAAATAAAGTAAATTTTAATTCTTTGAAACAATGTTGCAATATTTCATGTATAAGAGTTTGCAAACTTTTTCTGTTACCACTGTCCCTCTAAAGTTCACCAAAGCACTGAGGTTATTATCCCATATTTGCATTTGGGAAACCACATTTCAGATTGGGCACTGATTTGAAAAGGATGCCTATACTGCTCATTAAAGTTTGAAGGAATACGCGCTAGAGAACCTGGCATGTACTTCATCTGTCTGCCCCCCTCACCATTGACTCAGCTCCTCAGAATTCTAAGCTCAGCCATAGCCCGAAAGGATCTAAGTTCAGTTTTCAAGCATTTGCCTCTTACATCATCGTCAGCCCCATACACTAGACTTGGAATCAACATCAAGGTAAGCCTTGGGGAGAGATCAGATTTATAGAACTGGAAACTTCAGGCCAATGTGACAACAGTTCCTTGGACATTCAATCCAAAAGCCCCAGGTTGTGGGGGATGAGGGGTTGAACTGGCAGATCAGTGCCAGAGACCAGCCTGCCTCTGGAGCTGCTCCAGGCCCTGATGCAACCGATAGCCATGGACTTTGGTGAAGGACAAACATCTCTGCTGCTTGGTGTGCATCAGTCGCTGCCTCTTACCTTACCTGGACCAGGGTTCTGAATTTTTACAGAGATGGGACAATCGTTTCCTTTTCTCGTAGCCTTTGGATTGCAGACAATTTGGGGGATTCTTTGGTTCCCTTGGAGCTAAAACTCAGAGCCCCCAGAACACTGTTAAGTTGTCCTAGAAATCAAATTTTTGCCCTTTTCTTTTTTTTTTTATTAGCAAATGTAAAACAGATGTTAACCAGGTCTCTGATCCCATAGGGTATACAGAAGATCCGCTCGGATCTACATTCCAAACCCTGCAAAGTCCAAAGCCTTCACTAAGAGTTCTGTACATGTTAAGAGGGATCAAGATGATGGATTTATGTCTAGCCTCACTGTCTACATTTGAAATCTGGTCTCACTGTCTCACAGCAAAATACTACCCACTGATATGTGATCTCAGGTAGGTTATTTAACCTCTTTGTACCTTGATCTTTTTTTGTATAATAGATATAATAATAGTATCTCCTAGGGTTATTATAAGGATTAAATGAGGAAATGCGTGTGGAAGATTTACCATTGGATCAAATATAGGTAATTGTTAGCTGTTATTATTGGTGTTATGAGATGTCCTTGGTAGCAAAATAGTTGCAACAAAATAGTGGCATCACAGTGTCCATGTTGGTTCCCAAACATGTGACCAGAAAAGATAAATGGAATTAAAAGATATCAAAGCCTTAAACTTAATGGTCTAAGCCCTATTGGTAGAATTTATAGTATCAATCAGTTGATGGGAAGCCTGGGTGAGTAACCCTCTGGTTTCATCTCAGCCTTCTCTGACTCCAGTCAGGCTAGACTACAATATTTGGCAAGAAGTACTACAAGTCCTTCCTTTAAAAATAATCAGCTAACTATTCAATGGCTGTCACATAGGATTTCCTCTAGTCCTAAATGAGCACGTCTCCCTGATGCTAGTAAGTCAAGGTCACAGTGAGGTGCATCATCCTAGGGAATGAATGAGCATGTCTTCCTGATGCCTCTGCTAGTCCTAGTCAGGTCTTATTTTTCTAATAAGTATCCAAATACCATATAAGTAGGCAAGGTACTTTTATTATGAAGGCAAAACATCTACAAGCAGCAATTCCAAATGATCTTTCATTTTCTAAATTGTAACCTCCAGTAAAAACCCATCTTTCGACTCTTGCTACTGTGATGCTATTTGACTACAATCACTGTAGTAGTCAAGGTTTCAATCGCATCAGATCAATACTTTCCTACATTAATGTCTTCCTGTACCTTTTGGATCTTAAACATCCCACTATGAAGAGGAAGCTACTTAAATATTTGATAAAGAAATAAACAGCCTCCAGGTATATTTAAAATTGCATCCCAAAAACCTTGCATGTGTTCTCCATGCACTTTATTAACTAAATATAATAACTGATAGCAATGATACTGTTGCCCACACATCAGTGGGTAGTATTTTGCATTGAGACTATAACAAGTCTCAGTTATATTACTCAGCTGCAGCTTATTTAAAATAGAAACAAAAACTGGGGAAAAAAAAGAAAAGGTCGAAAGGTATAAACTTGATTTTGGAATTTCGAAAGTAGAAAAAAAATAAAATCACAAAGAAAAGTTCATTCTTCAGCCATTAAATATTTTTGGTATATGGTCATCTATGCTAGGAAAATGCTATAAGGATAATGATCTCAATGAATTGACTTCTCAGAAATCAGATCGATGGTTCTCACATTTTAACAGTTGCCAATTTAGCTCACTGTCAGAGAAAGGAGAAGAGAGGAGGGGAGGGGAGGTTGGTGAGGGAAGAGGAGAGGAAGAGAGGAAAGGAAGAGGGAGGGGAGAGAAAAGAGAAGGAAGGAAAGGGGAGGGAAGGGAAAGGAGCGGGGTGGGCATAAAGCCCCATGGTTTATCATGTGCATCATAAACAGAACCACTCTTGGTTCTCTGTTCTGATATATCTCTCTAGGCAAATGGAGTTAGCCGAGAAGCAACTGCTTGGAGGAGGAGGTTGAGAGAGCTTGAACCAGTGAACTAAGATGCCCACATGATGTCCTTTGTGGTACATAAGAGGTGGGGTGGAAAGAAAAGGGGAGAGATGTGGGACGAGGTCACACTCCAGCAAAGGAGTCCTAAAATTCTGCATTTAAACCAGGCCTTCCAGGTCTTTATTAAGGCAAGAAGATTTAACTTTACTTAACAGTTTTTATAATGTTTAAAGACTTAGACATATGGTATGTGTGTCTCTAGTAGTAATCTTGTCTCAGCCCCCACACAGCTTAGAGGCAAGTCTGATCCCGTGTTAGCATTTTATGACTTGTAAAGCTCTTTCGTACATGATGTCAGTGAATCCTCCTGAACACCCCAATTCACAGAAAAAAAAAAAAAAACAGTTAAGTCCCCAGGGGTTTTGATGCCCTATCCAAAATCACATGGACAATAAGCAGGGTTGTTTTACCTCTTCTTGGCAGGAGGAACTCTAGATATGGGTTAAGTAAGTCAAGGTCACAGTGAGGTTCATCATCCTAAGGGATGGAGCTTTGGTCTCTCATGCAACTGGTACAGTATTAAAGTCTGGGATTGGAAGCCCCTGCTTTCGAGATGTCCTTGTTGTGGGCAGAAAAGATGAGGGGCCATACAGAGGAGCCACGGAGGATCCGGAAACTGAAGGAAGTCACACTCTGAATATCAGATCCATCAATTAACATCATTGTTCTTAATTGATTGGTAAATATTCTATCACTTAAGCAAGTGACCTAACAATTTCTTTAGCTGTTTATATTCAGTATTTACACATTAGGTTTAAAATCATCCTAAAGGCCAGATACGAGGCTCGGTCTCAAGGTAGCCTCTTACCTCCTCTCTTGTCTGGAAAAGTATAAAAGATATAGGTTACTCTACAGGACACTTAGCAAGTGCCCAATCACACCTTGGGGCAAGGCCATGTTACTCTTAACGGGACCATTGTAGCACCTCATGGATTTGAGACCATCACAGGAATTATAGAAGAGAGACCGATGCTCTTTCTTATGGGTTCAGTGATTTTGGAGATGTTAGGGAACTAAATTTAAAACAAAGATGGTTTACAGGGTACAAGAAGGAATAATATTGCCATTTAAAATAAATCAATCAACCCTTTAAAGATAAGAGGTTTTCTTTAGAAACTTTGGAACAAAAATTGACCTTGCTGAGCCAAGAAATGTCATAGACTTTAAAAGATTTCTCAAGATCAATGATAGCTTTTTAAATCACTTTTCTTAAGCAAATCAGTCTTATCTTGTAAAATGGCAGAGGGAAACCTATGGAAGTCATTCCACAAAGTGCCATTGTGGGTCAAGGATGAAATCATAGTGGGGAGTCCAGCAAACTCTTATTTTCATCAAATTAAAGTTTGAGAGTCCAGAGAACAAGGCTTTAAATTGGACACCTGTAGTGACATTTCCGGGACCTACAGCATCTCATCTTTATGCTCTTGTTTACTGTTAGAATCCACCGCTAAGTATCACACACTTGAGATAAGATGCTTTCAAGGTGCTCATTGTGCTTTGCAGTTGATTGAAGTTGCTTAATCTAAGAGACCAAAGTTTTTTCTGAGTTTTTTTCTGAGTTTTTTCTGAGTTTTTTCTGAGCAAAGTTTTTTCTCCAGTCTTGTATTGACTTTTCTTCATTATCTTAAATAGCCATCGTAGTTTCTAGGTTTCTTTCTTCTTCCTCTCTGTCCTCTTGCTCCTCTGCTTTCTATTTCATCTTCTCCACTTTGGTTCTCTTTGCTTGTCTAGGGCTTCTTTGTCCTCCCTCTGACTGGTATTTCTAGCTCCTTGTGAAAATAACAGACTCATCCTACCCCTGCACCCTGTTCTTACCCATCTGGGGTTCAGTGCAAAAAGTGGCCCCGCAGCCCATGTTTCAAGAATTCTCTACTCAGGTTGACCCTTCCCAGGTATCTTCATTTTGTAGTCGGAAAATTCCAACCAAGAGTGACTCCTCTGAGGCCATAACTGGCAAAGTTCAAGCCCAGGTTGTTATATTGGTGTCCATCTCATGCAGAGTCAAGAGCTCTCTCTCCGAACTCCAAGAGCATTGATTGTTTGCATCATTCTCATGACAAAATGGCTTCCATTGACAGTTTTAATAAGAATTTTAAGGATGCCTGATTTTCACGTCCATTCTTGGACTCTAGTGTATAGTAGGTTTCACTGGCTCCTTAGCTGTGTGAAAGACCCCAGGCTATTTGGAAGAAATGATGCTGAGTACTTTGAATACTTTCCTGGATACCAAGATTAAGAGTCTCAAACTAGCGCAGGGATGTGAAAACTGTAGCAAATCCTTGGTAAGAAAGTAAGTGATCGTAGGAGGAAAACAGCTTTCCCAAATGCAGGGCTACGTTGAAGCTTGTGTGTCCCATCCTAGGACGCAAAGAGAGAGCTGAGGAGGAGACCAAGTGAGAGAGGAGCACTGGCCCGACCTCTGGGGAAATGTGATGAAGAAAAGGCAAACTAGGCACACACCTAATATCCCAAAACTGCAGTCATTAGATAATAATAGCAAACACTTCCTGGCAACCCACTATGTGCTATGCTAAGTGCATATCATCTCATTTAGCCTTCAAAATGGGGTGGGTACTAGTTTTATTAGCCCTAATTTTTCAGACATGGAAACCAAGGCTTAATTATCACTTTGCACAAAGTCATAGTAATGAGGTGATGGAAATAGGATTTTAACCCATGCATTCTGACTCCAAAGTCTAAGCAGGAAATCACTAACATTGATGGCTAAGGATGGTTGAAATAGGTGCTGCATGTTGAATCTTCTACTTAGGGATGGGTAGAATTGACAGCTCTCAATGGAGCAGCTGGAGCCCGGGCAGGGTGGAATCCTCAGGCTCAGCCTCCACAGGGATGGGCTGTAGCAAAATCGAGAGCAGATGGGAAGCCAGAGCAGAGCCTGCAGCAGCAGTGGTGTGGGGTGTCTAGGGGAAGAGCTATAATGGTGGTGTTCCCAGCAGCAGCTGAGTTGCCCGGGGAAAGAGAGGCTACACATGGCCCCACACAAGGGGAGCGTGGGAACTAGTAGCCTTAGGGTGGCCGATGGCATGTTTGGGAGTCTTAATAACCAAACCAGACAGGAACAGGACTCAAATGTCTTCATTCTTCATTTCTGAATGCTGACAGTATATGTACTTTGTCTTCCCAGCTTCACTGTGTACTCAGGGAGGGCAGGAGTGAGCTTTCCACTTCTTTAGCTCCCACAATGAAGACCCAACACCAATTTATTTACTTAGAGATTATGCAGTTCACCCATATTTTGGAAAGAACTCAACTCTGTATACTCATTATTTCTGCCTGCTAGGAACTGGTGCTTCAGAACAAAAGTCATCAATCCTTTGAAAAAACTCCCTTGAAATATTATTTCAGGTGTGTGCATATGTGTATCTGAGGAAGGAGAGAAATGTGGCATTTTTTGCACATCTACTATGAGCCAGGCACCATTCCAGACACACTACAAATGTTATCTCATTTACTCCTCACATGGCTGGATAAAGTAAAGAAAGTTATGAATATGCATTTTGTACAGATTCAGAAACTTAAAGGCTTGAACCCACAAAATTAATGCATCACGTAAGCCCAGGTAGTTCTGGCTCCAAAATCCATCTTTTCCTGCATTTCACTGAAAGACTTGCCAAGTAGAGAACAGGTTTTTGTAGAATAAAATTTTCCTGCTCCCCTGGCCACTTTGGGCCTTCTTGCATGGTTTTCCCAGCTCTGGGACTCCTACCCCATGTGAGGCTGCTGTCAGGAGGGCAAGGAGAAAACAATCCTGGGCAACATGAAATTAAAACAAACACACACATGGGGGATGAAATAGACAACAATGGCTCAGTCCCCCCTTTTTCATATCAGAATAATCGATACGCTTAGGATATGTTTTAACACGTAGTCTTCTGCCCTGCAGTTCGGTAGGTTTTCAGGACATCTTAAACAGTTCCTTCCCCTTTACATAAAGTGTGTTTGATGACTCTCCACATAGCTCCTCCCATCCCGGGTCACTCCAAAGGAGGGCTCCAAGCCATCTTCAGAGCCTGGCCCCACATCGTGCTACAGGATATCCACAGCATCCACAGAGGAAGAGAATGGGACTTTCTGGTCATAAAATTACATCATGGCCATAGAGCTTTCTCCGGAGCCCCTCAGCCTTGACCCCGAGTGCTACAGTAAAAGAAAAAGAAAATTTGGGCAATAAATAAACCAAGGAAAAAAAGAGAGCTCTCTTCCCTGTGTTCAGGAAAACTCTAAGGAAACGTTAAACCAAGTTCACTCAGCCTCTGTTTCTAACATCTTCACAGAAGAAGTATAGCCAGTGAGCCTTATGGAACTTGGGGTTTACAGCCAGCTGTGTTTGAAGACAGCGATACTCTACTTAGAGAGTGAGATGCTGCCAAATATACTTTCCGTATGTGAAAAGTGAGGGGATGAGGAGTCTCCAGTAAGAAAGGACCTCAAGAGGTCGCCAAGCTAGCTCTCTGCTTCCAGGCAGGCAAGGCCAACACTCCCTTTCTCCCACCTTGTCCCCTTCAGCACCAGGCACCTCATGACTGTCAGCAATGACCTCTTCAGAGCTTCAGCAGCCTCCCTCACCATCAACTTCTGTGTAAAGTGATATCGATCACTAGCATCTGAGTGTTCCTTGGCTTTCTCTTTCCTTTGCCTCCTCAAGGTGATTCTGAGCACTCTGGCTTGAGAATATCCACCTCCTTCAGCCCTCTGAGGTCAGTCCTGCCTTATGAGGGGAGACTTTTGGGCTTCCTGATAGAGATTTGGTAAAAATGAGTAAGAGAAAAGGACCACAGAAGTGCATGAGGCAAAATCTGGAGGAACTTGGGGATGGTGCTTTAGGAAGCAGTCGTAAGCTTCAGGAGCCATAGATGGAGAAAGAAAAAGGGAGAATGTGAGAAGCGTTGGAGGCCCTGTTTCCTGTTCACACAGAACGTTTGAGAAGTGCAAGTAGAGGATTTGATTTATTTTGAAATTGCTTCTGATTGCATGGACTGTGTTCTTTCAGCCATAACACTTCTCCAAGGCCAAACCTCATGGGGCGTGACTTCATAAGCATTACGCTGGTGTTTCCAAAACTAGGTCTGGTGAGGTTGTGGGGAGTGTGATGGGGCTCTGCAGGGGCCGGAGAGCACGGGGTGCACTGCACAGAGTGAGTCAGTCCCCATGACTCAGTCATTACCAAGAACACCAGTTAGCTGTTCGGCTTTTCAGTGATTTCTGGGCAACCCATACGTTTTCATTTCTTTTTCTTTGAGGAGTGATGAAGAGGTCATGAAAATCTTCGAGGCAGGAAGTGGAGAAAGAAAAGGCATGCTTAATTAAAGCTTTTCTAATATAATATCTGTTTCTTTTTACTTAGACTCTCAGGGTTTAGAACTGAGGACTCTAGAAATCAGCCCCCTGACTTCTCATACTGTAATCACCATGAAACAAACAGGCCAGTGGTGCAAGTGGCACAACTACTGATGCTATGCGAAACCAGGCCCCAGGCCCTGCTGCTAACACACTGTCCTCTGCCCCGCCTGCCATCTCCTGGAGAGCTCTACACAATTCCAATGGTGGGATCTTATCCTCAGAAATCCAGATCTCATCTGTGTGGGGTGCAGCCAGGGCATAGGACTATAGAAAGCTCCTCAGGGATTATAAGGCCAAACAGGAGAACCTAACACCAAAACTCATTTCCAAGTGTTTTCTATGGGGAATGCTATGGAGTGAATGTTTGTGTCCTCTCCCAGTTCATATGTTGAAAACCTAACCCCCCAATGTGATGGTATTAGCAGCCTTGGGAGTTCATTAGGATTAAATGAGGTCATAAGGGTGGAGTCCTCATGAATGGAATTAGTGCCCTTATAAGAATAGTCAAGAGCTTGCTTCTTCTCTCTCTCATCCTAAGTCCTCATGAATGGGATTAGTGCCCTTATAAGAATAGCCATGTGAGGATACAATGAGAAATCAGCCATCTGCGACCTGGAAGAGTCCTCACCAGAACCTGACCGTGCTGATACCTTGAGCTTGGACCTCCAACCTCCAGAACTGTGAGAAATAAACTTCTGTTTTCTAAGCGCCCCAGTCCATGGTGTTCTGTTATAGTGACCCAATTGGACTAAGACAGAGAACGACTGGGAAGCACCGCCCCCTATTAACAGCACCCACGCGCTCAAAGGCATTGACAAGAGAGGCAATGGGAGACAGTGGAAGGAGCTCTGAGCGAAATGCCAGCAGACCGTTGCTTCGGCTCATTCTCGCTCAGCAGACTGACTCGCTGTGTGACCTGGAAGACGGGCAACTCCCCCTGGCCACAAACACTGCCTCTGTAAAACGAGATGGTTGAAATGGAAGACCGCTATTATTCCTTCCAGCTTGCGCGTTCTATAATTCTAAGTAACCGTTCTCTACTCCACGCTCCAGTTTCTTAAAACTTGAGATTTTCACAGATTTATTTTTTCCCTTTAGTTAATTTCTCCTCATTTCTCAATTCCTCTTCCATTTTCTTTACGTCATTGAATGGGGCACTGCATATATAAAAACCACACCCCCCCAGTTCGGCCAGGCTGTGGGCACGAATAACATCACATGAGCATTGGACCCACCTCTCACTGGCAAAAGCCCCCAGGTGCTCATACAGGAAATCCAGTACCTGCAGCAACTTTAACACATTTTGTTTCTGGGATCCCCAGCTCCCCAGAGGCATCTCAAGCGCTCAGCACCCAGTCTGCCAAGAGCATCACCGCAGGCACCTGCTCTGTGTACTTCTTACTGCTCAGCCTCCCTTCTTCTTGGGAACTCCACTCACACAGCCACCCGAAGAAGCTTCGCAGTTTCCACAGTCCAGTCTAGGCAGGGGTGCCACCCACCAAAGCCACTTAAGCTGTCAGTCCTTCAAGGGACAAATGTGGTGCAAGGTTCCAGGCACCACGTTTGGAAAGAATGGCTCTTTCATCTGCTCTGCTGCTCTGGTCTCCCAGGCGGTGTTCCTGTGCCCAGAGCGTCACTAAGGCAACTCCTTTATCTTCTAGCCTCACTCCCTCCCCACTGGAGATAAAAACCAGTCCAAGGTGAGTGGCGTAGGGTAGGAGAGAAGCAGAGTTTTCCTCCTTCTCTCTTTGTTCAGTATATACGTATATACATATACAAACACACATATGCATATATATACTATACACACACACACACACATTAATTAGGATGTATATGTACTTGTTTATAGATGCATGGTATATAGATATAGAGTATATATAGAGAGACTGGATATATACGTGTGTGTGTGTTTCTTTGTTTCTTTATCTGTTTATTTATAGAGGAGGCAGGGGCTCTAGCCTACAGTTCTGCAAGAAGCCAGTTCAGCTCTCAGTCTGCTTTATCCAGCATTCCCCCACTTCACATTGTGGTAAGATCTCCCCCTCTGCCCTTTCTAAGGAAAGCAAACCCCTCATAATTTCAAGGCTTAGCCATCACTTATCAAGAGCTGTCAAGAGAAGTCTTAAGTCCAATAATTATATCCTAAAGAAATACAAATGCAGACAAAGATACTCACCATGATGTTTAAAAAAAAAAAAAAAAAGGAAAAACCTTCATTCCAGTTAGAATATTCATATAATAGAATGTTACAGAGCCCTTTAAAAATATTTTTAGGCATTTTAAAAATATTTAATGAAGTGGGAAAATGTTTTCAAAATAATGTATGGGAAAATACTTATGGTATATAATGATGTCTCAATTTAATAATTCAAAGCAAAACCATATAAAAGACTGAAAAGAATTATGTCAACATGCAGTGGTTATTTCTAGGTGGTAAATTAAATGATATTCTTATTTGTTTCTTTTCTCTTCAAAATCTCTAAAATAAACATCTAATCATTTTATAATCAGTAAGTAAAGACATTATATATATATGTAAAGACATGTATATACATATAATGTCTTTACTACCGATTAAATATATAAAGATATATATATATATACATATATATATATTGATATTCTTATTTGTTTCTTTTCTCTTCAAAATCTCTAAAATAAACATCTAATCATTTTATAATCAGTAAGTAAAGACATTATATATATATGTAAAGACATGTATATACATATAATGTCTTTACTACCGATTAAATATATAAAGATATATATATACATACATATATATATATTTAATATGACAATCTCAGAATTTTTGTATTTAAAACATTTGTACTTAAAATGAACAAATTCATGCTGAGAAAAACCAAAAGCATCTCTAGCTTCTGGGTGGAAGAACTCTCATCTCCACGGCAGCCACCATTTGTCCATCACATACAGATCAGCGCAACCCAGGAATGCAGTCCATGCCTGGCTGACATTCACCTACTTACTCTCCACATGTCTTTAAGGTAAAATCATTGTCATGACTCATCAGCACATGAAGAAACCACAATTTAGAAACACAAAATTGTCTTGGTCACCAACCACGAGCCAGAAGGCCATACCCCCACTCTAGGGCTACGCAAGGCTACTGGCCAACTCAGTGTTTCCTCAAGAGAGAACAGTTGGCAGTTCAAATCAAGAGGTACCTCAAAGGGAAAGCCCATTATCAAAGAATAGGCAGAGCGAGAGAATAGTGACCAGAGCAAGCCCAACTCACAAGAAAAAAGAAAGGGGGCATTTTCCTCTACGCTCGCTCCTGTTCCCCAGAACAGATATCCGCAAGGTCCCTGGCCTGAGGTGCTGACTCCTTTTGCCGACCTTCACAGATGCTCTGCCTCCTGCTCCCACTACTCAAATAAGAAACTAAGTGAGTTGGACCATTGCCTCAGTCCCAATAAGTGGTAAGAACTAAAATTGGAAGTTCCTCTCCTCGAATCCTAAGTTCAAAACTGTGAGCCAAATCACCCAGTGTAGAACGAGAACAAAAGGAGCCCCACCGCCGTTGCCAGCTGGAAGAGGCCCCGCGGCCCCTTTCTCCAGCACACTCTCCTCCAGTCAAGATGTCCCAGGGCTCCTCACGGCTCAAGCTGACGGAGGCACAGTACTCTTCTTTCCAGACGTCTTGGGTTAATTTTTAAAATTTTTTCTGGCCTATATTTTGAAGTCTCTCTATGAAAGTGGAAATTGCAGTCCTATCGACTCTGTCCAAAACAGATGCCACATAATCACAATCATATTAATAAAGCTGGCAAGAGTGAGT
Source organism: Pteropus alecto (assembly GCF_000325575.1). Classification (NCBI taxonomy): domain Eukaryota; kingdom Metazoa; phylum Chordata; class Mammalia; order Chiroptera; family Pteropodidae; genus Pteropus; species Pteropus alecto. The sequence continues at coordinate 5,075,208 of NW_006434709.1, read as the reverse complement.
ATGAAGAATCTGAGGCAGGGCAGCGGGGAGAAAAACACTAATAACTTCCAGAATGTGTCTCAACCGACTGAACGCGCCTACCTAGAAAGAGGTTTCCCGAGAACTCTGAAGCTGGCTTCTCCGTATCTAAACTACAAATGACTCCTTTTATTTTAGTTCGTATATTTTACAGTTTGGATGAAGGGGGATGAAAAAGAGAATATTTGCTTGAATCTTTTTGGACTTCGGAACACTCGAGGTCTTATTTATGCGTGGGTTTCCAGCTGTGCATGACATAAGTCATTCAAAACTGGCACAACTTTCCATCAGCAGGCTCAGCACAGCCACAAGTTTGGCAAGCGGCTCAGGTTGCCAGATGCCTTCACTGTTTCTTAGACTATGTATTCAAGGCACTCCACTTTTTTCTTGCTAGAAATACTTTCAAAGAAGAACACAATGTTTTGGGTTCCCCAGCCAAAGTTTAGCTGTACTTTTGCGTCTTTGCCAAACTTCCTGTTTTTAGCAAAACAATTTATTATCTGGCTGCTTCTTTAGACCCAAAAGGATTTGCAGGCACAAATAACTACTTGGTTTCCATGTCTTTTCAGAGAAGAAACTCATTCGCTTTCTCATAATTGTCCTGTAGATGCAAGAACAGAAACGTATTTAACCTTTGGGAGTGTTACCGAGGTGTAGAAAAGGTTTTAATTATTCAAAACCTCCACAGTCTGAACTTTAAAGAACAAACAATTATTTTTTGTGTGCAAAGAAAATAATTTTTTTCAGGTGGTTTGGCAGGATCACAGATTTACCACACGTGGTATTGTAGAAGTAAGTTTGGAGTGAGCCTGGGTTTAGAGGCCAATGTTAGACTAAAGAGATTTGATTAATCGGCAGCAATCAGAGAAAGCATTTGACCAGACACTTTTATGAGAAGCTCATCTCTGATTACTAAGCCACACTTTCACTCTTTTGACTTCACCAGAAAACAAAACAAAACAAAACAAACCATAAATAGTAAGAGCCTTCCTCATCCCCACCTAGCAGCCACCTAGTGCGACTATCCTCCAATAAGTAGAATGAGAAGAAACAAATTCTCACCCTGATTAGATGGAGGTGGCTACATATATTCTCAGTTTTCTTGTACAAAAATGTCCTAAATGTAAATAGAACATACATAATCTACAGCTACACACACATGCACAGACAGTACACATGGTCATTTTGATAGGTTTCTAGGTTTCCATAGTAATGACCTGTATATAGCAGAGCAACATTGATCACAGTGTGGTTAATTCTTTATTCAGCACAATGTGTTTCTAGGGTAGAATATCTTTCAACTTAGATAGATGGACCTAACCACAATTTCTCCAGGTCTTTCAAAAGTCACTTTATACTACCTGCAAAGAATAAGGAATTGATAATGCCTTTTTCCTACAAATTGCTGCTTCAGAGATCTTAGAATTATTTGATGATGACTCAGCAACCATAAAAAATAAAGTCTCCTTAAAACAGAGTGAGTCAAAGAGTAAGCCATTTTAAAGGAAATGGTTAATATTAATGAAGGAGGACAGTGTAGTCTGACGATAGACCAGCATCGGCACTTTGGGAGAAATGCTTCTAACCTAAGCAAAGGAGGGCCAACTTCTTCTGTCTTTCCATTTGTCCTGTTCCCCTGGATTAAAGCAGAGGAAAAGACAGTATCTATTAGACGTATGTATGTATGGGTG
>NW_006434709.1:5067716-5073479 GCF_000325575.1 Pteropus alecto | reverse complement strand
GTAGTGTCTGTCATGTGTCTTTTATCATTTTTTTTTTTAAGATTGACACTTTGATTCTCTTTAGCAAAGACTAGGTCAAGAAAAAAAATAGTCCAAGTAGCAATTCAATGGGTTACAGCACCAACATTGAGGAGAGAATTAAAAGGAAAAGTTTTCATCATGAATTACCATTCGATTCAAGCCCCCTCAGATGCTGTAGCTAAGTCTATGGTAAAGAGGTGGCCCAAGATGTCCTGTATACTCTTCTAAAAGGTGAAAATGTGCCTTTATTATTAACCTTAGAGCTTTAAAAGGTTACTTTTAACATTTAAACATAAACAATATCAGCACTAAATATAAGAGCAAAGAAATGCTGTTTCTGTCTGGACTTGCCACAGCATAGCAACATGGCTGCAAAGCACGAATTTTCTTTGAAGGGGTTGTTGCTATCAATATTGCTTACTCAGCAGTCTAGTAATATCAAAATAAAGTGCACATATAGACATATATTCATTATATCCTGCCTGGTGTGAAAAAGGTTTCACTCCTCTGGCCTTTAAAAACAAACCCCAACATCTCAAACCAAAGCCTTAGGGCCCCTTCACTAGCTTTTTTCCAAAATGAACACATTTAAAGTAATGCTTGAAGCCTGTGGTATCAGAATTTATTTCTACAAAGTTAACTCTATTTAATATCCTTGGCTCTAAGCTTAATTTGCTAAATCGTGCTGTTTTTGAAATTTATTGCAAAATTATTGTTCTCCAGGGAAATAATTACCATTCCTCTCACTTCTATGGTATTGCTTTCCTCTGCATGTGAATTTAAGTAAAGAGATTTAAAAAGCAACTCTGTGTTTTGAGTAAGTATCAATCAAGACAGGGTGACTCTGATACTGTACTTGAATTTAAGTGAACATATTCTATTCAGTGGAATATCCTTTTTTTCTGAATGAGAACAATAGGGTATTAAAATTAGAAAAGAATCCTAAGAAACAATTGCATATATCTATTTATTTATATACTTCCTTGTTGCAAAAAGGATTCTGGGCAGCTTAGGAACATATATAAAATATAGCTACATAACATAAATTAGAAGTAGGAATAAAGCAAAAAAGAAAACACTAGGGCGAAGACATAAATATACCCAGAAATGGATCTAATGTAAGTGCATAGACTTCTGTAAATGAAGCAGAAATTCAAGTCTCAGACTTTATAGTTTCAATAAAACAAAAACCTTAAGATTATGGCTCAGGAATGACAAAGGTTTTCAGAACTTCATCACAGGAGTTCAAAACGTTTTATAAATTATTCATTTGCAAAGTAGACAATGGTTTCTAGTCCTCGCCATTGAATGTTACAGTGATTATTGGAGAGGCAAAGGATGACCACAGTACATCTATTTTTCAACATTTTGGTAATGCATACCGATTCTCTTTTGGGGAATTGCCTTTGTACGAAGGTGCTCTGTCCCTGTCCCTCCCAAGTTCCCAGAAACATCGAACCTTAACAGACTGTGCTGTAACGGCAGGGGCAAATGGCTGTGGCTGAGTCTTTCTCAGCTAATATATTATGTGCCCTGGTTCCAGTTCTTCTCAGAGCCTGGTTCTCCCACCTTCCCATCAGTTCTCCGAGTCATCCAAAAATCACCCAGTAATTTCTTTTCTGCTCCAATTAGGTTCTGTTGCCTGCAACTACAGAACACTAAATGAAATACAAGTATGCCAGGCAACTCATGAAGATGAGTTAAATGATGTGTCTGGGCCACAGGGAAGTTAAGTGTGGAACCCTGAAAACCTAATGCCCAGTTCACGGACATTCTGATCTTACTCAATGCAAACTGGATCCAAAGTGGACATAGTCATTGGTGAAGAGCATTCTGTCTACAGCAGTAATCTCTGCCATAGATTATGTGTCTTCTTTCTTCATTCAAGTTCTTGGTATCTTCTCTTAACCGCGTAGGACATAGGTGTATTTAGAAAGAAGTTTTGGAGCAGTCTACCACCATACATCCACTTTCAATGTTATATGTAAACATTGTTGTTCATATTGTGACACTTCTGTTTGCCTTAATAGATAATGCCTAATTTCACCATTGCTAAAACCAACACATGAATAATACTTTGTATGTTATAAAGAGATTTTACTGAAAAGCTAATAGAACAAGAACTACCAAGTATCCAGAATAATCTTGAAGGCCCATGAAGCCATGGGTATATCTCCACTGGTGTCCAGATAAATATTTCACAACTGACACTCCCTCCCCCCCAAAAAAAAAGAAAAAAGAAAAAGAGAAAGCTCTGATTGTTAGTCCTTGAAAATTTCTGTTATATAAGAAATTGTACATCTACCTTGGCCAGTTTCAAGCCACCAACATGATATCACTGCACATAGAATTGGCAAGAAATGTGCACAAAGCATTCTCAAAGCTGGTGCAAACGGGTTCCAGTGTGTCACTGGAAAGGTCCCTCCTAGATCCCTCTCCTCTATCTGAGCCCAAGGAAGGACCTCAAAGGACTCAGAAATCCATTACTCTTGTGACTTATGTTCTTCCAGAAGGAGCATTGGAAGCCTCCAAAGTGAATCCAATCTTTATAAATCAGTCAACAAACTAATGAATAATAGGAGTCTCTCTCCTCCTATCTCAGAATCTTCCTCCAGAATATCAGAGGGAACAAAAGTGATTCATCATGAATAGACCTCCTATGTGAAGAACATTCTTAGTTTCCTTTCAAGAGAAAGTTTCCATCAAAAGGCAGAGTGATCTGTTTTGTCTGTAAAGAAAAATGAGTTGAAGAAAACCTATGCTATTTTGCAGGACAAAAAAATACACGGCTCAGTGGCAAAGTGTACTAAAGGGCAGCAGCATAAGACAGAGTCATGTGATGGAGGAGAACATGGGTCCGAAATCCAGCTCTCTGGATTTGAACACTGGTTCTGCTTTTCTACTAGCAGCATCTGCCCTTGGGTGAGTTAACTTGAGTTTCAAAACCTTAGGTTGCTCCTCTGCAAAATGAAAGTAAGGTCCCCACGAGAAGTTAGATGGTGCAAGTGAAGGACTTAGCATGGGGTCTGACTTGTGGTAAGTTATTTCTGTTACTCCTCTTTAGCTGTCCCATATGCCCTTGTCACAGGGCTTGGAGATTAAGATACAGCAACCTCCAATGGAGTTCATTCAGCCCAGAGAGAAAGGATATGGTAAATGGACTATTAGGAGAAAGCCAGTCCTAGCAGAGCGCTTTCAACGGGCAAAAGGACACGGTGACAGGCGCCGACGAGGCATTCCTCCCACCTCATGGGAAAGAGCACAAGCCTGGAACAGGTGCAATCGTAGGGGCCCAGGAGAGGATGGCCAGGAGGATGAAACTTCCATTATCAGGGTTTGGCTGAAAACCGTCAGAGCCACATTTCCAGTGGAACTTGTAACTGCTTACTCATCTCAAATAACTTAAAGCATGTCATCACCATTCCCAGCCACAGGAATGAACCCTGCCACAGAGTGAAGATCTGTTTTCTTCCTTAAACCCCTCAGAGTGTTCTGCTTCAATTCCCTGTATGGGATGTAGATATATTAAATACAAAAAAAAAAAAAAAAAATGACCATAAAGTGAACATTAAGGTTGAGAAATGAGGTCCAAGGATGCCAAGAAATTCAAAAGTAAGTGTTCCCCCAGCAGCTCTAATTCAGCCATCTCTGCAGTAATGCATCCTTTCCGATTTCTGAATCCTCAGTGGAATGCCCATTTCATATGGACTCTGGATTCTTCAACTAAGCCAGATTCTTCAAATTTGGGGTCCCTCTTGCTCCTTCTCACTTCCCCGGGTTGTGAGAAAATCCTGTGTAGTATCCTTTCCCTGAGCCCTTGAGTGAGGCCGGGCATGGCATGCCCAAGAGCGCCAAGTACAGGGGGGTAAAGTAGGGGCGAAACAGATCAGCCCCAGGAAGTTGGGCCAGTTCTTTTCTCCAGCCCCTTCCTGAGAACCAGGAGGCTACTCCTGGATCCACATAACAAACGTATCCATGCAGATATCCAGAATGCATTAATGGTTTGACACAACTGATGTGCTCAGGCACCTCCGGGGTACATTAGTTGAAGTGGCTAGAGCAGCTGGTGACTCCTCTTCAGGCATAATTTATCTATTGCACTTTACTTAATGTGCAAAATTAAATTTATGCTGAATCCATGTGTATTACCTACTGTGCATGAACAGCATGAAATATACCATAAAGCAAATCAGCACAGAGCCAAGCTCTTAACTGCTAATGGCTTTCAACACACTTCACTGTGGTCTAACCAAACTTGGAGTCCAATCTACACTGAGATTCCTGCTCATATCAAGGTCGAAATTGCTTCTCCCCAAGACCATCTGGAGAACCGAAGGATAAAAATGAGCAGTGATTTTAAGTCAATCTTTCTGGAGCCTATGTTCCTTAGATCTCAGATTCTGCACTTTTCATTAATACTGTGATCAATATGGTTTCTACAAAGGGCATGATTTTGCTGAAAAATAAGCAAGTCAATGTGAAATGTTTTTTAAGTGGAATATAAGAAATAACCCCAAGATTCAGTCTGAGTTCTATCACTGACAGGCTGTAGGACCTACTCTGAGTTTCTGGTTCCTACATTGAAACATAGGAATTGGAATGCTTGATGTCTGCCTTAACAAGAAAAAAATCTATGCAATCAAGTATACTGAATTTTACAAAAACAGATCACTCCAATGAAGCTTCTAAATGTGGCGTAAATACACTCGCACATACCCTCACACATCTAAATACACAGAGCAGAAATTAATTCAGGTTTGAAACCTGATTCCAAAAGGAAATTTGGCAGAGGAATCAGAAAGGGAGAGAATAAATACACAGGTAATGTAGAAACTTAAACACAACTCTATCCCCTCAACAATAATTATGCAAAGTGTTTTTTCGTGTTTCTTATCCTTTTAAAGTATGCTTTGTACAACTACGGAGACTATTTCTCATGGGGAAAAAAAGTTATTTGTTCTGCAACTTACATTTGTACTAGAAAGTACCCATAAGTGGAAATGTCATGTTTCTCCCTTGAAAATAATTTGTAACTTTCCCCACGTAAAGGACAAAGGAAAAATAAAACCAGTGATTGCATTACTTCTTAATGTCATTTTTTACACATTTTTTTCAGTAGGTAACTATTAGTATAAAAATTTAGAAAATATATCCGCTTTTCAAAGAACAGTATTTTTTTTAAATAAAATTCCGTTAGGAAGATACAGAGTGATAATTTTACTTTTTTCTACTCTTTTTCATTTTGTTTTCATATGAAAATCAGGATATTATTCCCCAAGGATTTCAATCTGACATTTTAAATGTCGTGTTCTTGACTTTATATAGTTTGCGGCCGAAAAACTAAAATGTAGTTATGAATTGTCTGCATTCATACATAAACATATACATGCATGTGTGCATTCTTTTAGACACTGTCCTATTGAATAAATATGCATGCAGAAATGGGTTTTCCCATTAGTTCTATTTTTGAATGCATAAGTTATGTTGTTTTACTGAATGATGTAATAAATACACTTCCGTAAGTGAAATGCACTAGTAGCATCTGAATCCTGTTCCTTTTCTGGAAAAGAGGTGTTAAATCAAATTCGACTCAGTAGTAAATATTAATTGAGCAACTACTAGGTATAAAGGTCAGATCCGAAAAACATAACTTGGCCCCTGCCCTATGGGATCACATAATTAAGTGACAAACTTGGACATATACAGAAATAACTTGAGTGCAAGGTAAATAGCAGTAAGTCA
>NW_006434709.1:5061973-5067685 GCF_000325575.1 Pteropus alecto | reverse complement strand
AGTGGGTGGCACCCTGGGACTTTGAAGAGGTATAGAGGCCACAGTGGAATGAGAACTGAGTCTTGGAAAATGAGTAAAACTTTGGCTGGAAGACAGTTGGGGAAAAGCAGTGAAGAGCACAGCAGGCAGAGGTAACTGTTTAATGAACAATTTGAACAAATGAAGGGAAGGTCAAAGTGCCACGCTGTGACAGTCCTTAATGCAGCACACCCATAGCCTCTAGCTGGGGCTGCCACTGACTGGCTTAGAATGGGGCTTTTAAAAAATAAAAGATAGGGATGTTTCCCGTTTATAGCCACAAAGTCTTATTTAAATCTTCATGGTCACAAGCTTGCTGAGCCCAAGAAGAAAAAAAATTCCTCTTAATCCACAAAGATAATAAGCTTTTACCCAACAGTTTGTCCTCACCTTTCTTATTTTAACTAGCGGCAAGTGTGGTTAAAAGAAAGGAGACATTATCAAGCTCAGTTTAAAATTCCATCTGTGATATTTTACTTGATACCTTTTGGAATAATACCTTTCCTAGGTGAATCCAATGCTTTCTAAAAGTAAGACTCCCTCTCCCTCCCTCTCACTTCCTTTCTTTCTCCCTCTCTCTTTCAATATCAAGGAGCATGAATTAGAGACACAAAATAAAGTCGGAAGATACTTTCTTTTAATTGAGTATTTGCATTATATGGGTCTTAAAAATCAAAGATGCTTTTTGTCTTATAGCTTCCACGAAATTATCCCACTTCCCTCTTCTCTGGGACAGAATGAATATTTACCATGTTGCCCCAGGCCTAGTCTTCCCATCTCATTCAACACCAAGGCTTTGTCAAAAGAAAGGTCAGTAGCCTCTTAGAATCTTTGGGAGATAGGTAGAGCCTGGTAATCATTTCCCACAAAGGGGTTATCTGCTATCTGCCAGGGCTGTTTTCCCGAATGGTATCTGATCAAACTACCCCATAGTCTCTAAAAGTACCCAAGGGGGTCTTTCCAGCCCTGTAGTCTTTCTCTGCTTTCTATCAATCAGCCCAAGCCAAGATAATGTGTGATTCAAATACTTAAGTGTCAACATAGACCAAGGTGATTGGGTCTACATTTAGATAAAATCTCTTTTATATTCTCTAATCCAGCTCAGTACCCCAGATGGTTCTACAGATTTCTACTGTATTGTTCCTAATGTGAGGATTCAACTGGAACCCCAGAAAATTTGCATTCTTTCTTCCTCTCGTTTTGGCCCAGGCATCTTGTTCATGGAAATTCAAGTGATAAGCAAAGCAAAACAAAACACAAAAACAAAAACAAAAACAACAAACTTTCATGGAATTTGGTTGAGTCTCTGGGTCTCTGACCCATTACAGGGAAACTTCAAACTCTAATCTCCAAAGTGCAAAATCTTTGAAAACTGAAAGCAACAAAATTCCACCACTTTTGTAAGAAAAAGCAGAATACCACATGCCATAAAATTGAGTGTGTATACATTAGCATTATTTTCATGCTTTCCATTTGGACTTTCTGATACTGTCCTTTTATAAAATTAACAATTGCATTTTTTTTTCTTTAGAACCATGAGCATCCCATGACCAAATACCTAAGTCTAATATTTGAAATTTTCCAGGTCCCACCTGAGCTTATTAAAATCAACCTACCAAATTCCTTTTTATCACTGTTCCTAGACAATGAGAAAGGTTCGGCAGGAAGCTAGGGCCCAATCTTTAAAAAATCTGACCTGAAATGGACTTCTCCAGGCATCAGTCATTTCACTAAATGATATGGGATCGCCAACAGCCATGAAGCAAAACTTTGGCTTTCCCACACGAGACCTATCCCAAGATCAGCAAGCACATTCCTGTCTAAACCCTTTGCTGCAAATCGCCACAGCTCCTTTCATCAAGTTAATTATAGAACCAAGGGCTGGAAGGGGAGCCCAAGACATCATCTGTTCCATCCCCTCGGCTTTCTGGCACAGCCACATTTAAATCATCTCAGACAGATGGAAATCTATCCAGTTTCTAAAGACCTCCAGAGGAGGAGATTCCACAAGTCAGACAGTCACCCCTTCTGCTGTTTAACAGCCTCTGTCAGAGAATCCCTCTTTATCTCTGGTGTAAATCTCATACAGGGCACTTCAAACCAATTTCTTCTTGTCCTGTGCATCAACCTTTCACATACCTGAAGATTATTATCAAGGCATCTCTCTAGCTTCTCTTCTCTGGACTGATTAATCCCAATTCCTTCCACCTCTACTTATAAATCTAACATTCTAACTTTTAATCATTCTTGTGACTTTCCACTGAACTTCAGTATACCCAAGGATTAATTGGAAATATAGATAGTCATTCATTTTACCCTCAAGACTCTTTTTACAGTCTTAAAATTGAGGACCCCAAATATTTTTTGTTTATGTGAGCTGTATCTATCATTATTTACTGTATTAGCAATTAAGACCAAAAAATCTTTAAGACCCCTGTATGCATAAATATGCAGTCCATTATCCATCAGAGCAATGATGTCATCACATATATCATGTGGCCTCTGGAAAACTCCACTGGGTGCTCATGAGAGAATGAGAGTGAGAAAGCAAATAACATATTAGTATTATTATTAAAATAGCATAGATGCTGTAGACCTGAGAGCCTCAGGGCTTCCCATGGTCTCTGGACCACACTCTGAGATCCTCTGCTTCGTAAGAAGCATGGCCCCATTCTCAGAGTCAACCTGAATGTACAGGCAGTTGGCAAGGAGGCTAGTCTAATCTAAAGATGGCCAGGTTAAACCATGCTAGATTATTAGATGAACTAAAGCCTTTAACTGTCAAAGCATCCATGCTATCAAACGCAGAAAAATATGAGAAACTGATTTTGAAAAGAATAAGCTGACTTTTGTTAATATTTTTTAAGGGAAAACATGGTAGTGTCTGTGCAAAAAGGCAAAGGAAGTTACTGCTGACTGTCCCTTAATAGCAAAAGCAGATTCTCTAACGCATAATCCTCTTAATCACACACAAAACCATTCTGTTTATTTACTATTGATCTGGGCACACAAAAAAGTTGTTTGCTGTGAAACAGCAGAGCTCTTTAAATCCCTTGCTTACCCTGTTTTTACAACTGAAATCAGCCCTGTCTGCTAGATGCCACTAGGTCTGCCTATCAATTTTAAAGGTTCTGAGTTGATGGTGGAACATGGAGAAAGGGAAGGGTTTGTGAAAACCCCTTTTGCAGTTCAATCCCTAAACTAAGCCAGATGATGAAATGACTTGTTTTACCCTTACTCTCTCTTTCCCAATTTTATATTATTTTCTTTTGTACCTGAGGAACTACTTTTTTTCCTCAACAACCTCAAATTTAAAACTGTTAATATGTCTTGTTTAACATATTTATAAGACATTATAGGCTTATCAATCAAGTAACAGTGTTTATTATCTACTCTATATTCAAAATCCTGCTAGACATAGTAGGTATATACCACAGAGACATAAGTCTTATTTTTTATCTCTAGGGACTTACAGTCTAGTTGAGACAAAATAAAATAAAACTCACATAAAACAAGAGCCCACTGTAAATGACAGAATAGAATTAAGTTCTGAACTGCATAGTACAGACTAAGTATTATAGGAGTTGTCAGAAAGAGTCTCTGTTAGATGTGAAACTCACCACATGAATGAAAAATGGAAATATTTCACTCGTGGCATAGGTGAATTTTCAGTTAGAGCTTGAAATGTGTATCTTCTGAAAACTTGCAGGTCATTCTTACAAGCAGGACTGGCCCTGGTGTTTGTGGGTCCTGGAGCTAGAGTACAAATGCTCCCCACCTTCTACCCGCTCCAGCCTGATTCCTGTCCCCATCTCTTCCCATCCCTGGCTCCATCCTGGACAGGTAAAGCTTCACATGCATGAAGATGTACCCGGAGGGGGATGGTGTAGAGCAAGTCCAGCAGATATTCCACTGACTACTCAGAATCCTCTCCTTGAAGGGAGGAAACACTTCTGGGCCAAAGTGGTCTCTAATGCATAGGACCCCAGGCAGAGTACCCAGGCTTAAGGAGGTACCTTAAAGTAGAGGAATTGCAATATAAAAGTCTTTCAAAATAGACATTCATCATATGAAGAATCTTTCAGTATTTCTTCAACTTCTTAAGTCACACATTTTCTTCTCATTTAAAAGAAATGTGTGCTTTGATTAGATTTTTAAAGTAAAGCTGTCAAACTTTATTTTACTTACATTAATTTACTTTTTCGTATTTACTCATGTAAAATTTTACATACACTTTCCTACAAATTTTTGGATATATTTTAATTTGAGAAAAACATTCAGACTTGGAAAAGTTTTCAGGTGAACTAATATTTCCAATGCACAGTAAAGCTGAATAAAAGATTTCTTTTAGAAAGTGAATTCTAAATTTTTATTCTATTCTTTATGGAGCTAATCACTCTCTAAATTCGCTATTATGCTGTACTTAATATTTATGCATCAGACTTTCTTAATTTGTCAATACAAGTCAGACTTCTACTCTAGCTACATTTTTTTAAAAACGACTTTTCACCTGTAATTTCCCTTGCACGCTGGCTCTACTCTCCCCCTTCTCTTCATCATTCTGAATTAGTGAGATTTTCCTGCCCGTGGTGAAAAAACCAAAAAGAAATATCCCTAGCATTCAGACATGGAATATGGAAGAAAAGATATATTAGAAAAAAATGACAGGATATTTTTTCTTGAGTGCTGCCTTGTGGCCCATCACAGCACAGCCAGCATTCACAATAGTTGGAAAGCACTTTAATTTATTACTACAGCCTCTCACGAAAGTACCATGGAGAGAGTACAGTCATAACATAGAGCAAAACTTCTTCAAAAGTCCATTTTCTATTGGAAAATGGGCAAATGACTTGAACAGATACTTCAGCAAAGAGGATATATGAATGGCAGATAATATAAGAAAAGCTGTTTGGTGTCATTAGCCAATAGAGAAATGCAGATTAAAACTACAAAGATATATACTACTACACACCTATTGAAATGGCTAAAGTAAAAATACTGATAATACCAAATGCTGTTGTGGATGCCGAAGAACCAGATGTTTCATACATTGCTGGTAGGAATGTAAGATGGCAGAGTCACTCTGGAAAATAGTTTGGCAGCTTCTTATGCAGTTAAACATACACTTACTGTAAGACCCAGCAGTCACATTTCTGCATATTTCTCTTAAAGAAAGGAAAACTTGTGCTTATACAAAAACCTGTACATGACTGTTCAAAGTAATTTTATTTATGATAACCAAAAACTAGAAATGACCCAGCTTCCATGAGTGAGTGGATAGACAGACAGTAGTACATCCATACAATGGAAAGCAGGTCAATAATATAAAAGAATGAACTATTGATACATGCAACAACTTAGGCAAATCTCAAGGAAATTATACTGAGAGGAAAACCAATCTCAAAGGGTCATATACATATAACATTCTCAAAGTGACAAAATGATGATGATGGGGAATAGAACAGGTTGGGATAGACGGGAAGGTATGATTATCAAGGAGCAACTTGAGGGAGTTTCTTTGCAGTGCTAGAACAGGTCTGTACCTCAGCGGTGGTGGCTGATAAAGCTATAAAGTCTATCACCAAAAAGAACAGGCATCAAACACTGATCTGTGCAGAGCCTTTCCCAAAGGAAAGTTGTTACTCGATTCCTTGCATTTTTATCATGCATTTGCTTTTCACAGTGCATTCATTG
>NW_006434709.1:5000177-5061914 GCF_000325575.1 Pteropus alecto | reverse complement strand
GTAACCACCACCTGGGAGGTTATTATAATGGGCAGATGAAGAATTTTCCAGCTCCTACATTTTTTTGGCTGTTGCTTTTCTTACCACACTACCTCTCAAGACCCCAGCCCTGAAAGTTGAGGAGAAAGTGAGCCCTGCTCAAAAGAACCATCTTGGGTAGTGAAGATAATGATCTTGAGACCCCTAGAATTCTGACTGGACCCTCATATTGTGACCAGAGATTTTCAAACACTTAGAGGGAACTCATGGATTGGATTTTTTATCTTCTCAACATGAACTACATTCTTATTACTTTTGTATTTACAAAACTTGTGACTCCTTCCTTGAGGGTAAGGACACAAACTCTTGCCAGTCTGTAAGTTGCAGTATGTTTTATCTTGATAACTTCAATTCATGTGGTATTATCCCTCCTTTCCTGCTGCATCTGCCTTACATTCCAAACAAAAAAGCTGTCAACAGAGCTGGGTGGCCTCCAACAAAAGGTGCTTTCCTTTGTCTATTTAAAGTGCCCTTGTTATTTTAAAAAAAAAAAAAAAATTCTATTAATAACAGATGCCTAGAATCTCACTTCTGTAATATACTGTAATTAACAATGCAAATGAGAAATAAAAAACTCATTCTTTATCAGATAGACATGAGCAGGTGATTATGTACTTAGAGGTATAAAATGCGTAATGAAAATGCACCATGATAATTGTTCCAGCAGGTCTTCCATTTCTGGGCCACAGATAGAGTTTTAAAAGTTAAATATGAAGACTATCTGTACCTCTTCTTTTCTCTAGCCTAACCCTGTGCATAAGATTTCTTCTTAATCCATCCAGGTTTAGTTTGAATAATTTAAATTTTATAGCATCTTGTTTAAACTCAAGACCAATGAAGAAAAAAAGGTGTTAGAAAGCTTGACAAATGATACATTTCTGTTTTTCCGAAATACCCATATAATTCAGGAAAATTAGACAGACCAATTTTATTAACCATTTTTTAAAATTCTATTTGAAAGGAAAGCACTCCTGGACGGAAAGCTTGTATATCAAATTTCAGACCTAAGTAAACTTTTATAGCTGAGCCGTAAAAATAGTCATTTATAATTCAAACACTGCCAAATTTTTAACTATAATTCTGCCAGTGGACAACTATAACAATCCAACAAAAATCATCATCATTATAACAAATCACCCAGAAGAGAGGCTGCTGCCCTCTCCAAATGGGCACATTTTTTTCCATTGGGGGTGTGTTCCCACGGAGACCCAAACAGCACACAGCCAGGCACTCTTCCCTCCCAGCACTGGCAAACTTGGGGAATAATTTAGTCAGACAGACCACCCTGCTCACATTCAATATCCTTTTTGCATCTAAGATGACATAAAAATGCAATTTATCAAAGGTGATTGTGTTACTCCCTGTCTGAATTATCTTCCTCTTTGTCCCATTACACCACGAAGCTTTAACCCTGAAATAAGAAGTCCAGTACACTTGTTTAATGTTTGCAAATGTTCTGTGTAAAGGAAGAGAATCTTTCAGACCCAGCTTAACTCAAACCAGAACTGAATCAACTCCTGGCACAGCTGGGTTTCAGGTGAGCCTGAATGGGCTCCTGTGCGAACCAATCTTAAAGGGCCGGCATCTCAGGTCAGCATCTCAGGCTGACCCTGACAGGCCCACCTGCCTCCAGCCTCTTAGTACCTCAGCCAAATTAATAGCTTTATTAAGGAAGGGATGGAATGGAAACAGACCTCTCTAGGGGACAAGCAGCCCAGTGACAAAAACTATAAAAGGTCTTTGGGGGGCCTCATTTCTCTCCTTGTACCACCAGCCTGGAATTGCTAATGTGGTAAAGCATCCCTAATTTAGGCAAATGGGAAGGCACAGGGCATCTTTGTTGACCTTATTGCTGTTAAAATCATGAATTAGTTACTGTTTCAAAGAAATGTCTGGCTCTACTTCTAAGAATCTATAGATGCTTAAGCAAATCTACTGTAGTATAGCCATGTAGAAGTTCAACTGGATATTTTTATAAATAAATAATGTGATTAACGTAGCCATTGTTCTATTAGAGTAAGTTTAAGAGTTCTTGAAAGTAAGCTTTTTCCTTTCTTGAATAACTAAAAATTTTTTGAGCTAGTAAATGTTCTTTAAGGGATTTATTTTTGACATTTAAAAAATTTTCTCAATTATTGAAATGTGAATTCATGACATTTCACTTTTAGATATCATCCTGTGTTAATGGAAAGAACACTTTTGTTGGGGAACACTTATTCTCATGTTTCAGATGAAGAAATTTATACAATTAGAGTTGCTTTCTTAGTGTCTTTCTGTCTCTTTCTCAGATCAGCGAGTTGAAGAGAAAGAACTAAGCTGGAATGGCCAGCACTTGCTAGTTCTCTCTTGAGGAATTCCCTGCTTGACCAAGCATGCCTGTTCTGGACTTTGTGTGCCCTCGGGGACACCCACAGCCTGGGCTCCCCTCCTCCATGACCCAGAGAGTACGACTCTAGTAAAGAGGTAAGATGTACCCCATGGACCTAAGTCTCATCATCAGATCTGATACTTTGATTTCCATCTATCTGGCTTCTATATTTCTCTTTCAATTGGTGCTAAGCTGGAACAGGAACAAAACAAGAGGGATCTTTTTTAACCTCTTCCAACCATGACATATATCAAGTGCTATATAAGTTGTAGGTGGAGGGAAAGCTTACTCCGTGTCCATTTTCCAGGTGGGAAACCTTTAAAGAAAGGTTTATGATATATGAGGCACAGCTTACAAAACAAGAAATAAATCAAAACTCTGGCAATTTCCAAATCCGGACGTTTTGTAGCCTGGGGAAATGTGGAGGAGAGCCATCAGGTTCAAACACTAAATCAATGTGATAACATCCTTGCAGATTCCATAGAAGACCTGGGTTCTGCTCCTGCCCCACACACCAGTCACACCTCCCACTGTACCTTCCTGTGAGAGCTTGCTAACCCAGGACCTGAGCTCCTCAGCAGCTCTTTTCCTGAGAATGTAATGCTCTTTCCTCAGAATACTGAGATGTAAAGATTTGGTTAAATTCTTTTAAAGATACATGGAATTCTATCCTTGACCATTTTCAGAAATAACTAAAAACGGGGGTTCTTGAACCTCCATGTGAACCAAAATGATTAATTACCACTCCTAGGCCTCTAAGCTCTTAGGAGGCACACATGAACAAAGAGTATGTGTTCCTTTGAAAAATTAAATGGATGAAAACTGAACTTTTAGAAGAAACTACAAAATGAGAAAAATTTGCTCTCATTGAGAGCAAGGTGTGTTCAAACTGTAACCAATGTTACAGAATAGAGTGTTTTCAAGGACTATAAAAATTTTTGAACTTGAATAATGCTTGGCACAAAGAAATGATGCAACAGAAGAAAAAGGTGAGCCCTGGAAATATCACTGTGGTACAAAGAAATGACAGTCTTTTGAAGATCTGCTTTAACTTTCCCAGGGTGATATTCCTTAAAGAGCTTCTCTGAGGTTTTCTTGACTTCAAGTTTTTTCTCAGGGTATTTTAGAATCTTAACTTTCCTGATGTGCAGTTTGGGACTCAGACATTTTCTAAAAGCTAGCATTTATTTTATTTCCCCAATCTGTAAGGGGAGTCCCAGATGTGGAGGAGGCAGTGGCAGTGTAGGAACTCCTTTCGTGAGACGGCTGTGCCATCTCGTGAACAGTGGCTTGTCTCAGAAGAGCCTCTGGATGGGACTACAGGATTTAGGGGGCCTAGTGCAAAATGAATATGCAGGGCCCCTTTTTCAAAAATTAAGAATTTCAAGATGGTGACAACAGTGCATTAAACAAGCATGGGGCCCTTTTGACGGTCAGGTTGCAAGAGGTTGAAGCCAGCCGAACCTCTGGAGCCTTTGGTGGGATGGGCCACCTTACGACTGGGAAGGGTCTTTTTCTTTTTCTTTTGCAAAGATCTCAAAGCACTTTACATTCATAACTACCCAGCAGCAGTTCCTTTTGACACTCTTGGCACCCACCCATCTAGAAGGCAAGCATTGTCTTTAGGCTCTCACAAGCCAGTAAACTGAAACACAAACAGATTAAGTAATTTCCCGAATGCTAGATCCTTCATGTACAAGTGGGAAGGCCCTTAAGTGGGTGTCAGAATTCTCAGTTGTCACCAAGGCTGCCTGCAACCTTGTCCTGTTTAATAAGCCTTGGCACTTAATAATAGTACATAAATAAATAATCTCAGTGCCAATTCATTTCTGCTTCATCTTTGGCACCAATTTTTAACTAGAAACCAAGTCATCACATGGTGATAATATCAAAGGAAAACCTAGATACAGAGCCATATGACTTCCCTTTACACAATGGGATATATCAGTGACCCTATTAAAAATTCTGTGTTGTACCCCGCAGTCGATGTTATCACTGATAGTAAGAAAAGCATCCTTTCCAGAAGCCAGATGTGTTCTGCCAGAGCCCAGTTTAGGGCTTATCATGGCTGTAATTTCTCTTTTCTCAAGGTATTTCTATTTCTCCAACTTGGTTTTTCTTCCCATCTCTACACATACACACACACACACACACACACACACAATCTGGTTTCTCTCAAAGTAAGCAGCTGAGCAGAACACGTGATTCAATAGTTAGCCAATGGTTTTTACCCCTACTTGTTAATAAACATGTCTAAACTACCAACAAGCCTTAAATTAAGAATGAGGAGAACATCGATTTAGGAGTAAGTCATTCTAAACTTGATCACTTCGAATCCCTCTTTTCCATATCAATGGTACAGTTTTCCTGGTTCAAAAGTCATTATGAAGCCTTCTGTGGACGCAGGTGTATTAAGTCTAGTTGCATGAATGTACACGTGTAAACCAAAGACAGTCATGGAGCAAACACACCCACGTCCATCTCCCCCAGCAATTTCCACATATGTGTATTTTAAGGTGAATTGCTAGTCATCATTGAAGATTGGTGATGGGAACATAAGGGTTTCTTGTATTATTCTCTTTATTTTTGTGTTTGAAATTTTACATAATAAAAATTAAATTTAAAAGAATAATTAAGCTGACAAAATACAGTTCATCAATTCTGCTTTTGATTTCCAGATAGTAATGTTTGTTTCATCGAGACAACAGAAGAAAACAGGATGGCAGGATAAAGTCTGTGGTTCCCCTGGTAGCTCAGAACTGCTAAATCTCTTCTTCTTCTTTTTTTTTTTTTTTTGTTTTTTTTTCTGAGAAGCGAGCAGCACACCATCATGGATGCAGGTGATGCACCTTTCCTCACCAGATCACATCCTCCCTCATGCTGACCAGCATTTGCAAGGTAAGAAGAATTTCACTTTTTAGTCATAGTAGACAAATAGTGCCCTAAGACCTTCCAGATTCATGTCTAAATAAAATGGGAAAAAAAATGGCAGAAGGGAGGAGAAGGAAAATAATACTATTCTGAGCTCCACTGCTGCCAGGTCCTAAGTGAGGTACCTGGCCCATATGTAGATGACATGGGCAGGGACAGGCGTTATACTCCACTTGGAGCTGGGAGGTTGGAAATGAGCCATTTGTCCCAAAGCTCACATTCATGAAAGCCTCAAAGTTTGACTTTTGCTCTTATCGTCAAATGAACTTAAACATGTGGTCATTGTATTTCTGCGTGTTTCCCAGTTATTAATTTGTCAAATGTAAATACTCGAAGTATGCCACAGTTTTTAATCCATGTTTCAACCATGCTTGCTTTTTAATAAACCAAGTGTCTCCAAAGAAAAACAAAGAAAGAAAGAAAACATAATGAAAAAGGAAGTGGCCCGGGCCTCCCTCAGTGTCCCCGAGGCCCTGCTCAGAGAAAATGGGGCTGATTGTCTCTGCGGATGGAGGTCACTAACATTTTCGTTCCTTTGCTTCCACCTCCTCCTTCTGCAGTTTGTCATGTTTGCCTAGAGCCACAGGACTCTTTCAAAATAAGTGACAAGAAAATATATGAAATGACTAGTGAGGACCAAGTTTTGATTGAAAACAAAACAAAACAAAAAACATAGAATGAAATAAAACCTATTTGGGGAAAACCCGGTAATGCCAGGAAAAAATAATTTTTGAAATTCCAGAGAAGAGCAAATAAGACCTTAATAGCTTTAATATTTCCTAAATGTGACCAAAAAAAGGGCGTTGTAGAGGATGATGCCTCCATAACTGTGCTTAAACATGTCCCACGACATGCTTATTTATCAGCTGCCCCACAGGCCTGTCCTTCAGGCTGCACTCATGTAGGAGCAACCAGCATCGTTTATGGACCGCTTCCACTTCCTCCCTGTTCCCTTAGGATGCATCCTTTGCTTCCAAAGTCTCTTGTGGTCTTCCTAGTAGCATCAGAGTGTAAAACTAATCATTTTTTAAAAATCCAATTTCCAAATACCACAGGGCTAAGAAAGAATTTAAAAGTTCATCTAGTATCAAATAAGTCACATTTAATTTTTGTTTTTAATTGTTTAATTTTTCCTACCATTTCAAGAACTGTTTGATCAATAGCCAGTCTTGTTGGGAGAAATGACCAGGAATTCAGGGGAGCCCCATTACTTCTAAAATTCCAGTTGCACTGTTTTGCGAATCCCTGAAAGGGATACAAAAGGTTTAGTATCAATCCCAGGATGCCATTTCCGGAACCGCATCCTGGAATGTATTGTTCATCCTTGGATGGAGGGGTCAATGAGCCAGGAAGTGGCTGAGAAGGCTCCAGGAAGAGTCGGCCCCAGGAAGATGGTGCACCTTCCCCTCCATCCAGAGATGTGAGCTATAAAGTCAGTGACACCAAAAGCACACCCAAACCGCACCCCTAGCTTTTGGAATGTGACTTCTACCCCTATTATAGGCCCTGAGAATCACACTCAAATATTGAAACGCAAAGCAACTCCAAGCACCTGATTTGGGCTTCTTGGGTCTTACATGTAATGATAAAATGATAAACTTTTGTAAAGATAAACTCAAAGACCTATAACTTGTGCTTATATTATTTTAATTGATTTAAAAAAG
Source organism: Pteropus alecto (assembly GCF_000325575.1). Lineage (NCBI taxonomy): Eukaryota > Metazoa > Chordata > Mammalia > Chiroptera > Pteropodidae > Pteropus > Pteropus alecto. The sequence continues at coordinate 5,054,912 of NW_006434709.1, read as the reverse complement.
TAAAACTGAAATTCAATTTTATATTTGGAATAAAAGAAGACTTACATATAAATTGGCCTCAAATCCCTTGAAATCTTGGCCAAAGCTAAAGTCAAGGAAAAATTTGAATAATTGACACTATGTTTAAAAAAATAATAATGAAAATCATTCTCCTTCACTGTTGAATTTGGTACTCATTACAGATTAGTAGTTTAGTGAGTTGATGTGGAAATGTTCCTTATTATCACAGTTTTATTGCCTACCTCAGTACATCTGTTCCAAAATTCATATAGAAACGGCCAGACATTTCGATAAACCAGTATGTCTTGGAATTTTCATATAGTTCCCAATGCACTGAAATCTGGATGGAAAGCTGGTACTTTGAAATTTACAATCACACAGACTGAGCAACATCTGGATAGCTTTGCTCTATTGCTTTCCCTGTTCCTTTAGATTTAGACTCAAGTTATTTACGCAAAAGGCCAAAAGCCTTGTGTGTGGCAGGTGTGAGTTTAGGCTGACAAAAACTTAATACTATGTTCAATTCACTTTGATACAGCTTTTTACAAAACACATGGGACACCGTTCCACCCTTTACCAAATAGTTTAACCATCAAGGAGGAAGCCAGAGCAAAGGGAAGGAATTTTCTCTTTGGCTGGAGAGAAAGACTGGGAAAAAACACATATTTGTTATTCAAACTGTGGTCCTTGAATTAATTATCTCTCATCACATCTCTTGATAGTCTATACAAGACGTGTGTGTGTGTGTGTGTGTGTGTGTGCGCGTGTGTGTGTGTGTGTGTACAAGACCAATTTCTAACACAAGGAGAAAAACAATATCTAGAATTTCCAACTAAATGACCTCCTTAACAATTTGATCATCTTCCACACTGAATCTTTAGAATTTTCTTCTTAGCTGTCCATGTTAATGAGAGGCAAAGGAAAAAGGGAAGAAAGGATAAATAGAAGAAGGAAAAAAACGTACTTAAAATCATGTGTATGGGCAAATATAGTCGTAACTACCTAACTGATGACAACTTCACAGTTCCTCTGATTCTTTGTAACACTCACCGTAAAATCTGCAGAAGCCTCTTCCCTCAGGAAGCATGACTAAAAGTCATATTGGGGTAGCTTTGCATTGGTGCTTCATTTTAGGTTTGAGTTAGGTAAAGTACTATTTTGCGAGAATAAGTTAGATCAATCTGAATTTTCGACCTGACCTTCCCTTCACCCCTAATAACTTCCTGGTTCCTTGGTCACAGAGTGATTTATGAGCAAGAACAAAGAATGATGTGTCTATCCCAGCAGCAAGGGAAACTAGAAAACTTATTAAGAAGAAAAAAAAAAAAAAAAAGGCAGAAGGAAAAACAGGGGAAGAAGCCAAAGAGAAAATACCAGTTTCAAAATGAAGTACCTCAGTTTCTAGGCTACTGTAATTACCTAGTCACTGAAGAAATAAAATGTGGAAATCCATTTTATAAAAAAATCAATGTTTTAAATAATGTGAAGAGCTCTCATAATTTTAAATCTCTCTGCAATGTTCGTGTGCAGAACTCTGATCACCTTTAAAGAGTAGGGCCTCAATAATTTTAAATTGTTCTTCACTGAGAAAGCTCCAATCCTCCATTCTCTTCCAAATGGAAGCAATCTTGAAATAATTTTAAATAGCTCTCTCCCCTCTTCCTTGTCACTTTATATCCCTTCTTTGTCTTTACTCAACTTTTTAGACAGTGATGTTTTCAGCTTAAATTGGAAATATTTCTTGGACTTACAATGGCAAATTAACCTGCAATACCAAGTGAGTCTCTTATTCCTTTTTCTGCTATAAGTAAACAACTTTTTCTCAGATTAATGGTGGCAAAAGTGTAGGGCTTTATTTAGGAAACCCCCCAAGAATGTTTTTATTTAGTGCTTGCAAAAAATAATGTAAAATTAATGAATAAAGATTTTATTATTTCTAATCTACAATTCCATAAAGAATATGATTTTATATTGAATTCCAGTCTCATTTACAAAGACCTTCTATAATTAAAATGCTTCAATCTTTTTCAAATTAGAAAAGCAAATTGTTACATATCCTAAGTAGGTGCTTTTCTGTTTAATGACAGTCACTCACATGAGTTATGACACACATTATTTTATATCAAAGTACAATGAAATAGGCATTACCAAAGGTAATCTCCGTAATGTCTGGAAAGGGATCAGAAACCTCAGTGCAACAATGAACACAGTATTTAAAATGCAAAACCCAAAGACAGTATTATGGTTTTGATTTCTTATGGCACAGCTTCGCCTGATCAGTTATATTACCAGAGCAGCACAAAGGGTGTTTGCGTCTGAATGCCGCTAAGATAACAGACGGGAAAAATGAAATATAAAGTCAATTTTCATGCAGAAATTGTTATCAAAGGGATGATAAAGTAAAACTGTATAATCAGAAGAAAAAACAATTGATGATGAACAGTCTAAAATAGACCAAGCTGACTATGTCTGATTCCAGCTTTTAAACTCTTGTCCTATTAAAATGTGTAATAAAGTGTTAAGATAATGTATAAACAAACGCAAGTAGAACACTATGTTGATTATTATTTAGACACTGTCTTCCAAGATCTCTCTTTGCAAATGGAGTCAAGCAGCAGCTTAAGTGTGTACATCATGAATCGAGATGAGTTTTTATCAAGCTCAGACTTCTAACTTAAATGAAAAAGAAATAATCGCGAGTTTTAAAACTCATACTTGTTTCAGTGTAGAATGGAATCAGCAGGCACCAAGGGAAGAACACACACACACACACACACACACACACACACACACACACACACACACACATCTTTAATATGCGCAAGTGAAAAGTCATAATGTCGGAGAGAATGTGACCCCCCCACTAAACTTTATCTTTCTGGAGTAAGATGTAAATCGGTTCTGACTCATTTAGCAGAATGCCCTCAAAGTCCATCCATATTGTTGCAAATGGCAAGATGTTTTTCTCTCTCATGGCTGAATAGTATTATTTATTTATTTACACGTGCGTGCGCACACACACACACACACACACACACACATCTTTAATATGCGCAAGTGAAAAGTCATAATGTCGGAGAGAATGTGACCCCCCCACTAAACTTTATCTTTCTGGAGTAAGATGTAAATAACGCCCAAGGATACCCTGCATCGAAGGATTACCCATGAGAATATAGGCCTCTCCCCACTAGAACGTTGTTGATCTTGCCGTTTGCAAGCGGAAAGGTGGCTCTTTCTAATTCTTTTTGAGACATTTTGCTTGGGGCCTCAGAAATTAAACGGAGAACAGCAGGGAAGGGGTTTACTATTTAATGCTCTGGTTGTAATTTTTTAATTAGCCATTAGGAAGATGAAGGCAGGTTCAGGCAGGGAGGAAAAAGAAAGACTTGGAAGAAATATGGCTTTCTGCAAAAAGCCGGTAGAGATTACAGGAAAGACCCAGGTCTCCAGAGAGGTTCCCATCACAGAAGGAGCTTGCAGGCCACTTCCTTGTGTCCCTTGGGCAAATCTAAACCTAGTTGTTTGAAAGCTTGGGGTTTAACTGGATTTCCTAAAAGATGTCAGGTCGCAGGCTCAAGTTCGTACAGCTGAGAAAAGGAAATGACTGGAAAAAAAGACAGAAATGCCGGGAGCACAGATGCGGCTGATCTCGGGGGCTTAGAGCCTCTGGGTGCATCACACACTCCTCCACACTCTCGGAGGGATCAAAGGGAAGAGAGGACACTATACTTTGTGTACCGGGAAGCCTTGGCCTGTTCCTTATTTTCTAATGACAAGACCTGTAAGCTAGTGGAGAAAAGCAGAGAGGTCAAGCAGAACTGTGGAAGGCTGAGGGTATGTGCCTTTGTAAATAGTGAATCCCTTGGTACTAATTCAAAGTCAGACCTGCTGGAAACCCTGAATAAAGACATACTCCTGGAAGACAGAGCCAAGCAACTATATGATTTGCATAGAATTCAAGTCTTGAGGTGATTTTAAGTAATAAGAAATGTGGCAACAAATGTTGAAATAATATTAACAGAGGAGACTCAAATATTTTTACTACGTAGAATAACCGAAACTGTGAATCCTCTAGTTTGCATTATTCATATATTTTCCTTCTATATTTCTCATGTAGGTAACGAAACCATTTATTTAGTCATTCATTCCATCTCTCAAGATTTACCTTCATCTTCACCTTCTCCATCTACTCAGACACTGGGTCTTGTCTAGTAAACTCCAAAATGCATCTCATGCCTGTCCTCCTCTCTCCACCTCCACCGCCAAGATTTAGCCCGTCTCTCTCCTGGACCATAGCTTTTGCTTTCCAGATGGTCTCTCTGCCCCTACCTGTCTCCCACCAGCCCTCAATCCAACATCTACATCTGATTCTATAACATAGAGATCCTGATTCAGTAGATCTGGGGTGAGATCCAGGGAAATATGCATTTTGTCTTTTTAACTTCCGTTATGAAAATTTCTGAGCATACTCAAAGGTGGAAAATACAAGAAATCAATTTATTTAGGCCTGTGCCTCTCCCTAGACTTCAACAACCATCATTTATTTCCCTGTACCCACCCCCATTTTTTTTCAGAATCCCCACGGTGCCCCTTTTTTTTCTGCTAGAGTATTTAAAGGCAAATCCCAGACATATATTATTTGATCCCTATATAAGTATACATCTCAGGAAAGAAAAACTAAGAACTTTAAAAATGTTTTTGCAAAGCTATAAATGTAACCGTGGTTTGTAACATAATCAATACTCAGTCAATAGCTACATTTCCTTAATTATGTAAAAAAAAAACATTTGTTTGTGTTTGGCTCAGAATAAAGGCGCATCTAAAACTTTTTCCAAGTCTTCAGAAGATCAGCTAGGTAGGAGTTCCAGTGACCAAAAAGATAAAGCTGAAGCTCCCCAAAGAGGTGCCAACGGCCCTGTGTGATCTAGAGCCCACCTCTCCTCCAGTCTCTTTTCTTATGAATTGTTCTCCCAGCTCGTTCCCTGCACTGGATCCATCCTTTCTCCTCACCTTTCAGTCCTCCAAAGGTTTCAATGCTCTGTCTCACTTCTGAGCCTTTGCTCCACTCTCCCCTCCGCCTACAACACCCTTCCCCTTTTACTCAAAATATTTCCTTTGTGAAGTCTTTTCTGTCCACCGACCCCAGAAGAATTGAATGTACCTTTTCTTATGCACTGCTCAATGTTGATCTTCACACAGAATGGCCTTCCTCATGTAGGCCAGCTATCCCAAGCAAGTAAATGTCAATTGTGTATAGACTGTCCCCTAAAGTGGCTGAAGATCATAAGCTTTCAGTATTAAGTGGGCAGTTTATAAGTGAGCCATCATGATTTGATTATGACCTGCAGAGCTAGACTTGGACTGTTGTAACTCTTAATTAGGGTGACCATATAATTTATTATCCAATCTTCTCTAAGTCAAAAACCAAAAGGTATGGGGTTTAGTTCTCTGATAGAACATAGATAAAATAAATTTTACAATATTACTTCAAAATGGATTCAGATGGTCTTGAATTTGATGTGAAGCCTGCTACCTGACATGACATCTGATTAAAAGTAAATAATATATATCTGTAAGCCCAGAAATAATTTATTGCATTTGTAGCATAATTTTGGCCTTCTGCTTGGGAAGTATTTTGCAACTAAGTAGAAAGGAAAGAGCATCTACAGGCTTGGTCTAAGCTAAAGAATTTAGAATTTTATTTTTGTCAAACAAGGTCATGGTACATCTCCTCCATGTCTTGGTCAGGCATTCAGAGCACGTGCCACTATAAGAGTCAAATAAAGCCAGCTCTCTGTGGGTGGGAAGAAAAGAAATAGAAAATATGGCAAGGAAGACATATGCCTACTCCCCCCTCAAAGCCACTTTGGGAATGCACATGTTAGCATACATAAGTTCTGTAAGACAGCTTGAACCCACCATGCTTACCGGGGAGTCCTGGATTGACGCCCTGTGGATTCATAACCTCCTAACACGGGGCTCAGGGAACTACAGCCTGAGGGCCCGACCTGATCTACTGTCTCTTTTTGTATGGCCCCTAAGCTAAGAGTGGTTTTTGCATTTTAAAATAGTTGAAAAGAATATCAAAAGATTATTTTGTGACATGAGAAAAGCACATGAAATTTAAATTTCGGTGTTTATAAAGTTTTATCAAAACACAACCACTCTCATTCATTTGCATGTTGCCTAGAGTAGCTTTTGCCCTACTATGGCAAACTTGAGTATTTGCCACCGTATGGTCCATAAAGTCAAAAGTACTTACTGACCCCTTAGAGAAAAAGCTTTGTGACTCTTGTTCTAAGCAGCTGAACCATGAGCACTGCCCTGATTACCAGGGAAGGCAAGATTTGGGTGTCATGCATAGGAACCACCCTCATATTGTTTTCCCCAGATTTCACGGATGTGAAATCCTTTAGTTCTTCCTCCTCCATTGCCTGGTTCTGGAAGTATAATAATCCACATCTTATTTTAACATAACATTACAGCATCCTTGTTTTAGGAACTGTATATTTCATAGAATTTGAATAGTATTAGTGTCATATACATACTAGATTCTAATATAACAATATGAAAACTGCACATGTAATTTTACTTTTGTATCACATTAATATTATGCCACGTGGTGGCAATATTAAACTAATGTGACAAAATGATGCCAGTGTAAGATGTAAAACTGCTCATATCACAGCAAGTTATTAATGCCTGCAATGGACTCCGAAGAACCGTGTGATTAAACTTTCTCAATCTTTCCGAGCCTCAGTTGGAACTCCAGTGACAAAAGAGGGTAAATTACCCTGGTAAATGTTCGTGTCAGGCTATAAGAAGCTTGGCCTTCTAGTTGTGGCTCTAGGACTTTTCAGAGAAGCCAAAGGCATTTTAGGAAAAGAAAATGTATGACTAAATAACAGGAACTGCCTTTGCTCTTGATTTGGGCAACAATTGACCGCTTTATTTCCAAAATCTTAAACTCTGGTGTCCTGCATAGTGACAATGAATTCCTGTCCTGTTTGTCACCACTCTTCTCATAAGTCTCATTTTTGATTATCCACCTCAGAGCTTTCAATACAAAACTCTCTCTTTTTTCCCAAACTCACATATCTCTCTTAAGTCATGTCTATTCCTTTGAAGCTTAAATGAGTCCATCTTTTATCATCACTCTGGACTTCCTTGTCTTCTTGTTTTTCCATCAGACCTGTCCTGCATCTTCCAGTCTTTGGTTTCTCTTCTGCATCTGGGATGTGGACTACTGCTGGAGAAATCAAACCACCACATAAATTGGTGCCACCATACACCAATGATCTTCAAATTCAGTTAGGCTCTTATGTGGCCCTACAATTCTATGACTTCCAAATGCAACAGAACATCTTCACTTGGATTTCCCACAGATACATCAAATTCAGCATATGCAAAGGCAAGCCTCTCAATGTCCACTCCCAAAACTATGCTTCTTATTGATCTATCCAAACACTCAAGTCAGAAATTTTGTCTGGACTCCAGCAGCTGTCTTGTGCCCTACAACAGGTCACCAGGTTCTTATTATCTTCTTGTCTGTATTTTTCTTTCCATTTCTACCACTATTACCTTAGTTCAGTCTGGTTTAGATTATATCCAAAGCCTCTTACTGTCCTCCTTCTTCTAGTCTTTTTATCCCTCAGATTTACCTGATGCATTGTTGAATGGATGATCTTACAGAGCTGATGGCAGATTTGATCAGCATTACTCACCTGTTTCAATCCTTCATTAACTTCCAGTGGCTTTCAACAGATGTTTTAAACTTGCTTTGGCACACCCGGTCTTTCTTCATTGGCCTCTGTCTGTATTCCAGTGTCATGCATCTGCCTCACAGAACTTCGTGTAGTAGTTTCTTTTGGTTGCAAACACAAGACTCACTCCAGTTATCTCAAAGAACAGAGGGTTTAGTGAGAGTTGTTTACCAGTGGAATTGGTCTAGACATATCAAGTTTTTAGGAACCGAGGTTGTGTGTTTGCATGTTTGCCCCATTCTCCTCTCCATCCAATTGGCTTCCTCAAAACTTCATAACTTTTTTTTCACTTGGGACCATAATACCTGCCCTACCCCTGGGTCTTTTCAGTCATTTTCCTCTCAGCTTCTTGGTAACTAGACTAGATCTTTGGTTGCCCCTTTTGCGATTCCTTAATGGCCCTACTTTGATGGCCCAATTTATCCCTTTAAACGTGGGCCACATAAGTTATATGCAGCCCTGACAGATGCTTCACCTGAGTCAACTGCCCACACCCCTTATCTGATAAACTATGGCCAGAAGACCTAATTCATATGGAAGAGTTTATGTTCTATTAATATTAATGATAATAAGTAATATTTATATAACTCTTAGGTGTTAGACATTGTCTATAAACACTTTATATGCATTAACATCCATTCAAAACAATCCTAAGAAGTAGATTCCATTATTACCACCATTATTTTACTGTTAGGGAAAATAAGTCAGAGAGATAAGGGACCTACCTAGTATCTCACAGCTATTACAAAGCACAGTCAGGATTCAATCTCAGGCATTCTGGCATACTGCCATGCGCAGATTCCCTTAGAAGCGGGGGCCGGGGGAGAGGTGACGAGACAATAGTTGGCACCTCTTGTTTCCCAAGGCATCATGCTGGTCCCCACCTTTTTGCCTTTACATAACAGCTGGTCTCTCTACTTGGAATTCCTTTCTCTGTCTCTAAATGTATAAACATTTGGGAACGAATGAACAAATACATAAGCTGCATAGCCTTGAGCTCATCACTTTCACTCTCTGGGTCTCAGGTTCCTCATCTATAAAACGAAGGGGCTGAACTGGATTCTTCAAATTCTACAATTTATAACTTAGAAAAGAACAAAGACAGCTGAGAAATCAAAAGTGACTACAGTGCCATTTTGATATCCTGTCATCTTAGAGTAGTCGGATTTTCTGTGATTACACTTAAAGGGAATGTGAACATTTTAGTGAATCTGTAAATGTTTGATGATATGGTTGCTCCTGAAGTACAATATTGTAGCAAATGGCAACTGCTTACTCAAATGGTACACTGAGTGGGTGCTGATCCCCTTTCCACAGTACATTTAAGTTTGTCTCTAAGCCTGAAGCATCTCCTTTTAACTCCATACCTTCAGAATTCTAATGAGGCCAAATAGCAACTCTATTCAATCAAGACGTGTGTTTTCCCTGTTGAATCAGATCAGTCAAGGTTGCCAAGAATCATCCATTGTGGTGTGTGGAAAACCGATTTTTACGTGGAATTAAATGAAAGTTTATTGAGGCTAAGGCCTTAAATGGAGACTTTCTTTTGTGGCTTTTCTTTTACTATATTATTTGTCAGATTTTTACAAGAACATTATTGCTTTAAGAAAAAAAAATTAAACCCTGAGAAATTACTCTCAGTCTAACGAGTTCTTTTCACTGACTTCAGACATCATTAGGGGAGGCTATAGCCTAGGGCTGTGCATGAACTTTTTCTTCTAACTGTACACTTTATGTATAATTTAGCTTTCTTGCCTAAATTATTCAAGCAAATAGTGAGTGAAAATAATGGAGTTCACTGAAACCTTCCAGAGTATTAAAATAAAACAGTTTTTTACGTTGGTTTGAATTTTTAAGCTTTTTAATCATGGGTTTCAAATGGAATGCACATGTCTGGCTTTTCTTCACTTGTCTCCTACGTCTTTTTCAGAAGGAGAGAAGAAAGGGAACTCACTTTAGTAAATAATCCATTAATTAATCACTGGTGCTGATAACAGCTCAAAGTTGAAGTAACAGTCTCTGGAAACAGCATATTGAGTGGCCCAGGATATGATTGTCACGTGTTTTGAAAGGTAGGCACTTCTTTTCCCCATTCCTTATAACCAGAGCAGGGCCGAAATTGAGTGGTATGTTTTAAAGGACAGTTAATCTGCTTAGTTTAAATAGGAAATTACAGTAGCAGGATTTGTACTCAAATCACCCCCAATTATTTCTTTTAAAGAACAAGACACATGTTCTAAATAATAATGTTTCATCTTGGATGTGCATGGTTTGGAAACCTTATCTTTATCTAAATAACTCTGGAGTAAATTTGGTATCTGGAAGAATGTGATTTTCTGGCATATTTAATACAGTTCTCCAAACTAGGAATGTGGCCCAGGATTAGGAATTCAATTAGGATATTTTGATATTCCCAGATACCATCTTTTGTCAATCAGAGATCAGAAGCAACATCTCTTTTCACGGAATAAAAGAAAATAGTTATCATGGCATTTTGTCTTTGGCAACAACAAAGGCAATAATAGCAACCAGGGTTGTGGAAGGGAAGTCATCACATTGCAGCAAAGAGCTACAGATGTTAAAATCTGTGTAGGCAAATGACAGCTTGAGAGTAATACACGGAAAGGGGTGATGGCCAAAGCTCTTTGTAGGGGAAAATAATGTCCTAGAATAACAGACCTATAAGTGTCATTTATTGACCTGATTAGAGACAAGAAAGAATCATCACAAAATCAATTTTTCAACACACAGACCAGAACAGGGTATTAGGTAGTAAGTACTATGATATCATAAAGACAATTAAAGTCTCCTCTGATGATGGTCTAAAATACAGTGAACCGAGGGCAATTAAGAATGCAATCTATATTGATGTTAATAGTTTTTATTCTCTCCAACATGACATTTTAAATAATTCTCTGGAAAATATGTTTAGAAATCCAGTTATTTTAAACACTGACCAAAGAGTCATGAGACCTAGGCTCAAATCTTAGCTCTAGCATGGAGGAATCTCAGGCAATTACTTTACTTCTCTGGGGTCTGGATTTCTGATCTGTATAGGAGGGGATTGGAAATCAATAATAAGTTCAAAATTATTTGACTGTTCACCTAGAAATTTCAGTTACTGCATGTGTTTGCATAAGCCTCAAGTTCTTAACTCTGTAAGTCTCAATGTCCTTATCCAAAAAGTGAGATGACAATATTCTCAGGGCCTAAGATTGTTAACAAGTATTGAATTAGATAAAGCCTATGAAACCCAGTGGCCAGCGCCAGAGTGCTTGCAGTGGATACCCGCTCCTGCTGTTTAATAACAGGAGTCAGGACACTTGGGTTCCAGTGTCAAGTCTACCCCTGACTAGCTAGCCTTAGACAGATCCCTTAACCCCTGTAAATGAAGATCATTCATCAGGCAAAACGGTTTGGTGTACACAGTCTCCACGATGAGTTAGGTTTGGCCCCCTTCCCTGCATGCTCTTCGTGTCCTTCACCCTCTGGTCTCTTCCATTCCTTCTTTGAGGAGGTCTCTCTTATCCACTCTTTTACTGTTCTTTTGATCTTCATTCCATTCCCAAGTCCTTAACTCACACCCAGATTGAAAAGTAACCTGCCATCTTAACATGAATGAAACTCATTTCTCCTAAAAGATGTTAGAAGATGTGGCCTGTGTTTGCTTCTCCTACTTAATCTTATTTATCCTCCTTATCACTCCCGGCACTTCACCTCACCATCACTGATGATTACCACAGCCAAAAACTAATCTCGTAAAGACTTGTCCTCCTTGGAAGACAAATCAAATGGAGCCAAGGTCTCCCCATCCTTTCAGATCTCTGCAAAATTTAAGTTTAGCCACATATTCTATGTTCTATGGAAGACAAATGCCTCAACTAAGATTTCTATGAAATTAAAGTTTATGAAAATTTTCATGTTCATCCACTTTTGGTGCCAACCTTCTTCTTTCACTGAATTTTTTTTTTATCTCATTTGGGTCTATCTTCCATTTTCATTCCCCCCAAAATGTAATCACGCAGGTTTTAAGGTGTGTATTAGACTTCATTGAAGATTTGAGTCCATACAGGGGTTTTGCATTACAGAAAGCACACCGAGTAAAATTGGATGTTAGACACCTCCATTCTTAAGAATTTCTTATGCCTCCCTGTCCTGATCCACCCTGTCCCAAACTCTTTGCTAGACCCTGTTTCACTGCTCAACCCACTGCAGATGGCTGTTCATTTCTCACAGAGCACTGAGCTATGTTCATTGTCTCTTTCCAGCCTATTGTCAGGGCTTTACTTTGCATTTCATGTGATTTATCTAGGATGTTTTCAAGTTTTTGTGTTTTTATTTCTCCATTTTTCACGTCTTCTGTTTTGCCTTTAACTGTCATTTCTTGCTATTCACATGATGCTTGCCTCCAACATTCATTCATTACCCTCTGTTTTTCTGATTCTAAACTAATATTGGCAGAAACACTAGATAAAGCAGTTCAAATTTTGTCTATGGCAAATAAACAAACCCTGTAATGTCACAGGAATTTCACTGCAGGTGCTTGGTGCTATTTTTAGAGGCTGCTTGCTTTCTGGTTCTCAGGTAGGTTCCATATTTACAAATCCCCAAAGTGCTTTTCATAAAGCAGTGGTTCTGAGGCACGTTTGTACATACTACATAAAAAAGGGGTCTATGGATAAATAAATTTAGGAAATGCCAGGGGAAACAAAGTTAAAGGGACTTCTTTATTGAAGAATTTCTCTGTACTATACTATGTTGCTGCATTCACTGTGTATCCTTAACAGGGGGCATGTACAGAATATACAGGTTCCTAGCGAGTCTGATCATCCAAAGACCATATCCCAGATGACCTGTTTATTATATTCCAATCTACATGATTGTGGGAGCCAGCTCATTGATTTTCTAATATATGAGATTGTCATAGGATAATAATACTTCTACATACCACCTGGAGAGGCAGAATAGCAGAGAAATAAGAGGATAGATTTTAGCACCAGAATGCCTGAGTTAGATTATCAACTCCTCCATTTGTCAGCTGTGGAATTTGGGCAAGTTGCTTAACATATCTGTGTTATCTCATCTGTGAAACGAGGCTGTTAATAGTATCTACCTCAGTGGGGTTGTTGAGAAGATTACGTGAATTAATATACATAACACATTAGAACGGTGTCTTGCACTGAGTAAATGCTTTGCAAGTATAAGCTATACTTTTTCTGAGGTATAATTGACATTTAACATTTTCTTAGTTTCAGACATACAACATAATGATTTGATATTTGTATATACTGAGAAATGGTCACCACTATAAATCTAGTTACCATCTGTCACCTTACAAAGCTACAGATTCTTTTTTCTTGTGATAAGAACTTACATGATTTACTTGGCCACTTTCAAATATATAATACATATTATTAACTATAGGCACCACGTAGAAACAACTTTTGTTCATCGACAGATGAATGGGTGAAGAAGATGTGAGATAAGCGCACGCGCACACACACACACACACACACACACACACACGCACACTCATATATAGTGGAATACTATTCAGCCATATAAAAAGAATAAAATCTTGCCATTTATGACAACATGGATAGACCCTGAGGGTCTTATTTTAAGTGAAAGAAGTCAGACAGAAAGACAAATACTGTATGATTTTACTTATATGTGGAACCTAAAAAAAAAAAAAATGAACAAACAAAACAAAACTCATAGATACAGAGAACAGATTGGTGGTTGCCAGTGGGGAGGGTGTTTGGAGAGTGGGCAAAATGGGTGAAGGAGGTCATGAGATAAGCTATACATTTATAATAATTATTATTCCAAAGCAAAAGCCCAATTTCTTAGAAAAAAGGTATCATGATTGATCATCCCATTCCAATGGAAATGCTATGAGGCCTCATCTAGCCAAACAGGCTCTCAGGAGGTGGATCAAGAGAAGCGAGAATTGATTTGAGTTTTTGTTTGACCCTCTCGCTGCTTCTAGAATTAGCTCTCTACTTTTTGTTTCTTTTGTGCTAGTTTTCTCAGTTCCTTCCCTCCATCTCTCCCCATCCTTTCACGGCCCCTCTCTACAGTCTTGTATCTCCATCTTTACTCTAGATCATGCTGGAACAGCTTTCTTTCTGGAAGTCCCGTGACAGTCCTCCATCTTCAGTTTTTTCTCTAAGGTTCTTCCCAGTTTCCTTACCTTAATGGTCTCCTGAATGCACCAGTTACCAGACAAACTGTTCCGGTGGGAAAAGCTATTTCTCCTCCTTCTTTAGGCCAACAGACTGAGGAAAGGAGTTGGGATGCTCCCCATTGCCACCTCTAGATCCTTTAGATTCTCACAAACCTCCCTCTAGAAGGTCCTTCCACAAACCTCCCTCTAGAAGGTCCATGTGATCTAGTTATACTTCCTGCCCAATTTTATCTATCATTTTCTACACTCGCAATTCCTTCATTCATTCAGCAGGTATTTGTTAAATAACCTACTATATGCCAGGTGCAGATTTCAATAGCAGGTATGCAACCTTCCTTCCTAGTTTATGTCCTGTTTTTATCCCCATGACTTCAGCATCAAGTGCAAGGCTCTGAAAGTGCCTTCACCTCCTCTGCTCCAGCAGTCATTTCTCTGTTTTGGAAATGAGCAGGCCATAATAATGACAGGCTCTTTATCCATCGGAAATGTTCCGAAGGACTGAAGCAACAACCATCTGCTCTCTCTCTCTCTCTTTCTCTCTCTCGCTCCTGTTATATAAAGCTATGTTTTAATTTTAAAAAGCAAAATAAAATAGTGACTCTCTCTCTCTCTCACACACACACACACACACACACACACACACACACAATTAGCTGTACCTGAACTTCAGTTTCATCTTTAACCTCACCCCGTCTTTATCCTCTTTATCTGTCTTCCTATTCAGCTTGGACCTGGTGGTTCAATGCTTCTCTCTATCTTACTTGCTTGCATACTCATCTTGACTTTTGCTGAGGTACCTAGAGCAAAGTCTTCCATTTAGTGGGTACTCAGTAAATGTTTGTTTAATTGAACTGCATTGAATGAGGTTGGAAAAAGAAATTCAATAATAGGCACAGCAAGTAGAATACCAAGTATAAAACATAGCCCTTCTTTATCGTTACACAGACTATGCCTAAAATACTTTTTATTATTTTGCCCATTTTTTAGTTTCATATTTTAAGAGATGCATTGATCAATTCTAGGGTGACTAGAAGTCTATTTTAAATACTTTGTATTAGTTTTGTTCTCTCTCTCTCCCTCTCTCTCTCTTTCAAATAAGAATTAGAAACATCTATATGCTGCTTTTTTCACTTAAATTACATCAGAAACATTTTACTAAGTCATAAATATGTAGAGCAATACACAAAATTATTTTGACAGTTTCCATCAAAAAATCATGCAGATTATTTCCAGCTTTTCAAAGAACACACTGATAAAAAATGTGGTGTGAGAGAGCCTAACCATTTGATCATTTACATAGAATATCACATACAAATACTGGGTGAGAGGATATAAATGTTTGTGCTTATTGATACATATGGAAAAATACTCTCTGGAACTCTAAGAAGCAGCATGTAAAAATGATGGTTTTACCACATCTTTATCAACATTAACTTTTATGTATTTTTTTAACTGCTAATTTGATTCCCCCAAAGCCATGTATCTCATAGGATATTTTTAAAGTAACAGCTATGTCGAGATGAAATTTATATGCTAAAAAATTCACTGTTTAATCAAATAAGTAGTTTTTAGTATATTTACAGACTCTATCACCACTGTCTAATTTCAGAACATTTTCATAACCTCCCCCCAAAATAAATCCCGTACCCATTGAGAATCAGTCTCCATACCCTTTTCTCTCCCCTCGGCAACCTCTAAACTACTTTCTGTCTTTACGGATTTTCTCATTTGGAATATTTCATATAAATGGAATCATGCAGTATTTGTTGTTTTGTGTCTGGATTCTTTCAGAACTTAGCATAATGTTTCCAAGGCTCATCCATGCTGTTACATGTATCAGTACTTCTTTTCTTTTTATGGCCAAATAATATTTCATTGTATGGACATGCCACTATTTGTTTATCCATCCATCAGTGGATGGATATTTGGGTTGTTCGCATTTTAGGTTATATGCATATGCTACAATGAACATTTTTGCACAAGATTTTGTGTGGACATATGTTTTCAGTTCTCTTGCATATATGATATTCAGGAATGGAATTGCTGGGTCATATGATAAGTCTATATTTAACTTTTTGAGTAACTGCCAAACCATTTTCCAAATTGACAACACCATTTTACGTTCTCATCAGCAATTTTGTAACTTATCCACATCCTTACCAACATTTATTATTGTTCATCTTCATACAATATTATAATTTTTACTGTAGAACAATCCAAGTGGGTGTGAAGTATCTCATTATGATTTTGTTTTGTACTTTCCTAATGACTAATGATGTTTAGCATCTTTTATGTATTTATTGACCATTTGTATATATATTTTGAAAATGATCTATTCAAATCCTTTGTCCGGTTTTTAATTGGATTATTTGTTTTTACTATTGAATTTTGTAAATTCTTTATATATTCTTGATATATAAAGAATTTACAAAATTGGATATATATATATCTTTTCTCCCATTCTGAAGATTGTCTTCTCACTTTACAATTCCTTTAAAACACAAAAATTTTAAGTTTTGATGAAACATAATTTATCTATGTTTTTCTCTTGTTGCCTGTGCTTTCGGTGTCATAACTAAAAAACTTGCCTATTCCAAGGTCATGAAGATATGTGCTTATGGTTCCCTCTAAGAGTCTTATAATTTTATTTCTTACATTTATGTCTGTGAATTATTTTTCATGAAAAATTTTTAAATTTTTATTGAAATATAACACACATAAAATGCACATAAGTATTCAAGTTGATAAATTTTTGCAAACTGAACATTCCCGTGTAATTAGCACCCAAATCAAGAAATGTAGCTTAAGCAGCATCCTATAATTCTTTCTTTTCAATTACAGTCAATCCTCCCCCACACACACTTTTCAAAGGTATACCGACTTTTAAAAGCATAGCTTAATTTTCCATATTTTTACACTCTATATGAATGTGATCATATTGTGTATTCTCATTACTATCAGTTTTCTTTGGTTTGACCTTATATTTATAGGATGTATCGATATTGTATGTAGTCGTGAATTATTCATTTTCTTTGCAGAAAGTATACAGTTTTGTGATTACACCATAAGTTAATTTATCTGTTGATTAGATAGTTTGGATAGTTTCCAATTTGGGGCTTTTATGAATAATATCTAGTTTGTGTCTTTTGGTGGATATATGTATGCATTTCTGTATGTGTGTGTATGTATGTGTATATATGTGTGTGTGTATATAAATATAGATATATATATACATACATATATATATATGTATATCTATATATATATACGCTAAACTTTTAGGTCATAGGGTATGATATACTCAGCTTTAGTAGATGGTGCTAAACAATTTTCCAAAGAGGTTGCACCAGTTGATATTTTATAGCTGTCAAAGTAAGAGAAAGAAGCAGCTAATTTAGAGTTGTAGTACTGCAGATGAAGTGGAAGCAGAGCCCATAGGATTTACTAATACTGGTGTAAGAGAAGAGAGAAAGAAAGGCTTACTCTTAGATCTTTGACCTGAGAAAATGGGTGACTGATGGTGCCATTTATGAAACGGAGAAGGGGAAGAGAAGTTGATTTGGTGGAATAGGAATTATATTCTTATATTCTATATTCTTATATTCTTTTTATATTCTAAGAGTTAAATATCTGTTGGATGTCAAGTGTAAATGTTTAAGAGGCCTTTCAGTAAGGACCATGCTGATCATATACATTTGAGCATCATCAATATATATACTGGTATTCAAAGCAATGAAATTGGGAAAGGTTACTTAAAAAGACAGTGTAGATGAGAAAAAAGAACAACATTTAATGGTCACAAAGAGAAGGAAAAGATGATAAAGAAAATTGAAAAATATGAGTCAGTTTAATAAGGCAGAAAGAAAGCCAGGTGATTGGGAATTTCATAAAGTAAATAATTGAAAAGAGCTGAGTGTACACTATAAGAAGAACTTGATAAAACTTACTAAGAAATTTTTAGCTGATATATTTCAACCATAAACATACAATTATAACTATAGTTTACACCAAGTTAATTCTGTATTACTTCCCCTTCTCTCCTAACCAGGCTATTAATGAAGTAGAAGGATCAGACGTCCTAGGCTATTCCTCTTCTTTTGTCCCTCTCCTGCATTGCCCATTCTTTTTAATTTAAGTGGGTTCACCAGAAAAGAGTCCCTTCCAAATATTAGAACTGATATAATACTGGTACAGAGCTCTTTATTCATCTAAGAGCAACTGCTCCCTATGTGGTCACTAAAGCAGGAAGACACTGTCTTCATTATTTCAGATGTTATAGACATATCCTTCTTCTTGTGTTTCTGCATTGAAATAGAATATAAACCTTTAGGTATAACTTCCCATTTGGATTGTGATACCTCAATATGTATACACTAATCAATCAGGAATTGGCTTAGTTTATCTATACACAGATGCTCCTCAACTTATGATGAGTTACATCCTTATAAACCCATCATAAGTTGAAAATATTATAAGTCAAAAATGTATATAATATACACAAACCTACCAAACCATCATAGCTTAGCTGAACTTACTTTAAATATGCTCAGAACACTTAGCCTACGGGTAGGCAAAATCATCTAACACAACGAATACACTTGTAGAGTATCAGTTATTTACCCTTGTGATCACATGGCTGAATGGGATGCTGCTGCCCTACATCACGAGAGAGTATTGTGCTGCATATCACTAGCCCAGGAAACATCAAAGTTCAAAATTCTTAGTGCATTTTTACTGAATGCATTTTGCTTTCAGACCATCATAAAGTTGGAAAATTGTTAAGTTGAACCATTGTATGTCAGGGACTGTCTCTATTGCATTAACTACTAGAAAAATTATTTTCGAATATTTTGACATGTTTTTGACATGTTTTGAATATTTTGAATGTTTTAGACAATAACAATATGGAAAGATTAAAAAGACAAATTGAGTAGGCGATTAGGTGAAATGGGAGATACAACTACAGGCGTACTTTGTTTTATTGTGCTTCACTCTATTGCGCTTCTCAGATGTCGCATTGTTTATAAATTGAAGGTAAGACCTTGCAACAACTCGCTTTATTATAACACTCACTTTATTGCAGTGGTCTGGAACCAAACATGCAGTATCTCAAAAATATGCCTGTATAATGAAATAAAATTTATCTCAACAATTTCTCCTAAATATTTTTTAAGTCAGTAGTTTTTAGTATAATCACATGTTGTATATCCGTCACCACCATCTAATTTTAGAACATTATCACCCCAAAAAGAAATCCTGTACACATTAGCAGTCACTGTCCCATTTTGTGGGATGTCTTTTCACTTTCTTGATGGTGTCCTTTGGAGCTCAAAAGTTTTTAATTTTGATTAAGTCCAGTATATCTGTGTTTTTTTCTAGTTGCTTGTGTTTTTGATGTCATATATAAGAGCCCATTGCTTAATCCAAAGTCATGAAGAATTAAGGCTATATTTTCTTCCAAGAGTTTTATAGTTTCAGCTCTTACATTAAAGCTCATAAATTTTTGTTGAGACTGAACATTTTAAATAATATAATGTGGCAACTCTGGAAATCAGATTTCATCACTCACAGTTTGTTGTCACTGCTATTTGTTGTTATTGCTGTTCGTTTAGTGAATTTTATGAACGAATTTTATAAAATCTGTGTATTTTTTGTTGTGTGTAGTCACTGAAGCCTCAGCTTGGTTAGCTTAGTTGTCAACTAGTGACTGGACAGAGATTCTTCACATGCCCGGAAATAATAAGTCCCCCAGCTATTGTTGAGGGGCTTTGTGTGCCTGTTGAGGCACATCATCAACCCTCATGCAGTTGACAACTCTGCCTTAGCCTTTACTTATTGCTTCTGCAGAGCCTCAAGGTCAGCCAGAGGTGAAAGATTAGGACCTTTTCAGGTCTTTCCTGAGCATGCACACATCCCTCTTCATACATGTGACCATCTAGAGTCCCAAGAATACGATGGAGCTTTTCAGAGGCTCTTATGGACATTTCATCCTCCAGATTTTACTTTAAGTTTTTCAGCTTTACCTTAATTTTTTAAAATTGTCTTCTCCAATTATTATTGCTGTCCCGGGAAGTTGTAATGTTAAACAATTGTTGTGGATAATTTTCCACAGATGTCCAGGACAAAGGTTATTCACCATAAGCTAGTTCTGAGTCAGGTTTATAAGACTACTGTGGACCTGGGGTGGAGTTCTAAAAAAGTTAATTTTGACAATTTTTTTTTACATGTAGAAGCTATTAGATCTTTATAGTCAATACCATCAATCTTTTCCAACGTGATATAATTGACAAAATTATTTTCTATCCTAAATTCAAATATTTATCTTTCTCTAGCTATCTTATAATGTCATATTTATATTCATTATTTTGCAGTGTTTTCTTCACATTGTTAATCAACTCTCTGAGAACCCATTTGAGAAAAAAAAACTTCCTTTCTCTACTGCTTTGAAATTCTAGCCTTCTTAAATACAATTTTGGACTCTTTATTTCCTTCCAGAGATCTGTTTGTCAATTTGTGCACTGGTATAAAATCATTTTATTGTTGTAAAATTAAAACATTTTAATATTGTGCAACACAAATGTTCCCTTCTATTACTTTCTGTTTTTCAAAATTTCTTGAGGATTTTTATCCATTTGCTATTCCAAATAAATTTTAGATTTATTTTGTCAAATCTTGTTCCTAAAATAAATGAGAATTATAATCTGGACTCTCTTTAAAATTATATTAAACTTATATGTTAATTTAAGAAAATTGAAATTTTGTAATACCGATTCAGCAAATATATAGACATACTAATTTATTCACATTTATTTTATGACACTTCATGAAGTTTTGGAGGTTTTTTTCCCAAATAGATCCAAATTATTCTGTAAATTTATTCTTAGGTAGTGTATATTTTATTATTATCATTGTGAACATAACCCTTTTGCTATATATTTTCTAAGTATTTTTCTATTATAAATGCAATTTTATTTATTTATTTTTTTAATTTATTTTTTAGGTGAGGCAAACCTTGGTTGACCTCACAGATTGCAAGGACCTTTTCAGCTTACAAAATCTCTTATTTTTTATCTTTTACACCTACAGCAGCTGGTCTTCCTAGGCGGTCTCCCATCCAAGTACTACACAGGCCCGACCCTGCTTAGCTTCCGAGATCAGACGGGATTGGGCTTGTTCATGGTAGCATGGCCGCAGACAGCTTTACCTATTTTAAAGGTTGAGGTGCAAAAATATTCCTCTTCTTTTGTCCCTCTCCTGCATTGCCCATTCTTTTTAATTTAAGTGGGTTCACCAGAAAAGAGTCCCTTCCAAATATTAGAACTGATATAATACTGGTACAGAGCTCTTTATTCATCTAAGAGCAACTGCTCCCTATGTGGTCACTAAAGCAGGAAGACACTGTCTTCATTATTTCAGATGTTATAGACATATCCTTCTTCTTGTGTTTCTGCATTGAAATAGAATATAAACCTTTAGGTATAACTTCCCATTTGGATTGTGATACCTCAATATGTATACACTAATCAATCAGGAATTGGCTTAGTTTATCTATACACAGATGCTCCTCAACTTATGATGAGTTACATCCTTATAAACCCATCATAAGTTGAAAATATTATAAGTCAAAAATGTATATAATATACACAAACCTACCAAACCATCATAGCTTAGCTGAACTTACTTTAAATATGCTCAGAACACTTAGCCTACGGGTAGGCAAAATCATCTAACACAACGAATACACTTGTAGAGTATCAGTTATTTACCCTTGTGATCACATGGCTGAATGGGATGCTGCTGCCCTACATCACGAGAGAGTATTGTGCTGCATATCACTAGCCCAGGAAACATCAAAGTTCAAAATTCTTAGTGCATTTTTACTGAATGCATTTTGCTTTCAGACCATCATAAAGTTGGAAAATTGTTAAGTTGAACCATTGTATGTCAGGGACTGTCTCTGTTGCATTAACTACTAGAAAAATTATTTTCGAATATTTTGACATGTTTTTGACATGTTTTGAATGTTTTGAATGTTTTAGACAATAACAATATGGAAAGATTAAAAAGACAAATTGAGTAGGCGATTAGGTGAAATGGGAGATACAGCTACAGGCGTACTTTGTTTTATTGTGCTTCACTCTATTGCGCTTCTCAGATGTCGCATTGTTTATAAATTGAAGGTAAGACCTTGCAACAACTCGCTTTATTATAACACTCACTTTATTGCAGTGGTCTGGAACCAAACATGCAGTATCTCAAAAATATGCCTGTATAATGAAATAAAATTTATCCCAACAATTTCTCCTAAATATTTTTTAAGTCAGTAGTTTTTAGTATAATCACATGTTGTATATCTGTCACCACCATCTAATTTTAGAACATTATCACCCCAAAAAGAAATCCTGTACACATTAGCAGTCACTGTCCCATTTTGTGGGATGTCTTTTCACTTTCTTGATGGTGTCCTTTGGAGCTCAAAAGTTTTTAATTTTGATTAAGTCCAGTATATCTGTGTTTTTTTCTAGTTGCTTGTGTTTTTGATGTCATATATAAAAGCCCATTGCTTAATCCAAAGTCATGAAGAATTAAGGCTATATTTTCTTCCAAGAGTTTTATAGTTTCAGCTCTTACATTAAAGCTCATAAATTTTTGTTGAGACTGAACATTTTAAATAATATAATGTGGCAACTCTGGAAATCAGATTTCATCACTCACAGTTTGTTGTCACTGCTATTTGTTGTTATTGCTGTTCGTTTAGTGAATTTTATGAACGAATTTTATAAAATCTGTGTATTTTTTGTTGTGTGTAGTCACTGAAGCCTCAGCTTGGTTAGCTTAGTTGTCAACTAGTGACTGGACAGAGATTCTTCACATGCCCGGAAATAATAAGTCCCCCAGCTATTGTTGAGGGGCTTTGTGTGCCTGTTGAGGCACATCATCAACCCTCATGCAGTTGACAACTCTGCCTTAGCCTTTACTTCTTGCTTCTGCAGAGCCTCAAGGTCAGCCAGAGGTGAAAGATTAGGACCTTTTCAGGTCTTTCCTGAGCATGCACACATCCCTCTTCATACATGTGACCATCTAGAGTCCCAAGAATACGATGGAGCTTTTCAGAGGCTCTTATGGACATTTCATCCTCCAGATACTTAAAGTATCTGGAATAGATTGGCCTTGAAAAGTCAATTTTAGTGGTTTTCTTCCTTGTTTTAGAACAGTTATACATAATGATTTTATTTATTTATTTTTTTAATTTATTTTTTAGGTGAGGCAAACCTTGGTTGACCTCACAGATTGCAAGGACCTTTTCAGCTTACAAAATCTCTTATTTTTTATCTTTTACACCTACAGCAGCTGGTCTTCCTAGGCGGTCTCCCATCCAAGTACTAACCAGGCCCGACCCTGCTTAGCTTCCGAGATCAGATGGGATCAAGCTTGTTGTTCAGGGTAGCATGGCCATAGATCAAATGCAATTTTATTTAGTGTATATTTTGAACTTGCTTATTTGTTCTTGGACATTTCATAATGTGCAAATAATGGTACCTCTTACGCTTTGTTCAGATAAGTTTCACTCATTCTTTAAACCAGTTTCATTTGTCAGAATAATTTTAAATGTCAATGGCGATTATAAGCCTCCTCCCTTATTCTTGACTTTAGTGTCTTTCTCATTCAGCCCTCATAAATGACATCTTCTCTTGGTGTGACTTACATTTTCCATATCAAATTAAGGAAAATTTTCTCTATTTTTAAGAATCTATGAGTCTAAAAAATATTAATGAATATTCAATTTTAGCTTTTCACAATTGGTAAGAATCATCATATTACATTTTGTCTTCTTTTACCTGTTACATTAGATTTCCTGTAGTAAAACATTTTTAATTTGTCTAATAAACTCTATTTGTTCATGGTGAATCATTCTTTAATACACTACTAGATATTATAACTTACTAGTGCTTTATTTAGGATTATTACTTCTCACTATGAGTGAGATTGATTTGTAGCTTTCTTTTATGTCATTTCTGTCAGGTTTTGTTTCAGAGGCTCTTATGGACATTTCATCCTCCAGATACTTAAAGTATCTGGAATAGATTGGCCTTGAAAAGTCAATTTTAGTGGTTTTCTTCCTTGTTTTAGAACAGTTTATACATAATGAAAATTGTTATTAAAACTTTTTTTTAATCACTTGGAATAATTATCTGGGCTAAAGTCTCTTTCAAAAGCAATTTTTTTGTCAGCATTTTGAACTTATTTCTTATACATTGCTTTATTTGGGTTTACTGTTCTTCTTGAGTCAATTTCAGTTATTTGTATTTTCCCAGAATCAGAGGAATCATAGAATGATCTCACTTCAGGAATAATAGCATCAATTTACCAATAAAATTCCCATTTCTGATAGACTCCAAAACAACATGAATCAGTAAACTCAAAAAAATATAGTTTTAGTCAGCTCGAATCCTATGTCGATTAGGTTGACAAATTCCTGTGTGGCTGCAATCTCCATTGTCTCTGAGTCTATGTTCCAATGTTCTCCATGGTGGCTCAGTAAAAAATATCTAACAAAAGTGATTCTAGAGCACTTTGTAAATTCACTGATCTAAACAACTACTTCATATTAAATAATGCATGAGTAAACAGAGACAAAGAGTACAGTACATTTTTTTATCCAGAAGAAATTACTGACTTGACAAAGCAGCATAGGTGTGACGTGTGAGGTAAAGAGGGCAAACCACAAACAGTGAACACTTGCCTGGTTTAGCTCACATTATCTCAAGTTCTAACTTTCCTAGAGATTCACTCAAATGAAATATTAAAGGTTCTATTGAATTTCCAACAAGTATAAATTCTCCATGCCCAAGTATGGCTCTAGGCAACGGGAAAACAAATAACAACAATAAACTATGTTTTTCCACACAGCCTAGACTATTCGTTGGAGATGATTTAAAAAAAACAAAAAAACAAAAAAACAAAAAACCTTTCTCTGCTGCTTGGGTTGACCAGAAGTTCACTTCAAGGAGCAGACACTCACTTATCAGAGCAGTTTGCTTTTCTCAAACCCTTGTCCTTTCCCCTTCCTTTTCAATTTTAGCTTTTAGAAGGTCTAGGCCCGTTATTCTCTGTTTTCCCTTTTTGCTCTATTTTAGTAAATGAGGAGGACAGATGTGGGGTCATAGACACATGAGCAAACCAGAATTTGAGAGACTGAGGTTCCAGTCTTGGGTCCACAGTAATCAGCCAGGACAGTTTGCACATGTGTTTTAAACTTTATCAGCCTCAGTTTCTACCTTTCTAAAACTGAAATGGCTGTACTTTATAAGGTAAATTTTGAAGTCCTTCCCAGGTTAATACTCTGATTCAAGAAGGAAAGTGCTATTCTAGAGTTTCAATCATGGCTAAGTATAGAGTCTACCATCTGGAGTGCTAGTCTGAGAAACTGATGGAAGCTATCTTCAACTGATCGTTCCAGTCTTGACTTCCCCCAACCCTTCTCTTTGAGTTAAATCACCTATAAAAGTTATCCACTGAGTTTACCAACCAGCACAAACTTGAAAGTTTTGCATTTAAGTATTCACGTAAACTGCCTGGAAGAGTTTCTCTCTTTTTGAGAGGCTTGTTTGCTCTGAAAAGCTCAAGGGTTAACAAAAGGTGAGTGAATGTTTGATACAGGCGGGCTCCTGAGGGGACAGGTGGAAGATATAGAGAGTGGGCTAGAAAACAATGCCCGCTTCCCGTGCTTCCCTCCACCCACAAATGACCTGGGATGGAGTTCATTTCAGGGGGGAGGGGAACCTTTTCCAGATCTTTCCGTCTGCAGTCAATCAGGGAGAAAAGGAAAAGCAGGTGTGCTCTCTCTGGCCTCCAGGGCAGCAAAGAGAGAAAGGCTCTCAGAAGCAGCTCTCTTCCCCAACTCAAACTCCCTCCACAGTTACGCTATGTCAATAACCATGAGTTTCTAGAATTTTTTTTTCTGCAGTTGCAATCAATCATCTTTTTAAAAGTGAACTAATAAATAAAAACGATTTCAGATCCTCTTATATGGTACATTGGAAATAAAATAAGAATATGGTAGAGAATAGAGTGGGGTCAGGGAGGAAACAAATTAAATGGAGTGAATATTCAGAGAAGGTCTCTTTTAATAACAGTAGCTATCATTTCTGAACCCTCACTATATGCCAGTCAGATCACATTTGTTATTTCATTTCATCTTTGCAACAGCCTCCTGAAGCAAGGACTGTGGTCTCCACTTACAGATTAAAAAATTGAGGTCCAAGGTCCACAGCTAGTAAGCAGCAGAGCCAGGATTCAAACTCAGATGTGTTTGATTCCAAAGCCTTGTTCTTCTGACAACCATGTTAACCTGCCCTAAGGATGGAAGCTGCCTACTGCACTGGAGCACTGGTCCTCAGCCTGTCTGCACCTGGGAATCATCTAGGGGTGGTGATGGGGCTAGAAGATGCTGACATCTGGACTCAAACCCCAGCAATTCTTATTTAACTGGTCTGGAATGCAGTTTAGACATTTCTATATTTAAAGGCTGCTCAGGGGAGCTAAATTGAGAATCTAGAGGAGGTTCCAGAAGATTCAGGATCATCCTATATGATGGTCCACCCTGGAGCTCCAGCCATCCAATTATCTTACTCCAAGAAAGTACCCCATCTTCTATTTTTGCTCTTCCCTCAGGCCTGCCGGGTATGGCCCTGAGGCTACAGGGCTGGATCGCCATACCACCTGTCAATCAGATGCTGAATATTGCCTGTTAGGCACTGATGGCCATCTCCATTGTATAAATGAGAAAACCCAGGCAAAGACAGGCTAAGTAATTTCCCCAAGGCCATACTACTCCACTGTTAGTAGCACAATTGGGATATAAATCCAGACCCAAATTCCTTCACTGTTAACCACTAGCCTTACCTCTGTCCCTTTAGTTCTGTCTCCTGGTTTCAACTCCTCTGATTTAAACTCAGAGGTTATAAAGATCTAAATAAGAGCCAGTTGAAATACGACCTGATTCCCCTGCAATAAGATGCCCATCAACCAGGCCTCCGAGCCCTCCTGTAGCCCTCTGCGTACCTTCTACCAGAGGAGACTCCCAGCCTCAATTTTCCTACAAAAGCTGCCCTCTCCACAGTATTCCTCTCTCTGCCTTCAAATTTATAAAACACAATTTTCTTTAAACATTTATCTCAAAAGCAACTTCTTTTAAACCCACATTTGCATATAAAGAATAACTATTTTGAACCTGTAATTCTATGTGACGCCCCTTCATTCAGATGACATATGAACATTAATTTCACTAAAGAAGCTCTGGGCTCTCATTGAATGTGACATGGCATTTTCTAGTTTATGAATTGCTTTTTATCCATTGTTTAATTTGATGTCTTTAAAACACTGGGGGTAAGCAGAGCTGATGTCATCTATATTTTACAAAGAAGTAAACTGAGGTTCATAAAAGCCAAGTAATTGATAGAATGAAGGTTCCAACCTGCATTTTTTTTCATTCCAAGACCAGCTCCCTTTTCTCTATGTAAAAAAGCATGAGTACTAGTTTGGTTTTTAAGGGGTGCACTTTCTGCTAATTAGAACAAAACCCAATAATTTGAGTTTGAGTAGCACTTTACAGTTTGCAAAATATTTCCACCATCATTATTTCACTTTGTCCTCATGGAACTCCTGGGAGCCAGACTGAAGGATTGTCTGTATTTTATAATGAGGGTCATTATAAAATACTCATTTGTCCACAGATCACCTTCTCATGAAGTCACACTGACAGGATTTAATCTTCTGTCTCCAACTATTGTTACTCTTACTGAAGATTCACAGTGCAAATTATTCAAGGTAATAAATTATCCCTATGCTCATGCACAATTTAACGAAAACAATATAAGTAGACAAGTTTGAATTCCTTGTCCTACAAATGAAGTAAATAGGTTACTGTGATGTTATATTATTGCCCAGGAAATAATCATTCTCTCCCACCTCCTCCACCGCCGTTTCCCATCCTGAATTGCTTTGGCCTCATGATCGTGGAGTTACATCTACTTAATTTTGAGCTTGGCGATGTTGCTTCCTGGGCCGATGGGGATGCTAATAGGTGTGACTCTGAGCACAGACGTGAAATGTGCTTGCGCAGTTGCACTGCTCTTTGTGCACCTTGGGCAGCCATTTGACCAAGGCAGGGCAGAAGCATGTGGAGCGGACCCAGACCTAGTAAGGAGCTTGAAGCCGAGCCTCGCTAAGGCCAATGTCAATCACATCAATGCGAGGTCATCCACAGATGTATAAGTGAGATAAACGCTAATTGCTGGTGTCTGTTACTGATGTGGTTACCTTGACTGAATAGTTCTTTTTACTAAGGACTGTTTAATTACAGTGCTAGAAACATGGTAAATATTGATTGAGTTAAAATAGTCCTCACCATGGTAGAGCCTATGAACAATCCTGTTTCCTCAGTCCCTGCAATTTCTGAAGAAGATTCTCTTTTCATAAGAAGCAGTATTACACGACCTTAACCTAACTGACCACAGCGTCAATGCCTGGTTACTCCTTCAGAGAGACAAGAATCAGGAAAAAATATTCCAACTTCAGCTTCACTCCAATCTGAGGGGCAAACTAAACCCTTGGCTTTAGAGGAAACTAAACGAGATTTGGGGGTTCAGGGAAGTCGTTCCACATGTAATATGGTTTAATATGTTTCTATCAATCTTGGCCCACTTTCTTCCATGTCATTCATTTTTAACAATTATTGAATAATTCTTTATTACTAAGCTTTATTGATTTGAAAAAAATTCTGTAGAATTCCAAATCCCATAGAGAAAGACCCAAGTGGCATGGCCTTTGTCCACATAGGGAGGAGAGGGTTGCCGTGGCTCCCATTGAGCCCAGTCATTCAGGCTTCACCTGGATGGCCACTAAAACCTGGCCCTATGGTTTTTTCCCATAGGTGGGCACACAGAAAGGGTATGATCAAAGAAACACAGGCTACTTTTCAACCTCATTTTGAGTTATCCAAGAAAGGAATTCACCCGATAACACTTTGATGGCTGTCTCCTCCTGTTTTTCAAAACACTGAAGAGAAGCAGAAAGCCAACTTCTCTCCTGGAAGCCTGAGGCAATTGCTTAGGTGAGGAGGTACACACTGTGCAAAAAAAGGAGAAGGAGAAGGAGAAGGAAGGAGAAGGAGAGGAAGAGAAAGAGAAAGAACAAGAAAAGAAGAAGAGGAAGAGGAGGAGGGGGAGGGGAGGCAGAGGGGGAAGAGTAGGAAAGGGAAAAAAGCAAAAGAAAAAAGATAATTTAAATTGACTTAGATCATTAATTTCGTAAGCATAATTATATCAAATCCTATAATTAATTGCATTGACTTGCACAGCACAATGAAAATTTACCGAAAAGGTAGAGACATTTGCATCATCAGTGAGAGAGAGTTATCTTTACTTGGCTGTGCCCCCAAATATTGACAGCTCGGTTTGCACTGTGTAGCACTCTTGTCTCCCTTTCCTAATCACAGCTCTTAGATACTGAGTCCTTCTGTGTCAGGCACTGAGGTAAGCATTCTAAGTGTATTACATTATGAATTCTCCAGGACAACACTGTAAAAGAGACTATTATCATTCCATTTTACAGAAGAGAAAACGGAGAGGTCTACAGAGCTTAAGTGATTTCTCTGGGGTCAAACAGTAACTAAAACAGTCGGAGTTAAATTATGTTCTCCTTTCACGCTTTACCGCCACCCCATCCCCATCCCCACCCCCACCCCTCAGACTGTCTACGGGCAGGAGGGAGGAGTGAAGGCTGAACAAAACCAAGAGAAAGCACTTGAGTTGGTTCTGAGAGCTGAGGACCAGTCCTTCAGTGTCCTATTTGACTGACTAAAATGCACCCTGATTCCCGGAGAGGAAGTGGAAAATGACATTTGTTAGATATCTTCTATGGGCCAGGTGCTTTCTTGTAGGTTATCCCATTTCATTTCCATTTCGGCCCTGTGAAGTAGGTATAATTAATCTCATTTTACAGATGAAGGAGCTAAGGCACAAAGATGTTAAATGCCTGGTCCAGGGTCACGGGCAGGGCTGGATTTTGTTCTGTTCTTTCTGAGCCTTTGTCCTTCTCCCACACCAGTGTGATTCCAGGAGGGAATCAACAAAGACACCAATAGTTACCACATACAGTATGCTCTTAAGAGGGGAAAGGTTCTAATAAAGGGGAAAAAATGGTCACTAGTCCCAAGTGTTTGTGTCGAAAACTCTGCCCTATCCCTTTCAATGAAACAACACCATATAAGTCTCCAAGAAAACCGATGTCTGTGTCCACATACACCATCTAAGGGCTGGGAAATGAGGCGGGGGCATGGAGGGCAGTGGGGTAGAGCCCCTGCCTGAAGGAAATCCTTGCCTGTGTGTGGAGGGGAGAGGAGCAGCAGGCACATGTGCAGTAAACCCAGTAAGCACTCGGCCTGAGGCAGGAGCGGTCTGCATTGCTGTGGGGACAGAGGAGGGAGTGTCTATGGCCAAGAAGGGCTTCCCCCAGCCGGTGAGAGATCTGGCTTTGGGGCTGACTTGGAAAAACTACTCCAGCATTAATATATGTGCTACAAGAAGAATCCACAGGGCACAGAAAGGGGTGGAGTGCCTCCCTGACAGTGGGAAAGGTATCAGGAAGGTGCAGGGGTGGGAAGTAAATGACAAATCATATATTAAGGGATGTGGAACCTGCAGGTGGAATCCCGCAGCCAGCATCTTTAAACAAAGGAATGACATGACTGGATGACGGTCTAGAAAGCTTCTCTGGCCATACCAGGGTGTCTGCTTGAAAGAAGGAAGCCAGAGAGGCAGGGGCAAGCCCCACTGGAGGATGATGTGAGGCCCGCCTGACCTCAGACAGGTGCTGTAGAAAGAAGAGCCGGAATCTCCAGCTGTGCTTCTCCACCTGGCTGCGTGTCCAAATCCCTCAGAGCTTCACCAAAACACAGATGCTCAGCCCCACCCTAGACGTACTGAATCACAGTCTCCAAGGTGGGGCTCGGCAAGGTTGTGTTTTAGAAGCACCAAGGTTATTCTGACATTTCTCCTGATGTTAAAGAGGAAGAATCAACTGATATAATGAAGAGCAAACCCTTATGTGAGAAAGGTGGGGGGCAAAGGAGGAGGAGATGATAAAATTGATGCTAATATTTCTAATGATCTCTGGCACGAAGGGCCAAGCTAGAACTCACAGGAGGAAAAGGGACAAGGCCAGCAGTGGATGGGAAATTCACCCCTTCCCAGACATCCAGAGACATGCATGGTCAGTAGTAGAGAGAAGTGAAGGTCAGAGCTGGACTCAAAAATGTGATTGAGACCATGGACTGGGAGCTGTCGGAAAAGATTGCCCAGGTGAGTGTATAGATACAGAACCAGAGGCAACCCAAGATTTACAAGGTAACGAAAGAGGAAAGAGAACGGCGAGAGAAGTTGGAGAGAACCCAGAGAGGGGAATGTGGCAGAAATCCATGGGGAGAAGGCTCTAGAAGGATGCGCTCTACAGCAGGAGTCCCCAATCCCCTGACCTCAGTCCAGTACTGGTCCATGGTCTGTTAGGAACTGGGCCGCACAGCAGGAGGTGAGCGGCGGGCGAGCCAGCGAGGCTTCATCTGTATTTGCAGCCGCTCCCCAGCACTAGCATCACCCCCTCAGCTCCACCTCAGATCATCAGGTGTTAGATTCTCACAGGAACACCGGTCCCTGGTACCAAAAGACTGGGGACTAATGCTACAGAGTCTAGAATTTCAAAGAGGTCGAGGGTCAGGACCAAGCAGAGGCTTCGGAGTTATCTGTTAGGAGTGTCAGTGGAGTAGTTGTGTGTCAAAAGCCAACTGCCCTGGATTGCAGAGAGAACAGGAAGTGAAGGAACGAAGAAAGGTTTTTACCCTCTTGTCTCAGGTCCCAGAGTTGATGTCACCTGTTTCAGAGCTCGTGAAAAAACGAGGTGGATGTGTGCAAATTTAGAAATATTTATTCTTGCATGGGGGAAAAGGGCGGAAGGGGGCTTGTGAGACGAGGAGGTACTTTTATGTAGGGTAAGGCCTTCCAGAGCTGATTCAGCCAGATGACTGAGAAGCAGAGATAAAATGCATAAGGACTGCAGGAAAGAGAAGAAAGGGACAATACAAGATGATCAGAACAAAAATCTCCAACTTTTTTTTTTATATATCTGGAATGCTAATTGTGGAACCAATTAAGGGTGTTATCCCAAACTCACCACTATCAGGAAATATTAAGATTTATGAGATTTAGTTAACAGTTCTTATAGGAATCCATGTTAGATGCCAACCTAGTATGTGCATCGTCGTCTTTAAATGCCTTTCTAGCATTTTCTGATAAAAGTAGCTTGTGTCCCTTGAGAAGACCAACTGTTCCTGTTGGGACTCTGCAGAATCCGTGTGTGTGACAAAGAGGGTGCTACTAGGGAATAAGGAGAGGGGCGTAATGAATCATAAAGGTACATCGATGATCAAATAAAAAGCCTCTGATATTTCAGAGTAAATTTCATGGAAAATGAAAGCACTGTGTTTCAATGAATCAGGCACTGAGAATATTTCCTGAGAAACTAAGTCCATATTTTCATTAAAAAAGAAGAGAGAGAATATGAGCACACCCAAGTGAGAGAGAGAAAAGCTATGGGATTCAAGTACACTGGTGAATTAACATCTTGTGGTAAAAACGCTGCCTGAGAAATTAAAATGATATTTGAAACATAAATCCCTCGTGCTAACAACTCTCGTTATAAGCACCCGCCAGAGTCAACAGACAGAGTTTGTTTGCTAGGAGGTTGTTTCTAGAGGCCAGTTTTTGAGTTCTCGAAAAAACATCTGTGCAAATGCAATAGAAGCCATCAGCGGTTAGGTGTGTTATAAATACATTATTACTTCATTGTAATGGCACACGGGCCTTGGCCAGACTGCAGAATGACCTCACCAGCTGTCAGCCCTTGAGTTACTCTCCTTGAATGAGCATTCAAGATACAGCAGTGACTCTGGAGCAGCTCCGTGTAAACACAGAGGTAATCATAAGAGAGGAACCAGGCACAAATTCATCAACATCCTACAAAGAAGCGGGGAGCCTTGGCCAAAACCAGAAAGACTGAAGAATTCTTCTGTCACACAAAACCACCGTTCAAGCCAGCTCTGAAGAACCTTTTCACGGAACCTGCGAGCTAGCTATCCCCTGGGCTTTCTCACTCTGTCTCCCCTCTCATAAAAGAGGCCTCATGGCCCAAAAGAAGCAAGTCTCCTTCCAAGGAGTCTATTCCTGTAGTGGAAACTCGGAAATGCAGGCCGAAGCTGGGTGGCAAGGGTCCGAAAGCAGCTGGGCTCCTGGCAAAGGTTCTCTGCATACACAGAAAGCCAAGAACTGTGTTTAGGGGTAGTCTTTCCTCTGCAAAGTGAAGGGAAACACTTTGAAGATAAGAAGACTGCCCACAACTAAATGGAAAATGATGGGTGGCCAAGAAGTGTCAGGAGTCATGGAAAAAAAAAAAAAATGTGAGAAGAAGAGAGGGAGCACCTGGAGGTGGGCTGTCTTCACTTAGCTCAAATTTCCAACTGAGCCCTGGGTGTCCTGAGAGGTGGCTAAAGCAGTTTAGATTTAGTCCAGAGATGACACATGGCATGTGCATAGGCCTAGGAGTCAGGATATCTGATGTGGATTTGGGGTCCTACCACAACGGTTTAAGTGTGAAATTCTCTCCCAGTGTCCTTGGCTGTTTCTTATTAAAAGAGGCAAGGGAGGGGAGATTCGTTTCTAATGAATGTGGATATACATCAGGAGTGGCTATTGGAATACTTTCGGGGATGAGCGCTATTAGTAATGTATCTAAAATCAGGATGGGGTGGGAGGAGGGAGAGTTAAAAGGATTTTCTCTCTTTAATGCAAAAAAGGAAAAGAAGTTTCGCCTTCATTTTCTTACTGACAGAAACCCAGAAATTCTATCACATCTTGTGCCTAAGATTCTGAAGAATACAACTAGATAGTTAAGCCCATGAGGACAAAGAATATATTGGTGGTTTTGATCATCAGTGTCTTCCCAGTGCCTAGTGGAGTCCTCAACGCACACAGCTTACTCAAGTAGTATTTGTTGAATGAATGAATGAATGAATGACCACAGCAGTCACGCATGTCCCATGTTTTAGGCCACATACCACACCTAGCTTAAGATGTTACACTTTTCCAGCAGAGCTTCCATCAGCAATTCCTCTCGGCTCACCTGTAGGTGTAGAGCCTTGCTGCAAACTGAGGCATGATTTTTCAAAGATGAGTGTCTTTACATTGTAATCATTTGCACGGTGAGTATTCTATTCAATTAAAATTTTGTACTAATGATTTGGGAAGATATATGGTATAAAAATTTAGTTCAATAAGTATTTAATTCATTTATTCATCTACTCATTCAAGAAATACTAAACAAACAGAAAAAATTAACAAAATGGCAATAGTAAATCCATACCTATTGATAATTATCTTAAATATTAATTGACTAACTTCCCCAATCAAAAGACATAGAGTGAAAAAAAAAAAAAAAAAGACATAGAGCGGCTGAATGGATAACAAACAAAAAGAAAGAAAGAAAAGAAACACCTAAGTATATGCTATCTACAAGAGACTCACTTCAAGGACGCACATAGACTAAAAGTGAAGGGATGGAAAAAATATTCCATGCAATATGAAAGGAGAAATAGATAGCAACACAATAATATTACAGGACTTCAATACCTCACTTTCAACAATGGGTAAGTCATCCAGACAGAGAATCAATGAACAAACATTAGACTTAAATGACATATTAAACTAGATGGATTTAACAGACATTTACAGAACATTTCATCTAACAGCATCCTCAAACACACATGGAATTTTCTCCAGGATAAATCATATATTATGCTACAAAACTAGTCCTAATAAATTTAAGAAAATTGAAATCATATCAGGCATTTTCTTCTGACCACAATCGTATGAAACTAGAAATCAATTAAAAGAAGAAAAGTGAAAAATTCACAAAAATGTGAAGATTATACAACATGCTCCTGAACAACCAAGGAAATCATCTGGTCCTAGGAGAATTAATACCAATCCTTCTCAAACTCTTCCAAAAAATAGAAGAGGAGGAAACACTTTCAAACTCATTTTATGAGGCCAGCATTATCCTGATGCCAAAGTCAGACAAGGACACTACAAGAAAAGAAAATTACAGGCCAATATCACTGATGAACATAGATACAAAAATTCTCAACAAAATATTAGCAGTCCAAATTCAACACATTAAAAGAGTCATACACCATTATTCCAGAGATGCAAGGATAGTTCAACATCCACAAATCAGTCAATGTGATTCCAATTCATGAAGTGAAAGATAAAAATCATATAATCGTCAATATATACAGAAAAACATTAGACAAAATTTAAATACTTCTATGACAAAAATGTTCAACAAAGTAGGTATGGAAGGAACATACTTCAACATAATAAAGGCCATGTATGACAAGCCCACAGCTAACATCCTACTCAGTGGTGAAAAGCTGAACACTTTTCCTCTCAGATTATGAACAAGATGAAGATGTCCCCTCTTGCCACTTCTGTTCAACATAGTACTGGACATTCTGGCCAGAACGATTAGGCAAGAAAAATAGATAAAATGTATTCAAATTGGAAAAGAAGAAGTAAAACTGTCTCTATTTTCAGATGTCATGATATTACACATAGGAAAGCATAAAAACTCCCCCTAAACTCTTAGAACTAATAAATGAATTTAGTAAAATTGCAGGACACAAAATCAGTACACAAAGATCAGTTGTGTTGCTATAAACTAACAAAGAAAGAAATTAAGAATGCAATCCTATTTATAGTAATATCAAAAAGAATAACATACTTAGGAATAAATTTCACCAATCTGAAAATCTTTTTAAAATGGAAGCATTACCATCATGATTATGATTTTGAATTAAATAAGAAATTAGTCCCTATATATACAAAAATATTTGTCATGTTACCAGCAGTTTTAGTCTTGGCAAACGTTCGATACTAAGTATTATAAAATTGACTGGTCTGGGTCGATAGACTTTGATATTGTGCCTTGCAGACTGGAGCTGCTGATGTTTCTGTTGGCCAAAATACTTTAGCATGGACAATCCAAAGGCAAATAGTCACCTTGTCCTTGAAACCAACACAGCAGGGGAGGTGCAAGGGGCAGCGGGCTCAGAGACAGCCATGTCTGAGGGAAGTGGTGGCAAGACTCTAAGCCGTCTGATGCTTAGTGTCACATGAATGAAGCACATCAGTATGGGTGCATCTTACGGGCCTAACATCTCCTGGCTAATGTGCTGCCGGTGTTCTCTTGGGTTTCAAAGGAAAACTAGAATCCATAACTATGTGGCATCAGCCATTGGTGGAAAGTTCCTTATACAAAAGAATGGTGATAATATCTTGGTGGCTTTAAAATTTTTAAATATTTTCAACATCTTTCATAGATATTTCAAGTTTCAGGTGTTTGCTTAATATGATGTTTATAGGACATGTTATTTCTCAATGTAGACAAGTATGGAAACCTTTCAAGTTTCAGGTGTTTGCTTAATATGATGTTTATAGGACATGTTATTTCTCAGTGTAGACATCTACCATCTAATCGAACTCTTATAGAAAACTTAATGGAGGTGGTAAGATGTGTTATTATGTCCATTTTATGAATCAGTTAACTGAGAAGGAGGAAGACTGACAGTAGAGCTAAGACCAGCAATAGAATAGTTGACTCTTCATTCAGTATGATAGATGTTCCTGCTCCTGCTGGACAAAGTGTGCTTGGGCACACTCAAAACTCTCACTTCCAAAAGTCTAGTGATGCACTGTCGAAAATGGTAGCCGTGGGCTACAGGTAGCTACTAAACACTGGAAATGTGGTTAGTCCAAATTGAGGTGTGTTTTTAAGTATAAATTACATTCCAGATTTCGAGACTTAGTAACAAAAAAGAATGTAAAATATCTCATGAATATTTTTATGGTGATTATATGTTGAAATGACATCTTAGCTATATTGGGTTAAATAAAATGTTGAAATTAATTTTACTTTTTTTTTTTTTTACTTCATTGAATGTGGCTGCTAGAAAATTTAAAGTCACAAGTATGGCTCACATTACACTTCTAATGAACAGTGCTGGTCTAGTGAATATCCTGGCTCTTCTTTGGAGGGATTAAGATAGAACCACTCACTTTCTTTTGCAGTGAAACTTCCCTAGCAATGTACACCTTCCTCTCCAGTGTTCTTTCTGTTCTGACAGAGCTATAAGCAAGAACATGATGGCGCACATTGTCACGTGTGCCTGTGACCTTGTCTATTGAAAGAAATAACAGACAGGAAGCTTTGGCTACATTATATTTGAAGAAAATAAATGAAAATGATGCAAACAACAGCTCCCTTTTATTTCCCCTTCCTTTGGGGTCTATGTTTAAGCATCTAGGGATTCTTATTTCAGTCCATTACCAGACTCTCTTCTAGAATGTTTGCCCATTTAATTTATTTTTTTCCTAAACAAGAGTATGAATCCCTACTGCCTGTCTCTCGTCCATCCTTGACCCTTCCAAGGCAATATCTTGGAAGACTTTCATCACACAGGCACACAGAATTGAGGACAAGGAGACGGTCGGATGTTCAGATGTTAGAGGCTGACTCCAAGCTGTGGCTTGTAACGGGCAGTGGTCTAACAGGGTATTTACAGCTCAAAGAAAAAAAAAGAAAGAAAGCAGATTGCTTCCAGAAGCTGTGCATCTGCCGCCCGGTAAGCCTGCTGGTTTGATGCGCTCAACAAAGTGCATGAAGAACTCTCAAACGTCACAGTGATTTGGTTAATTGGGTAAAGATAAGGGTTTCTGAATAGCAGAGTCAGTTTGCCATATTGGCCTGGCACCCAGGGACATGTGATAAAAAAACAGCTCGGCTGTCTGGATGCATCTGAACGCTCAGTTATTTCATAAAGCCTGCACTGTGTGTTTGGAATGCACATTTGCTCTTATGAATAACAGTAATTGTTTGGCTTGGCCTGCCTTTGTGTGACCGCCAGCTGGCAATGACTGGAATCGTGACACATGACACTCCAGCTGTGTCCACATGTTTCTGCCTCGCAGTATCCACTTATATAATTTGCTTTTTTGATCAACAGTTGAGCCATTTAAGGGAACTCATCATATTACACATGCCAGCTACTTCTCTGCAAATACTTCTATTGCAATTTCAAAAGATTTTCATTATTCCTCACTTATTATGGTGCTGTTGCGACTTCATTAAACATAGTGCAGTAAAAGATACATTCCTAATTGAACTTGAGCATTTTTCCCTTGAATACACATAATTACAAGACAATAGCTTAGCATTTAATCAAATGAACCATTAAAATAGTAACTAATGATGGTCTTCCTATGACTGACAGACCTGACCCAGTATCTTTAACTTTCCCCCCATTTTATTAGGCTTGCTATATTAGTTGTCATATGTAATTAGGTTTGTATTGGGGAACTGATAACTACCTGGGTTGTGGCAAAGAATCTTATCTGCTTGAGTACTAACGTTTCTGTTGTGTTACAATCTATTTTCTTCAGAGAGATTTGGAAGAACCAAGCAGAAACTGAACCTGACCCAAAATATACTTGTATTTTTATTACCTTTTCCTGTGAAACTGAAAACATTCACTTAATCCCTCCTTTCTGATACCGAAGAGTAAGGATCACACGCAGTCCTTTCAGCTCTTGGGAAAATTCTGAATTATGCAACCTTGGTAGCACATGGCCCAGCCCGTGAAACGAGGCCATTGTTGTCACCTAAAACTCCTCTTCAACTTCTTTTCTTACTATAGCTTGGGCTTCATTAAGTTGTTGAGTTAATTAAAAGTGATGAAACATCAAAATAGTTGACTGTAGAACCACATGTTGATGGTCTTTACAGCCCAGAGAGATGAGTACTTTGTAAAAATTACTCACAGTGGCTGCTTGAGACCTTCTACTTGGAGAAGGGACGAATTGATTTCATCCATTCTTTTAACACTCAGACTCTCCTGGCTCAGATGGCTCAGATAAGAGGTGAAACATTAGCAATATTAGAGGAATTACACACAGATGTTGTCAAAAAAGGTCAGTGAGGAGGAGAGAGACAAGAAAAGTCACAGATCTATTAAACAAGTTGTCAGGAGGCCTAAATTCTAGTTCAGAATCTACCACTAACTAGTGGTGCTACCTTGGGCAAATAAATATCTTCCTTGTCAATGCATCAGAATGCCTGATTCTTAAAAGGGTGGGGTGAAAGAGAGAACAGAAAGACTGTCCTTCCTAATAAATCGGGTCATTATGAAGATCCAATAGGATAAGAATCACGAAAGCCCTAGGAAAGTATGCAATATTCTATAAATTCAAGATATTATTAATGTATAAAGTAATGGACTTGGAAGTCAAAATTAAGGGATATATAAGTCTTACTGAGGAATATACTTCATCCAAAGCTGGAGGAAAGTGAGAGAGATTAACTGCGTGGATATTGTATTCTGATGGGCATTTGAGAAAGAAAAACAAGTTAGGATTTGCTTGAAAAAGTCATTGTTGGCCAACTTAACATCAGCAAATTTGGGAGCTCAAAGGAACCAGAAACTTTATAGCCAACACGTTCCATTTTGCCAACTAGGAAATTGAGTCACAGCAAAAGGAACTGAATTGCCAAAGTCATGCAGCCACATGGTGTGTGGTGCATGGTGCGTGGTGCAGTGAAGAAACCCAGGTCCCCTGACACACTGATCCAGCCTTCACTATTGGATCTTGGGAGAAAGCATTCTGTCAAAAGACACATAACAAGAATTAAGAGAGTTCCTATGAAAAATCTTTATTTTGCTGTGGGAAAATAAGAAGAGATAAATGGATAAAGTGCCAGACATTGGTGCATGAGATCACAAAACAATAAAAACCAGGATTAACAACCAGTAACAAAAGCTTGTCACATGTCTGGAGGGCTTTGATGAGAGGCATACTGGGACTTAGCAGCCGGCTATTGAGGACTGAGAAGAAGTGGTAAAAGATAGGACTGGTATTGGAATCTTTATCCGATCTGAAGAGTTGGTCCCATGGGGGGAGTAGTCACTGGCACAAAGAATTGTAGCAAATAGTCTCCCATCAGGCACTTGCTAACATTTGGGGGGATTTGGAGCTGGAGGATATGGCACAGCGGCTGCAGCATGCAGACAGCAGCAATGCCTGAAGTCAGGAAGCCAACAATGTCATGGTTCTGGGTGGTCCATCTGCTTTGGAATAAGACCCCAGCAAGCAGCTGGAGTTACCAGAAACAGGGTCCAACTCCAAGGAAAGGAAGCTTACAAGAACTAGAACTGTCTCTGGCATATGTTGGGTACAGTAATGGAGAGCAAGGTATGATATTCTTCTCTTAGCCACATGAACTGGGATTCAGGGCAGACTTTAGTCTTAACAGAATGGCTGGAGTGCAGAACATGGGAACTGGGCAAGCCCATCTCAGAGGGAAGAAGGCACAGGAAGGCTGAGATTGTTCCTAAGCCCACTTAGGACTCCAGGCTTACTGTGATTTGAATCTCTTGAAGCACTCGCTAGTGTATTTGGTCAGACTTGTTGGCTGACAGACTACAGCTTGAAAGTCTATAGTGATTGCTACTGAAATATAAGGAATTTGGGACCTAACAAAATGACTGAAGTCATTTTCCTCAATTATGCAAGGACCTAGTCTTGGATTGTTCTCTAGGGTCTCAGTACTATGAGGGCAGAGACTGTGTCTATGTGTTTGTCATTATATGCCAAGTATCTATCCTGCATGAAGTTAGATACATAGTAGTCATTCAATAAATATAGGGAAAAAAATGAGTAAATATCCAGACTGCTCCCTTCCTCTGTTGGCCATTACAATATTATTTCTCTGATAGTAAGCCCTAACCTAACACTCCTGATAGGCACCCTGGTGCTTTATAGAGTGGTCCAGGTCTATAGCCACAGAACACTCAAAACTGTAGTTGTGACAGAGACTCTTAACTGAAGTGATCATAGGTTAGGAGGAGAGGTTATATGTCTTCCCTTCACCATCACTTTGTCCCTTTTCTTAGAGGTCATAGAATTTTAAGGGAACTCCAGGAGAAAATTTAAATTTATAAAAAAGAGAGCAAAACACCAAATGCTCAAGCAAGTGTATATTTATTTTCTCTTCGATGTTATCAAGAAGTGGGTATCAGGAAGGAAGAACTAGTCCAAAGAGTATCCAAAATGTCAGTGTCTAATTTTATCTGGCTGGATGTTTTAGGAATCAAACTCATTCATTTATTTATACATTTGTGGATTAATTCTCTGTACTTCAATTTCTCCGTTGTAAAATCAGAATGAAAATAATAACTATCTCCTAAGGCCATTGTGATGATTAAAAGAGCTTATAAATAAAAAGAATTAAGAGAAGTTCCTGGTGCATAGTAATGACTCAAAAAAGTTAGCTATCATCATCGCCATCATCATCATTTCCATCATCATCGTAGAATACTGTATAAGTTGGCAGAACATATTGGAATCTAAAGAACTCCCAAATGCAAAAACAAAACTGGTAGGCCTGACAAATATGTCACTTTACCATATCTCTGAATTTTTGCCAAGAAAGCAGCAATGAAGGGTGTTTGGAAGTCTAATATTGCCTATTTTCACAGTAACTAGATTCTTGGGCCTTGCTGAATCCAAAGGTAAACCAAATTTATTTTGAACCACAGCATAAACCTTTCTCAGTTCCAATACTGAAAAGATCAAAAAGATGGCTACAAAGGAAATTAGGGGTTAAGCTATTCACAGGTAACAATATAATTAAAGCAGCCATTTGCTTTGGTTCTAGGAGAAATCCAAATGATCAGCCCTTAACCCTAATTGCTAAGCAGGGAAAAGGTATTACGTTCTTTGGTACATAAACAAAACAATATTCATCTCTGCTATTATCTCGTTTACAATGTCTGGAATAAAATTTTAAAAGTATAAAGCTTATGAAAAAGTAGGAAAATATAACCATAATTAAAAGTAAATAGACAATAAAAGCAGAATTATAGATGATATAATTATTAAAATTAATAAAGAACTTTTAAAATGTGTGAAAGAATTTACAGGAAAAGATGGGTATAATGGATAAAGAGATGAATTATTTCAGAAAAGCAATGTAAAATATAAAAAATAAATGTAAAATTTTCAACTGAAAAATACAATTTCTGGAATAAAAGATTCATTGAATAGGCTCATAACAGATTGGACTGTGTAGAATATAGATTAAATGAGCTTAATGGAAGCTCAGTAGAAATGATTCAAACTAAAGAAGGGCAGGATGAAGGATTAGAAAAAGAAAGGTAATTTTTAAGATAATATCAAGAAGTCTAACATACATATATTAGAAAACCCAGAAGAAGAGGAAAGAGAGAATAAGGAATAAAAATATATTTGAAGAAATAATTGCCAAAATATTTTCCAAGTTTAATAGGAAAAAACAGCTTACAAATATAAGAATGTCAATGAACCCCAAGCAGGATAAATAAAAATCATACCTAAGCACATCATGATCAAATTTCTGGAAACCAAAGGTAAAGAGGAAATTTGCAAAATCAGCCCGAGGAATAAGAATATACATTTCATACTAGAAAACGATGAAGAGAAAAATGGTTGACTTCTCATCAGAAATAACACAAGCCAGAAGACATCTTCAAAGTACTAAAAGATAAAAACACATCAAACTAAAATTATATATCCAGTGAAAATATTCTTCAAAAACAGAACTGGAATAAGGTAATGGCTAGATAAACAAAAACTGACAGAATCTGTCACCATAAAACCCCTGCCAAACAACAACAACAACAACAAAAAAAAAAACGTTAAAATCCTCAGGCTTCATGAAATACTAAGTGGAGAGTCCAATCTACAGGAAGGAGTGAAGACATCAGAGATGGTAAAATTGTAAGTAAATAAAAACATATTGTCTCTTCTTAAATTCTTTAAAAGACAATTCTTTAAAGCATAAATAACAGTAGTAATACTTTCTGGAATTTATAATATGTGTAAAATCAAAATATAATAGCCTAAAAAATAGGAGGGAGGTAAATAAATATATACTGATACAAAGTTATTGTATTATACTTGAATTAGTATTAATTCAAGGTAGGCTGATAACTTAAGAATGCATATTTAATTCCTAGAGAAATCACTTTAAAAACTGAAAAAGATGTATAGCAAAAGAAGACAAAGAAGTAAAAGAATAGGAACAGATAGAACTAACAGGAAAAAACAGCAAGATATAGACTCAACCATATCAACAATTATAATAAATGTAAATAAAATACTACAATTAATTAGTATAAATTTTTAGACTGCATAAAAAGGCAAACCTGTTAGAAGGAAATGCTCTTTAAATACAACAATACAGATTTTTTAAAGTAAAAGGATAGGAAAGCTCTATCATGCAAATACTAATCATAAAAAAAGCTGGGATGACTATATCAATATCAGACAAAGGAATAGATTTCAGGAAAGGAGTATCACCAAATAAAAAGAGGTATATTTAACAATGACGAATGGATTTAATTCATTAGGAAGCCATAGATAAGTATGCACCTAATAACAGAGCTTCAAAGTATGAAGGTCAGAAATGACAGAAGTTAAGTGACAAATAGATAAGTCCACGATTGTAATTGAGGACTTTAACACTACTCTTTCAATGCTTGATAGAGTAAGTAGAAAAGTAAGCTGTAAGGATATAGAAGACGTGTACAACACTGTGAACCGATTTGGCCTAACTGATATTGATACAGTACAATGACCAATAAGAATCCATATTCTTACCAAGTGTAGTTGGAGCCATCAACAGTATAAATCACATGATGGGGTAAAAAATAAGTCTCAATAAATTTAAAAGAATGTATGTTACAAGAAGTGTGTTCCCTGACTACAGTGTAAATTAGATGCAGATAAAAATAAGATACCTAAAATATTCCCACATATTTGAAAATAATAAACTTACTTCTAGATAAACTATGTATCAAAGAAGAAACCACAGGAAAAATTAAAACATATTACAACCTGAATAATAGTGAAAATAGAACATATTAATATCTGGGGGAATATTGAGGAAAAGCCATAGGTTTAAATGCTTATATTAGAAAAAATAAAAAACTTTCATATCAATGACCTAAGCTTCCCAGGTAAGAAGAGGAGCAAATTAAACCAAATGTAAGTATTAAAAAAGAGATTACAAATAGGTAATAGGAGAAATCAATGATATAG
Source organism: Pteropus alecto (assembly GCF_000325575.1). Lineage (NCBI taxonomy): Eukaryota > Metazoa > Chordata > Mammalia > Chiroptera > Pteropodidae > Pteropus > Pteropus alecto. The sequence continues at coordinate 5,010,657 of NW_006434709.1, read as the reverse complement.
AAAGCAGAGAAAGAATAGCAAAAATCAACAAAACCAAAACTAACTTCTTAAAGGATCAACAAAATTGCTATATCTCTATTCCAGAACAAAATAAATAGAATAAAATAAAAAATAGAGAAAACAGAAATTACCTGTTTCAGTAAGGCAAAAAGTAGTATTGCTACAAATCTTACAGACATTTAAAAAATAACTAGGAATATTATGAAAAATGTTTACTGAAGAATAGAGCCAACTTAGTAACATGACCAAATTCCTTAAAAATACTATTTATGAAAACTGGCCCAAGAATAGCCTTGATTTATCTATTTTTCTTAAATAAATTGCATTTGAAATTTAAAATATCTTCCCACAAAGAAAGCACCAGGCCCAGATGGCTTAATTAGTAAGTTCTATCAAACATGTAAATAAGAAATAATTTCAAGCCTCCTGAACTTTTTCAGAAAATGAAGGAGAGACAATTCCTAATTTATGAATCCAGCATAAATCAAAGGAAAAAATTGCAGGGTAATATTTCTCAGAAATATAGGTACAAAAATATTTTAAATATTAGCAAAATTAATCCATAATATATAAAAAGAATAATATATCATGACCAAGTGAGGTTTATTCCAAGAATCCAAGGTCGGCTTAACAATCAAAATTAGTCATTACAATTCATCATATTAATAACATAATGGAGAAAACATATGTTAATTTCAATAGAGGTAGTAGAAGGGTTTAACAAAATTCAACCTCCATTCATGGTAATACCTGTCAGAAAACAAGAACTAGAAGGAACCTTCCTCAATATGATAAAGATTCTGGTGTGTGTGTGTGTGTGTGTGTGTGTGTGTGTGTGTGTGTGTATGTGTGTACTAGATATATATTCATATTTAAAAACTACAGCTAGCATCATAATTAATGGTAAAACATTGAATATACTTTCCAGAAGAGGCCAAGGTAAGAAAGTCTATTCTCACTACTGCAAACAAACAAGTAAATTTTAAAAATAATAAGTAATAAAGACACAAATTGAGAAGAAAAAAGTAAAACTATCTCACAGATTACAAGATTATTTATGAAGAAAATTCAAAGAAATGTTTAAAAAATACTAGAACTAAAAAGTTAATTTAGCAATACCACAGATACAAGGCCAATATGGGAAAGTCAATTCTATCTGTATTTACTGGCAACGAATATTTAGAAAATGAAATTTAAAGTACAATGCTATATATGGCCAATTGAATTTTTAAAATCATATGAAATTATTTAGGAATAGATTTAACAAAAGGAGCATAAGCCATTTACTTTGAAAGCTATAAATATTGCTGAAAGTTATTAAAGAAGACCTAAGTAAGTGGCCTAAAATGAAAAAAACTAACAGGAGAATGAACAAATAAGTTAAGATATAGTCATACAATAGAATACTACAGAACCGTGAAAAAGAATAAACTTCTGCCACATGTCACAGCAACAGACATAAGGTTAAGCTGAAGAAGCCAGACACTAAAGAGTATACGTTCATAAATCATTTTTATATAAAGTTCCAAAAAGGCAAAATTAAATTATGGTGATACACATCATTAGAATAGCTACCTTTGGGGATAATTACTGGAATGGAGGCATGAAGGGATTTCTGTGTTTGCTGGTAATCTTCTGTATCTTAATCTTGATCTTGAACTGTACAGATACACAGTGGTGTGTTTTGTCACATCTGTGTTCACTTTGTAAAACCTCAAGTAACTTATAGACTGGAGATTTACACACTTAATTTATGTGTGTTATACTTAAATTAAAAAGTATAAAAGGAAATGCTCTCTCCAAGCCAATTAGCCCATGCAGAAAACCCAGGTGGAGAAGGCACAGCCCAGCTGAGGTCCCATCTGAAAGGCAGTATCAACCACCAGACATGTGAATTGTGCCATCTCCAGATGGTTCCAGACTTCAGCCTTCTTGTAGTAAAGGCAAACTGTTCCTGCCCTGTCCTGCCCAAATTCATGACCCACAGAAACCATGAGAGATAACAAAATTATCATTTTTGTAGGGTGATTGTTTCTGCAAGAAAAATAACCATAGAACATCAATTGGCAGTGCCACTAGCAAAGTGTGAAAATGGTTGTTTCACTGTACCTACACTTGCACCCAAGTTCACCATCTTCAAAAACCTTTGCTGATTTGATTACTGAGAATTAGTGCCTTACTTTCTCATGTTTTGGTGAAGTTGAACTCTTTTTTTCCTACATATAAGTTAATTCTATTTTTTTCTTTGGGACTTTTAATGGTCATATCCCTTGCTCATCTACATTTTGGGAACTTTGTGCTTCAGTTAACAATTTGTTTGGATTCCTTATATAATAAAGATTTAAAAGGCCTTTCATTTTTTTCAGATGAGAAAAAGAGAGTCAGACACAAATTCTGCATGAGACTCAGAACACTGAACATTTGGTCAATTGCAGTAGCGTAGCTTGTTTTCTCCTTCACTGATTTGTTGAATGGTGTTTGGCCCTTGGGATGGCCTTGGTTTTCTATAGTAGAAATGTTCCCAAGAGGGCAGTAAGCTAATGGTGATGATAGGAGGCTCTATGATCCTTAAGAATGAGAATAAAATGCTTGGCAAAGCATTTGGTGAATTCAGTGAATGCCTTGAACATAGGGAAAAGTATTCTGTTGACACTTTAGTTTAATATTAAAATATTATTCAGTGTTTTTCCATAAATTACCATTTAATGCAGAGGAAAGCAAATGAATGTGATGGAAGAATCTAGAGCAGAGAGCTCTTTCTATGAAATCTTAGATTTTATCTTTAGGATTCATGCAAAGATTATATTCCATTTCTTTTCATGTTGATATTAATACAAAAAATATTTTTGCCCCCAAAATTAGAAACTAAAGAGAGACATGCTATGTTTCCATTAGGTTTTTGGCATCCCAAGAGCTCTGCCATATTCATCTGGGAACACTTGTACCTCAGTTTGAGAGGCATGGGATGGTTATGCCACATATCATAAACAACACTGTAATATGAACACATCTATTTTTATCCAAATATGTCATTGTAGTTATTAATTAGCATATTTAACAACAGCAAAATTGGACCCTCTTGTTTTTGTTCACATAATCTTTGTTCATTTATTCATTAATTGCTTTATTCAATAAGTATTTATCAATTGTCTCCTCTGGACCATGCACTGTTCTCATTGCCAAGATACATTAATGAGCTAATCGGATAAACATCCCTGCCCTTGTGGAGCTCACATTCTAGTGGAGAAAGACGATGAGAAATAAACATAATATATAAGCAAATGTTAGGCATATTGGAAACAAAAAAAAAAAAGATAGAATAAAGGGAGGGGATCGGGAGTGTGGGATCTGTGTACTCTGGGTGGAGGAGTGGTAGACTTCAGTGACAAGGGAACATTTAAGCAAATAGTTGAAGGTGCTAAGGGAGTTAAAAAGCAAATGTGCCTGGAGGAGAATGAGGGAGAGAAAGTGAATAAAATAGGAAGCCAGAGGTAATTTGGGGCCAGATTACATAAATCAATGTAAGGACTTTGACTTTGACTCTGAGTGAAATGGGGTTTTGAGCAGAAGAGTGACAGAATCTGATCTAATATTTCAAGATCACACTGGCTACTGTGTTAAGAGTAGGCTACAAGGAGAGCTGTGTAGGAACAGAACTGGTGAGAGGTGTGTTGAGATATTCCAAGCAAGAAACGATGGTGCCATAGAACAAGATGGTGTGAAGGGGTCAGATTATGGATATATATTGAAGGTTGAGCCAACTGGATTTACTCACAGATTTCTATTAGCTTGGGGAGAGAAAGAGACAGACGACAGACAGACAGAGAGGCAGAGGAAAATGACTTCAAAGTGGTTTGGCCTGAGCAACTGGAAGATCAACTGAAATGGGGAAGACTACAGTGGTGCATGTTTGTTTTAGGGATAAGATCAAGAGTTTAGTTTAGAGTATGTTGCATCTGAGATGTCTATTAAACATCGCAATTGAAATGTTAAGTAAGGAGTTGACTATACATGTCTGGAGTTTAAGAGAGAGGTCTGGACTTAAGGTATAATTTAGGAAGTCGCCCATGTTTACACAGTGCTTACAACCATGAGACCAGAAGAAACCCCAAAGGGAGTGAGTATAGAAAGATGAGAGGACCAAGGACTACACCCTGGGGCTCTCCAATAGTAAAACAGTCAGGAATAGGACAAACTAACAATGGAAAGAAAATCCAGTGAGGTAGAGGAGAAGCCAAGAGTGTTGTGTTGGAAGCCGAGCAAAAAAGTTTCAAGGAAGAGGGAGTGATGTCTGAATCAACTGAGTTTTTGAATGAGACTCAATGGCATTGTTTTATCTGTTACAGATACAGCCTCCATCTCCTCGCTGCTCCTCCTTTCTTCTCTCCTATCCAAGTGAGAAGCACAGAGGTAAGCAAGACTTTTAGTAGGGTCTGCCTAAAGGTGAGATAGCAGTCAACCCAAGAAAATTTGGCCATAAGCGATAGGCTCCCAACCTTCAGAATTTATAGCAAAATTTGAGTTCAGCAAAAAGTAATGTATGTGGAGAGATCACACTACTGACTTTTAAAGGCTATGCTTAATCTCTTAAGCATTTCTCTCATGTGTGGTATAAAAAAGAACAGAGGTTCTATAAGGTCTTTCTTGGGGAGAGGTAGTGAGACGAAGTGAAAACATAACATCTATACCGAGTGGACATCCTCGCTGGTCAGAGTTTCCGTGAGGGCTTGTTTACTACAGGCATTTGTCCCCTGCAGTATTAGGGAATAGTATAAAGCAAAACAATTTCTACTGTATTCAAAGATAATTTCTACATAGTTTTGGATATGACTTGAGAAGAAGCCTTATTAGCCAGGTGTAAACTTTATCTCATTAGAGGTAAATCCCTAGAGCTGGAATCAGTAGGTTTGAGTCCTACAGGGAACCACATCATTTAGCTCTCTGGTGAGCTCATGGGAGCAGAGTGTGGCACAGCAGCAATGGATTTGGGATTCCTGCCATCCATTGAGCTGCACTGGTGTCCTAGTGCAGGGTGCTGAGTTCTGGGAACCACATAAAATAAGGGACAGCTCCAGAGTACCATGGCCAGGACAGCAACAAGTCAAAAACTCATATTGCTGAGGGATAATTGGAGAGATAGTCATGGGTTCTTAACTTGGAATATACAGACCTGAACTAAGATGAGTATTTTATAGCCAGGTACATGTATGCATTTTTCTGATTCCCCACCAAAAGAATAGTACCCCAAACAAAGGAGTACTCTATCCAACTGGACATAGAGATTTCCTAAATCATCTTCAAACACTGGGAGAAACAGTGTATAAAATAATTAGAATTAACTTGGGCAAAGTTTCCTGGTATGGCAAGACAGACCTGGGTGCAAATGCTAGATTTGCCATTGACTGATTATGTGTCCTTTTACATTTATTAATCTTTCTGGTCATCTGGTTTAAAAAAAAAATAGAAGATAATATTTGTCTTGAAAGGGATAGTAAGAATTGGAAGTAGTATATGCAACACTTGGCACACACATAGTAGACGCTTTCAACATGGTAACTAGTATTATTACCCTGTGTAATACCTGATGCCTGAGTCAGAGCTAATGAATGAAAGCCACAAAGATAGATTTGAGCTCAAAATTTTTTTTTAAATCTAAAAACTTGATCAACATTTTTTAAACAGAGTGAACTGCTTTGTGAGTTTCCGAGCAACCATCTTATGCACGGATTAGATATCTGCAGCTCTCGGAGATATTGTAAAACAGTTACTGTTACTGTTGGGGTTGTTTAACTGAACAATTACTGAGGCTTTTTCCAAAAGTAAAAAAAATCTTGTGATTGTAGGCTTCAGCCTCTGATATGTGCCTTTGTATGTCTTATAAATGTTTCGTGTTCCTCTGTGTGCCACTTATACCCCTAGAAACATCCTCCAACTATTGCAGGGACTGAAGACATCACGTAGAAGTGTTTTCGAAACCATAAAGCATCATCTCCATATAAGGGATTGTTTTCTGAATTTAGACTCAGCAGTCCATATAATCTCTTACAGTAGGTCTCCGCTTCCTCTTGCAGATCAGTACCCTTTCTTTTTAGTTAGGGAGAGAATTGGGAGCCTTCCAAGCACAGATTATCTCAACAAGGCTTGTTTTGCATATTTAAAGGGTTCAGCTCCGTAAACGGAAGGGTTGAAATCACAGCAGTCTGCTGTGTCTGATTCATCCAGGGGTGTTCTTTTCCCCTTTCCTTATCATTTAAATGAAAAATCTTTACAGTCCAGTTGTACCAGGTGAATGCCAAGTTATTTTTCGATGCCTCAGATCCCGGCCCTACTCATGAGATGAGTCTAAATGTGTAATTTAGAGTCTATCATTAAGAGGAACAAATGGCCCGGATAAGAATAACCAGAAGAGAATTAAATTAGGAGAGCATTAGAGATCCAAGCCTGGGTGAATAGCCACTGATTCTTGTTGGATAGTTGAGCAGACCAGTCACCTAGGAAAACACTTTGATTCTAACTATTTGTGTAACTGATATGTAAGCCAATAGCCAAGACCATGGCTGAGTAGTGTCGATAATCTCAGCAGCCTCGGCCTGGAGTCACTCAGCTCTGACGTGGTTAAGCAACAGTGCAATCGAATTGGAAGGGATGAATTAAAGGCACTTCCAATCCTCAACATATTTTGTCTCCTGATAATACATATGGTTATTTTTATTCAAATTCATAGATTTTACCTGAGATATCAAATTTGTTAATCTAACACTTTTATGGTAAGCAATCATGGATTATGGGCAACTGCCTCAGGCTCCAAACATTGGGGACCCCATATAAGGCAGTGGCTCAGAAAGAGAGAGGTATCTATATGCTGACACATGAAGCTCTTGTACCTTCAGCCTGAAATCACTCTCTCCACTTCCTCTGGTCCCCAAGGCAAAGCTGATGGACCAGTTTCTCTCTTCTCATCATATATGTCACCCTGCGTGTGATCTTTATATGCTGCATTTTTGCTCTCAGGACTGTCTCTGCTGGGTGGTAGGTTATGAGCTCTGCATGCCCCAGAGTTGGCTCCAAGTCCCCATGCTTTAGGGGCACTCCTCTCTTTCGCATATCACTCATCACTTCCTGACATTACATCCTATATCTATTTGTTTCTTTGTCTATTGTCTGTCTCCTCTGCTAGGATGTAAACACCTTAAAGTTATGGATTTGATCTCAATTTATACCCAGGGCCGAGAAACTGTACATAAAATTGTTGCAGATTATAGGATTATGAGATCCAGAGCCCATGGTTTCCTCACTTCCTTTTCTGCATCCTCCAAGGACTCCATGGAACACTCAGAACTGCTCACAGGTGCCATCTTTTACTCTCACAGAGGAATGTGTAGTGTTTCTCTGAGACCACAAAGCAGTTAATCTCAGGGACACTGGGGCTCTGTTCCTGATGTGCTTCCCACTCTGCCTAACCATCAAGAAGCCTTCACTAGCAGATAAATCTATTCCTCAGGGACTCTTCCTATTTCCTTATGCATCAAACAGGAAATTAGTTTTTTAAACATTTTTGTCACTGGTGCCCAGTCCAGAATTCCAAATGTTCATCATTTCCAGTCTCATATAAAGATCTGGGATCAGATGCCTTTCCTGTATCTTCACCCAGACCCATTTATTTCCCCCCAAAAGCTGAGGGACAACTGCTCCACTCCTGCTCTCCAGACTGGGGAAGAAATTATCTGCCCTCCCCCATTGCCACTGGCACTCTTTGGGCCACCAGAGGACGGGAGATGACAGGGCACAGCCTATATAGCATCCTTGCTGATGAAGAAATCTCCTAGATTGCAAGTCCAGCTGTTAATGCAAGTGACAGTCAACAAGGAGGGATCACAGAAACAGATGCCTTGGCTACTAGTTCTGGTGACTATAGGGGTTCAGTGCCAGGGCCCACAATTCACCCTTTGCTTTGCCGAGGAAGCCTACAGCCTGAAGATTTAATGGGGCTTGACAAGAGTGGAGATCTTCACATCAGAGAAGTGACAAAGACCCAAAAAGAGCTTTTAAAAAGAGTGGCTTACAACTGGGAAGAACAGAAAAGGATGAAAGGAAGGGTTACCGGGTTCTTAGCAGACAAGCTGGTTTCTATTGAAAATATAAAAGATGAGAAACATGGGCCTGACAACAATGACTGTTGTGACTGTTTTAATTAGAGAAAAATCAATAATGTGTGTTATGGGTGAAAGCTGGTTTGGCTGTGTTTACTTCCAGCGTCTGTTATGTGTAAACATGCATGCACAGCCCTGTCGGCTCATCTTACACAGCCTACATGTCATTTATCGATAGGCCAACCAGGGCAAGGAGCGTGGGGACTAACTGTTGCAAGGGCGGGAAGGAATTTCTGGAGCACCCCAGAGTACAGAGTTGGAGCAAGAGGGAGGATGTCTGTCCTGCCACCCACTCGGGACCCTCTTTTCAGCTTACACTTTCAAGAGGTGACATAAAGAGAAGAACAACTAGGGGTCAAATATAGGACATGTAGAAAGATAAGGACAACTCGGAGAAGGAAAAGAATGAGAACAGCAGAAAAAGAACAAAACGGCGCAAACTCACGGGCGTTGCAGTGAGACCGCCACACACGATGGACGCTGCTCCAGGGCGTTTTAGAGCGCAAAGCAAGTTCACTTTGGTCGAGATCATTTGTATTAATCACGGATGGTAGTGGTATTTTCATTTTAATCTTTATATTTTTTCTCCACTTTCTGATTTTTCTACATTGAGCATGTATTATTTACATAATCCCCCCACAAAAAAAATTGACCCTGCCACTTATCAGCTGTGCTTTCTTGGGCAACTGTCTTAACCTCTTTGTGCCTTAGCTGCCTATAGAATGGGGATAAAGATATCATCATAGTTTTTGTAGTAGTTATAAGTAACCAAGCACAGTGTTAAGCAGGTAGTAAATACTTAAGAAATAACCAGTGTTATATTATCATAAAACTGACATTTTATTTTTCAAGAAGCTGGGGAGAAGAAATACATTCACCAGAGACCAAGCGCGCCATCAGAAAGCCCTTCCCATCCCTTCGGTCTCTCTTCCAAACTTTGTCATGTTATCAACCCTTACTTCTAGGTGCTTTTTTTTCTGAAAAGAAATCAAAAGAAGCACCAGCCACCCGTACTGGAAACTGGATCCAAATTCTAATGTACTGGCCCTGTGCTCACAGCTGGGCAGTCTCCCCTTTACATACAGCTTTTCCCAGGCAAACATCTCCTAAGGTGTAGGTCGGCCATCTCACAGGGTTAAGCTCCCTGCAGGGACTGGACTTCTTGGGTGGCCCCTCTGAACTTATACCTTTCTCTTCGATCCGTCATCTCTCATTGGAAACATTGTATGTTAGCTCGATAACAGTTAAGGGGGCACGGAATAGTCCAATTCTCTGGGCCCAGTTCCTCAAGTGAAACCAGAGATCGGAGGATGTAGTGTTCCTTTTTCCTGGAATATTCTATGCGGTGGTCAAAGTTTTTCTGGTTTTCCCTCAAAGCCAGCATGCTACTTCTCTCAGGTAGTGTTTTAAGTCTATATTTTAAGGCTGATTTTTTACTATGAAAGAAGCTTTACTCTTTATGAGTAATTTCAGTCATCATCAACATACAAGAGAAGAAATGTTGATCTTCATAGCCTTTCCAGGTAGATGAATATGTAAGCTCTGGAGACTCAAATGACCTGACGGAAACAATGCCAAGATGTCCTTCGGGTTTGTCCATGAAAAGTTAAGTGGAGACCCAGAACATGGAGACGCATGTATGTCACATTTCTTATAAGACTTGGTGTGACATATAGCCAGGAGCCTTTTACTAAGCTCAGCCTGGAAACTGGGATATACCCAATTTGTCTGACAATAGAGAAAGCAGAAGATGGTATTGTAGTAAAAAATATTACAACATAGTTCATTCTCCAAACAGCCATCAGTATTATGACAATTGGGGACCAATACCAGTAATGTTTCTTTGAAGAAAGCATCCTGAATATGGGGTTAGAAAAAAGTTGGAGCATCTATTTTTTGAAATAACAAAGACAACTGCTCTTGAAACTACTCCTTGACAAATAACACTTTAGAATTATAAGAATGCAGAAAGTATCTCTACTGAGGAAGTATTGGTTGGTTGTAACATTTTAAAAGGTCAAGGACAATTTACATGATATTCTAAAGATAATGTATCTGGAGATATATTCAGATTTGAGGTCTTAAGACTTTTCGGGAAAGTGGAGACAGAATGAAAAGGTCTAGACCTGAATTACAGGCTGATTCTGATAGGCTCATCAAGAGAGCTAGTTTAAAGTTGGAGGAGTCACATTCCCCAATTTCAAAACTTATTACAAAGCCACAGTGATCAAAAAAGTATGGTCCTGGCACAAGAATAGACATACAGACTAATGAAATAGAATTGAAATTCTATACATCTATGGCCAATTGATTTTCAGCAACAGTGCCAA
>NW_006434709.1:4992059-5000146 GCF_000325575.1 Pteropus alecto | reverse complement strand
ACAGTGCTGGGACAGCTATGTCTGCATGCAACACAGTGAAGGAGGACCCCCTACCCCAGACCATATGTAAATTTTACCTCAAAATTCAATCAACTATCTATATAGAAGAGCTGAAATTATCAAACTCTTAGAAGAAACCATAGAGATAAATCTTTGTGACCTTAAGACTTGGCAATAGATTCTATTAGATATGATACCTCCAGAGTGGGAGCAAAAATAAATAAGTTGCATTTAACCAAAATGAAATTTTTTGTACATCAAAGGACATTATCAAGAAAGTAAAAAGACAGCCTACGGTATGGAAGAAAGTATAAGAGTCTCATATCCAGAATGGATAAATAATATTTACAACTCAACAACAAAAAGACAACACTATTAAAAAATGGACAAAGAACTCGAATAGACATTTCTCCAAGGAAGGTATACAAATGGGCAACAACCACATGAAAAGATGCTCAACATCATTAGTCGCTAGGAAAACGCAATTTAAAACCACAGTGAGATACCACTGCATGCCCTTTAGGAAGGCTATAATAAAAAAGAAAAAGAAAAAATAACAAGTGTTGGTAAGGAACCCTTGTAGAGAAATTGATAGGAATATAAAATGGTTCAGCCAGTACAGAAAAGTCTGGCACAGTATTTGCATATAACCTACATACCTCCTCCTATGACTTATACTTTAAGTCATCTGTAGATTACTTATAATACCTGATACAATATAAATGCTATGGAAATAGTTGTTATACTGTATCGTTTAGAGAATAATGACAAGAAAAACGTCTCTACGCGTTCAGTACAGACACAACCATCGTAGGCCCATCTATATAGTACATGTCAACGACGTAACATTTTTAAAAACATTTTTGATCCTCAGTTAGTTCTATCAGAGGATGCAGAACCTGCAGATACTGAGGGCGAACTTTTTATCCCCAAAAGAATTGAAAACAAGTACTCAAATGAATACTTGTATGTGAATGTTCATAGCAACACTATTCACAATAGCCAACCCAAATATTTATTAAAAATTGAATGGATTACCAAGTTATCGTATATACATCCAATAGAATATTAATTCGGCAATTAAAAGGAACGAATTACTGATGCATGCTGCAGTGTGGATAAACCCCAAAAACATTATACTAAGTAAAAGAAGCCAGACACAAAGGTTATATATGTTTGATTCTATTTACAGGAAATATCCAGAATAGGTCTATCCATAGAAATAGAACATGGATTGGTGGTTGCCAGGGGCTGGGGGGATGGGGCAATGGGGATTAACTGCCAAATGGGTACAGAGTTTTATTTTGGAGTGATGAAAATGTTTTGGAACTAGACAGGTGGTGGTTACACAGCATTGTAATGTACGAAATGTTTAATTGTTCACTCTAAAATGTTAATTTTATGTTATGCAAATTTCACCTCAATACAAAAGATAATTAAATAAATAAAAATGAATTTTTAAAGCAGTTAATTGAAAAGAAAAAATAAAACAAAGAGGGCTGGTACAATGCAGCAGAGACAAAGCCCTGTGTATCCATTCACATGAGTGGAGCTGTTCCTTTCTTGTGTTTCATTTGAGCCGCCCTCTGTGTTTGTGGCAGTCCCCACATGGTCTCCGGTCCCAGTCAGCCTCCTAGGCAGCAACTTTAAAGCTTGTCCCTTCATCCACCACCCTGCTTTTTGGCTGTAAAAGCAAAAATTTGATCTTGAGGAGGGAGAGAGGGCAGTGGATGATATCCTCATAATAGGCCCAGGGATCCTGAGGTATAAAAATACTAAGGTTATAGGTTAAGGACTAAAAGCTAGATATTTTTGTAATTGTGATGATTATAGGACTGGCATTTTAAAACAATTATTACCTTTGCTGTTTTTTTGTTGTTGTTGTTTTGTTTTTTTAAGGAGCAAACCCACATATCTTACATTCACGTTCAGTTTTGTATGGGAGCTTCTGCCTCCCACGCTAGCGTTTGTTCTCGTTAGTGCTATGGAAATGACTCTGCTTGACAATGTATGCATAAGTAATATATGGATCTCTCTGGCTTAGGGTCTTGGGATGCACAAAACTTTCCATGGCCCAGTCTTATTGCTCAGCTTGTTATTAATGTCCGCTAGTCAGGCCTTCCTACTGTTAAGAAAATTTCACTCCTGTGGCTTCTTGGCTGGTTTCAAGGAATCACTATATGAGGTGAGTGAACTCGTCAGTGTGTTGGTATTTAAACTGTGGTCAGACGGTGAAAAAAAAATGAAGAGACGGGTAGTTCATAAAAACATTCATTAATGATACTCTTTTCCCTGTCTTCCCGAGTAGGGTATAAAACAGATCTGTTAACATCTAAAATAGAAATGGAGGTGCCGCAGATTATTATTTCTAAGTGTCTCTCCTTTGGAAGAAATAAAAAGATACATGAAATGAAAAGATGCTTAAGACAATGTGGTGATTTTGTTCCAGAGAAACATTTGGGCCCTTTCCCTGGGAAGGGGGTTAAAAGGTTGTCAGTGCTTTCTCCAGGGGCTTCGTCTGACAGTGAACATGTGTTTCCTCCCCTTTAATCGACTCGCCAGTAGCCAGAAAGCTGCTTGTTTTCTGCAGAGGTTGTCAAAAATGATTTCAGTCTGGAGACGATGAATGATAAAAGAGGTTTTCAAACACGGTTTTGCACTGTAGCATTCGCAACCCCAGAGAGGGAAGATTGTATTACAATCGCAGTGCAAAGGGCCATGTTCCCCTGGCAAGAAAACAGACTCCTTCAACCTGTTTGATGCGTCCAGGTATCGGAGGGAGCTTGGAGATGCAGGGCAGGACTCTCGTAAGAAGACAGTCCAGAAAAGCAGGGCTGTGAAAGAGAAAACTCCAAACAAAACCTCTCGAGGAGCTCTTCTTTTTGACGGCCCACATGTGTCTGGTTCTTTTGAGAGCTGCTTCCAGGGCCAGGTGCAGGACAAACTTCCGAGACGGGAGCAGCAGCGGGAGCACAGCTGTGACCACCAGAGCGCCTGGGCAATGACCCGGCTCGGCTGTGGAAGCAGGCAGGGCACCTGAGTGCCATCCATATTTCCTCTCCTGGATTTATGGGCATGGTAAGCCAGTATTGATGGGGTCTGTGTTTAGAAACCTCAAGAGGTTAGTTATGCCTTTTTCAAAACACGTGACACAACCTAAGCATGCAAAGGAAAATGAGGCCTGCCCTTCTCTGACATCTCCATTTTCTCAGAGAGGAAAAGAAAATTAAAAGCTGTGGGTGTTTCAGTTTAACGGTCATCTCTTCGATTGCCCCCCTCATTCCTATTTCATTCTCCTGGTAGACTCCACTTTTGGAGAGCCCAGTAAGGCAAATTAGGAACGTCTCAGATGGATGATAAACTCAGCAGTTATTTTTTGCATTTCAAGCATAAGATGATATCCTTCACTTTACACACATGTAAGGATTCAGCGCACGGTCACTTTGGCCAAAAGTATGAGATTCCCTTTACAAGAACAAAATTTGGTTTATCTGCAACTTTTCAGAAACACAATCAAGGTGTTAGGTACAAATACTCTTAAGAACTTCTTGTTAAACTCCCAAACTGGAAAAGAAAAGTCTTAACAAAAACTTCCAAGAACCTAAGGCTGAAAACCTGTTTCACACAGAAGGTTTTTATTATTATCTTCTTAATGATATACATGGACAAGATTTAAATCTTTTCCCTCTGCTTGCATAGCCAGATTTCATAACATCTCCTGAGCAGTAACTTATATTCCTTTCTTTATTATTTCTGACAATATTTAAAATATTTTTAGCTCACCAGTGGCAAATACTTCTACCACTGCAGAAAGATCGGGCTGATAGGCAGCAACTACAGCCAGTCTACTGCCCAGATAGACAACTTAGGCAAGCTGAGTGCTGAACTGGCGTTTTCATCTGTTTCTAATTTCTTTCTAGTTATACTATTGTACTACCACACAACTCATTCTCTGAATGTAATCAGAAAGAAGTGTGGATGGGGAGGATCAGAGGCATCACATAACAGATACATAGAGAGAATCGGGTAGCACCTTTCGGTCCTGCCAGACTCCAGTCATAAATATATTTCAGGTTCCAGCTTTCACGGTCTGAGCTAAGGGCATATGCCCCAAGCTGATGTGACAATCACAGGGAAGGACAAACTTTCAACCAGTAACATCCTCTGCAAAGTCTGAGCTGATGATCTTCCTAGTGCCAACATATTTGGCCAACGTCAGAGTGATTTGGCTAAGTGGCCTCAATCAACTGCCTTCAGTCTATTGTGGCTCATAATCCCTATTCAGCGTGGAGTGTGCTGCAGCCTAATGAATGTGGTAATGGAATCCTTGTGTATGTTTTTCCACAGCGGGGCGCAGATTAGCATAAGTGTCATATTCTGTAGGCTTGCCCACTCTTATTTCTCAGGCGTTGCATATGCTGGGAATTTTTCAACTAGATACTAATACAGTGAATATGGCCCACATATGCAGAGAATACACACCATTTTTAGAAAGTAATCTGTAATCTCACCCGGAAGTGCACTATGATAGATTCACTTTGCACTTTTCCTTAAAAATATATATATATTTTACACCATGGATCCTGTAATCTGAGAAAGGAAGAATTAGATTGAATTTCATGCAGCATTTTAAAGAATGTTGTCATTTTCAAACGTGGGGTTGAGGAATACTTTACATTTCTCCCAATTTCTCATACTCGGAGCAAGTTCAAAGCTCTATTTGCATGCCATGATTACTCAGAGCTTATGTTTTGTTCTCAGAGATGCCAAATGGGAGGGAAAGATACTCTTGATGGGAAAATTTCATAGAGAGGAACAGAGGAGAGAGGGTGGGAGACTGAAAAACCTAGCTCAGGCTCTTCTACTTTAAGGATTAGAAGCTAAATGGAAAGGCAAGCTCTAAGGAAAATTTTCAAAGGACATTTTCTTCCTATAGTCCCTGGAAAGGCATGCCTCAGTTAATTCAAATGAGATTATTTTAAAGTCCCTTAAGATAGGAATTAGACCTCATAGCACTCATACCATTTGTATTGCTAGAAAATCATTGTCAAATGTTCTGACTCTAAGAGATAAGTAATGGTCGCAGTGCCTGTGACTTCGGCAACACTTAAGATAAACGCAGAGGTCTCCACTCTTCACCTCCCTTTTGCTACCAATGCAAAGGCTAGTTTATTTATCCTGAGTCATTGGCCTCATCGGGCCATATGGATGAAATTCCATAGATTTTTTTTTTTTTTTTATTCCAGTTGCTCTATGATATGGCCCATACGGCCAGTGGGTTAGGAGAAGAATGGCAGGTTAAGGGTGAGAGAACTCCTGGTGAACCTGACTCCTTCGCGCCTCCTCAGGGAAGAGGGTGCTGCTTCTGAGCGCCTCCAAATTTATGACTCGATTAAGGAGAGTGTAGGTCTGTGGCATGCACACCACTTAAGTGGCAGTTTAGTATGACTAATCAAAGAGGTTTTCCTGGCACCCAGTAAGTATCAATATATATAGACCAGGATAGAAATGCATGTCTTGATGCTTTTAGGCATGGCGACAGGGGACCAGTCTGAGCCTATTAATCAGTCTAAGGTAAGTGCTGCCTCTATCTCATATTTTAATCTCCTCCTTTCTGCTGTGTTAAAGAAATTATATCTGTGGCTGAAATAACATTTAGAAACGAAATTGTTTGCCAAGTGAATGAGACAATCAAACCAGTCGTTTAGAGTTGGGGATTAAATATGAATCTCATTTACCTTTATTATCCTTACATTTCTTGCTAATCATCATAACTCAGACCATTTAAATTTCATTGAAAATGTAGCCAGTAATGGAGTGTCATTAATATTTGTTTGTAATGATTCCAGCCTGAGCTGAGCAAGTCTGAAGAAAGCCAGCCCATCTCTTTTTGTGTTCAGGAAGTGGGGTGAACCAAATTGAGGTATCTAGGCTGCCCTTCAGTGTCTTCATAGACCATCAAATTCCAGTTGCCAGCTTTCTTCCCAAGCATCTTTTCTTTGCAAATTGGTATCAGCAGAAAGACGCTTTCCAAAAGAAAATTCTCCAGCACTTGCCTCCACGTTAACATATCTTTAAGAGTCAGCTTTCCAGCAACAAATGCCACCAAGCTAGTTAACTGAGACCATCGACTGCAGAAGGAATTCGCATTGGGAGTTTCACTGCGGCAGACTCCTTCCCCGATCCCACCTCCAACCCCTTTTAATATCATCACCCATTCTCTGGAATGTGGTAGAAAGAGACTGGGTGGCAGAGGTATTTAAGTCTCCAAGGAAAAAGGCTGTTAAGTCGACCTTAGTAACTTAACTGAAACAGTATATGTGTAAATCCATCGAAAATCCTGGCCTTTTACAACTCCTGTCCCAATGGAAATCAGATCATAAGACTGTTTACAAGAGACCACGATTCATTTGGATAAAGACCCATGACAGCACAGCCCAGGATTATTTGAAATTTTAGTAACCTAAGCTTTAAAAATATTCTAAAAGCAAAATAACGAGAGGCAGGTAATTGCCACAAGCTAATTATTTATGATATTTCATATACATAATCGGCGAACAATCTCCGTAAATGTCAGCTCGTAGCACTTTGGCAGTCACTTGTAATTTTTATTGTTTAAAGAAATGTCAACATTTCCATTTTTCCCAACTTTAGTTAACCTAGGCCCTACACATGGCTAAATGGGCCACCAGAAGAGCACTTTACACTGGCATTTCATAGCGTTTCATAGTTTCATAGCTGAGCCAGTCCCTGGTTTAGCTACAATTTTTGCAACTAAAATAAAGTAAAATAAAATAAAATAAAAGCATAAAGTGTGCACAAAGGAATTGAAGTGTTGAAATTAAAGATGATGATGTATTTATGATTTCTCCAACATGTAGATTTTATTCACATTTCAGTTAGTCTTTTCATAGGTTTGGTGGAAAATTCAGACTTGGAAATTCGTTCTCTCGGTTTGTCCCTTTTTCTCTTCCTTCCCAGCTACTTGGAAATATTTACTATGCACAAACGAACTCCACTAGAAGACTCCTTAATAGTCCAGATTGAATAAGGGAGGGCAGAAGTTACCATCCCGGTGAACAAGAGCCAGGTTGTTTGCTTCTCCAGCACCAGTGGCACAGAGGCTTCCTACAGAGTCTCAAAATTCTGTTCACACTTCAGTGTGAACCAGCGTGTTCCCCTGATTGGTCCCTGAGTATGGCTTTACTTGAGACAGCGGTGCCTAAGCAAGGCGAGTTCTCAACACTAAGAAGAGGGTTAGAAAGATTGAAATGGGGAGACTGCCTGGTCCCAGGCCTTGCAGTTTGGTTTTTCTCTGCTTCCGGACCTGAGCCCTCTGCCACAACCAGATCCTCTGTCAGGCCAAGAAGCATCCAAGCTCGAGCCCCCTCTTTGTTTTTATTGGCGCTAGAGGTACTGGAGCAGCACTATGTATCTTGTGCCTAGCATTGTTCAATCCAGATATCTGTTAGGACAGCAAGAATAACCCAGAAGCCCAGAACAAATTGGGTTTTAATGATCAATACAAGTTCTACTTAGTGAATATAGATTGTAGCACACTGAAGAAAGAGGATTCAGACTTGTAAATGAAATGTTTCACTAGAACGCTGCTTAGAACGAAGGTCTTCCAAAAGCCATCCATCTGATTTTCCACTTAACCAGGAAATATTTCCACTCTAAATGCACAAAATCATGTTGATGTATTGGAATTTACACTGATTAATAACTATCTGAAACTTGAAAAACAGAAAGTTGAGGCGGAGAGGCAGGGACTACACTTCCCAACTCTGAGCTGGAGGCTAAGCAACGCTGTGGTCAGCATGGGATCTGAGACGCAAGGAGTGCGGGAGAGAGATCTGAAACCTCACAGATAAAATGGGAATCGATGGGTAGAGAGAAGCAAAGGAGTCTGGGAACAACATGGCAGCTGTAGCCACCTCCCATTGCAGGGGAGAGGCAGGGCAACTGCTGTCCGAACATAAAAGAAAGAGGACCTTTGGGAAAGATGGGCAGCAGGATTGCTCCCTGGGCTGGGCCGTCTCTAGGTGTAGCCAGCACAGACATGAACATCCATGCTCTCCAGAGTC
>NW_006434709.1:4989443-4992024 GCF_000325575.1 Pteropus alecto | reverse complement strand
CTTTCCCTTGATCTTTCTAATTTAGGGAACTTTATCATGGGTGTCTTCTTCTCCATTCATGGATACTCAAAGCAAATTTCATCTTTAAAATCAACAAGTTTTGGTATGAAGCTTCCAAGTAGACAAAAAGGATGGCAGGTGGGACAGTATGAAAGGAAGAAAAATAAGAGTATGCAAAAAGCCTGTCAATGAATGGGAGTGAAAAAAAATTGAAGTTTTTATTGGCAAATGCTCACCTGCTGGCAATTCAATGGGGGAAAAAAAGTGATCTGAAAAAAGGAAGACACTTGCCTGACGAAATCCAACCCAAAATTGAAACATTTTTGAAGGTTCAAGGGGAATAAGTTGACATGTGTGGGCTCTAAGGTTAATCTGGTACCATGTTTAGACTATTTTTAGCATTCTGAACTTAAGATTATATTCTACAAAAACTTACCCCTTTTAAAAAATCATGCTTAGTTTCTAACAGGAAGTATGCATTTCTTAGGAAAGTTGAAAATAAATTCCTTAGCATAATTTGTCTTTGCAAAATGGATTCCCCTCGTTTTAGAGCCATGCATTGTATTTAGTGAAGTGGTTTTACTTTGAGCAATTTTATTCAGATCTGAAAGAATAGAGACATCATGAAAAAACTAAATCTCCTCGTGTCCCTTTTTGGAATGAATGCCATAAGATGAAAATTCTCTAAAGGGACATCATTAAACCCCTAATCAATGCTAACTTGCATCCCTCTTCTGCAGCAGGTGATGTTAAAATGAGTCAAGGAAAAAAAAGGGCATTTAAAATGAGTGATCTAAGAAATAAAAATTACTGATAAAGAAAGCCTTTGTAATTGAGGGGCAAATGAGTTCTCATTGAGCCATGAACCAGTAGTCCATGGGTTGTTTGTTAAATTTCTGTTTGTTTTGGGAAAGTATGACTCTTGGTCCTGAATTTGGCTTGTGCAAAGTTTTAAAAGCAACCATTTTCCATTTTAGGTGGACACATCTCAAAACTTTTGTCCTTTAGTAAAACACAGCATGTCTATATTCTATTCTGATAATAATTGTTAGTCTTACATCAGTGTTTTCTGTCTTAAACCACTGTAATCCTTTAAGGACTGAAACTGAAACATAAGAACTAATTTGCAAAATCCATGAAAGAACAGGTTAGTGAAGTTCAGGAACTAGGAAAGATGTATTTTAGAGCATTAGAAATGTTTTCAGGTCAACTTCTAATTTTTTGAAATTTGCCCCAGATTTTAGTTGATCAAACATCGACCATGAATCATATAGTTCCGTAAATTTGTGTATTGATTGAAAACACTTTTCATCAAGCCATAATATAGTTTTCAACTCTTTATGAACACAGTGATGACATATCTATCTCTTAATATCTTTCTTTTTCTAGAATGTAATCCTGATTTTATTATCTTGTTACCACTGTTATAAAGAAGTGGCATCAACCCAAGATTGTGTTCTCTGATTGTTTTACATATGGTTTCAATCAGGATAGTGCACCTTAAGCTGCAGTGCCAAATGAGTGCCAATCTTAGTGGTTTGATACTACAGATTTATTTCTTGTCCTGCCGCATTTCCAATGTAGGTCGCAAAGGAGACTTATCTCCTTGTAATTACCCAGAGGCCCAGGCTGATAGAGACTCCATCTCTACACCTGGTTTGTGGCAAATTATGCCGCAGGGCTTAAAGCTTTTCACAGGAATTAACATACAATGCTGTCATGCACATTTCATGAGCAAAAGCAAGTCACATGAACACCTAACTTCAAAGGGGCAGAGAAATGAAATCTCTTCCATTTATCTAAAAGGAAAACTGGAAAACTTGTGAACAGTCTTAAAATCTCTTTCTTCTCATCTCCCCAACTAGATTAGACTTTCCGGAAGGCTAGAGACCAAATTGTACTTCACTTGAAATTTGTGTCACACAGTCTTTCGCAAGACACATTATTCATAAAGTATTGTAATTTGAATAAAAAGCAAAAGCCATGGTAATTATGAAAATGAAGGCACTGCAGCCTCCATATCAATCACATATTAAGTGCCTACTGTGTACAATAACAGTTATCTTTTACCAAGTTCCCAACATGTAGTGGATACTAAACTAGTTGCTTTATATGTTCTCTAATCTGGAACACAACTACTAAAGGAAATTTTTCTTACTCATTTAAGATACTGCATTATCGAAAGATTAATTAACTTGTCCGGAGACACTCAGGAGGGTGGTAGAGGCAGAGTAAGAACCGTATGTGTCAAACTTATATGGCCCTGATTTATCCACTCCAGTGCTCCCAAGAGTGGAGCACTAGCCTTCTTGCTGCTTCTAAGCATCCCAGCATCTGCTACCTCCAGATCTATGTACTTGCTTTTCTCTCTGCCCTGAAATCTCATCTCCCAACAGCTTTTCCCTCACCGTCTTCAAATCTTTGCCTAAATACAAGGCCTAGACTGACCACCTTATTTATATTTCCAAAACCACTCCTCTCCAGCCAAACCCAGAACTCCTTGTCCCCTTCTCCTGCTTCATTTTGCTCCAGCGTCTTGTCACCGTCTGACATACTATATATTTTTATGTGTATTTTGCTC
>NW_006434709.1:4979000-4989421 GCF_000325575.1 Pteropus alecto | reverse complement strand
ACTAGAACTTAATAAGAACAGGAATTTTGGTCTGTTTTATTCACTGCTGTACATACTACCCCTCATGCCTAGAACAAGGCCTTACACATAGTAGGTACTTAATTAATAAACATCAAGAGGATGGATAAGTGAATGATACAATAATACCTCGTTAGATGAAACAGAAGCATTTATAATATACAGTTATTTACTTCAGTGTATTAGAAAAAGTTTAACTGGCACATCAAACCATATTTTTGAAGATGTCATTGGTAGAGATATCATATTTCCTTTAAAAATGTTTAAATGCTCTATATCTTAGTCTAGCTAGAGGTTGCGTGTGTATACATACATGAAAATGTATTGAGCAATACACCTAAGATCACCTCATTTTACTCTATGTTATTCTTCAGTTTAAAATAGGAACATTCAAAACAACCAAAAAAATCTATGGTGAAAAAAGCTAAATTAAATTGAAATGTGAAGTATTTGATTCTTTGGACAGTAGTTGGATATAGCCAAAATCACAAATGATGGAACTGTGGGAACCACATCTCCAGATCTTGCTATCTCTCCGAGAACTACTTCAATTGTGAAGGGTCTGGGAGATGAAGAGGCAAATAACAGAATATTGCCATATAAGGCATTGGTCCTCGGACTGATTCAGACAACAAGTAGTGTGTGATTTCAGAGGAGAAGAATCTCATAGAGTGAGAGGGGTGACAGGAGTTGGTCCGCAAAGGACAGGTACCACAGAGGCAGAGACATGGGAAGTGACTGTTCGAGAACCCAGCTCTGATATTCAGCTTTCTGAGTGCTGTACCCAGCAAGCTCCCAGAGGAAAGGAGAGCAGCAGCTCCTTTCTGATCCTCATTGAATACCTGAAATATGGATGCCATTTGTCCCATCTTCTCAGCTCTGAAGCTGGGCCCACTGGCAGGGCTTTCTTCCCTGGGAGAACTCCCTTTGGACGTTGATGTTTGTGGCCCCTCGATCTGCCTGCTTTAGCGAAGGGGCTCAGGGAAGAACACTCTGGTTGCCAACACCGTTTCTGATCTCCAGCAATTGCAGAGAATGACGTAGGACAGAGGATAGCCACTAAAGCAAAACAGCCATTGCACCGTAGCAAGGAAGACAAAAACAAGGAAGTCAATTCCCTCTCCTGTGCTGCTTTCTCTTCTAATGAGCAGCGTCTCCTGGTTCACTCACTGTGGGGCAGGGAGGGCTGCAGCAGTGAATTGCAGCTGTGGCTGAGAAAGATACATTTTGTGCCATGCAAAGTCATTCACCAGGAGTTGGCCTCAGCACAACATCCCCTTTTACACAGATGCATCAAAGGCTCCAGAGTCATTGTCCTCGTGTTTAATTTGCATGACTCTAGCAAGTTATTGACAAAATAATAATAATCATCAAGTGTTTCCCTTGAGAGTGTCTTAGTTTATGTCCAATTAAAACTAGATACTCAGATTTGGCGCCTGGCTCCATCCTCCACATGGCTTTTGTGCTTCTTGGCTGCGTTCTCACCAGGGGAGGAAACCGCTGGCAGGGAAAGGGAAGAGCATCATGAGTCAGCCTCTGGAGAGCCGCCCTTTGAAGCCAGCTCCCTCCGCCACCTCCCCAGATGCACCTTTTGCCACACTGATCTCCTTTCATCTTGATTCAAGTCTCAAAGAAAAGAAAATGTAACTTTCAGCTGTATTTATGAAGACAAGGCAAGCTCATTAACAAAAGGAGAAGGGGGGGAAACTGGTTACTCTTACAGCCACCTGATTGCTCTGTTATTCAAGCTTAGTTGTTTGGAGGGAAAGAAAGCAATTTGGAGGGGAAAAAAAAAAAGACAAGGAAAGCATTTTGCCTTCTCTGTTTTAGCAAGAAATTCCTTCATTCTGATACAAACCAATTACACTTGGATTGTACTTTTTGAAATTATGGCCACATTAAGCTCTCTGGCAATGATTTCCAACCTTGTCTGACATTCTGTTTATACACATTCGAGGGGGAGCCTTATCATAGCTGACCCAAAAGCCCGAAGTTTGCTGGAACATGTATGTTTGCAAGGAGGTTTTGTTACTCTAGGCACCAGAAAGTGCACCTTATCACACTTGCTTCCTGAAGCCCGGCTCAGAGTGAGACAGCGTGAGTCCCTCATTTCCCTCAATTCTTTCGCATTTATCTCTTTCTCCCCAACATAAGGCTCCTTAAGGACAAGGACAGAACAGTTGTGTCCATCTTGAGCACATCATCAGCCAATAATAAGACCTCATGGAAGGGCTGCTTTATAGATCCAATGGTACATCATGGTTCTGACGAAGTTTTTATTAAGCCCATCTAATCAACTCTCTTGTCAAACCAATCTTGCATAAGATTGCATTTTAACAGGAACCAATGAATGCCAAATCCATCAATCACTTCAGATTTAAAAACATATCCCGCCAAACTCAATACAGACCTGCTGACAGTTATATGCATACACAACCCAGTAGTGAAATTTCCTCTTCCTTTTCATTCACCATCAACACCAGAATTACATCCAAGAAAGTCCTAAAAAAACCATTTTCCCTTAGGAGCTCCCACTCATTAACCTCACCTCCTCTCTCTTCACTTTTTTCTCTAAGCCCCAAATTACTTTGCATACTTTGGCATTATTCTTTGTAATTATTAATGTCCTTTCATGACATTAAGTGAGATGATCCATATTAAAATGCTGTGTAAACCGTAATATACTCTCTGAAGGCATATAACTTTTATATTGGGCCTTGAATTAAAGGAGTATGCCTTCTATTTCTTCATTATCCATTATAATTAAAATAGTGCCCTGCACAAAGCAGCATTACGGTCAGTACTCCTGTACTAAATAACCAGTGGGACAAGACAGCATACAAATGACCAAAGGGCCCGAGCAGCCCTACCTGAAGGCAGAGTTGTGACGTGGTTAGGAAAGAAGTCTCTGGAGTCAGCCAACCTGCCTACAACTTCTGGAGCCACCCTTTCCTGGTTGTGAACTCAGACAAGTTACTTAATATTTCTGAGCCTCAGTAAAATGAGAGGAATGACAAACGTCATGGGACATTGTGAGGATTTCGTGAAACAATTGCCAAATAAGAATTTTATGAAAAACAAACGTGCTAACCTCTGTAAAGCATTTCGTAAAGGACCTGATAAATAATAGGCACTCAAATGAATCATAGTTATTCTCATTACTAGCATAGACAAACATCATACGCTGCAGGTGTCCAGAGACAAACATCACATACTGCAGGTGTCTCAGTGTCTATTCTGGAAGTTTTCATATCGCCAGTCACCTTTACCAGAAGGTAAGGAAAATTACAATATGCCTAGTACCTCTGAAAGAAAGTGGGAAACACTTGCATGCACACCTAAAATAAGGTGTCTCTTGCTACTCTGTGAATCGAGTATCAACCACTCTGCATTCACTATGGAAAA
Organism: Pteropus alecto; assembly: GCF_000325575.1. Classification (NCBI taxonomy): domain Eukaryota; kingdom Metazoa; phylum Chordata; class Mammalia; order Chiroptera; family Pteropodidae; genus Pteropus; species Pteropus alecto. Next base: position 4,985,998 of record NW_006434709.1, on the reverse strand, counting down.
ATGAAACACTATCGCTAGGTACAGAGAAAGGCTAGAACACTGTCAACTAAAATATCAACACAGGGGTATCTCTGAGTAAAGGAATTGTAGGAGAACCTGTTTTGGTTCTAAGCCTAAAGCAATAGAAAACTTCTCTGCTTGATTTAAAAAAGAAAAAAAAAATTTACTGGGTGGCTATCGAGCCCATAGGAGCATTGGGAAGTCTCAAGGACAGCCTAGGAACACAGGCAGACACAAGGGAAGCTCTCCACAGCCAAAGTCACATCACAGGGTCCCTGGGGTAAGAACTCTGCTGCCTCTGCTATCTGACACTGAATGTCCCAACAAGCATCATGGCCACTTCCAACACTGGACCAACACCACATCCCGTCATCGCAGGCACTGGAGGACAGACGTGGCTGCTCCTACAAAATGGTACATGCCACATCTTCACTTAACTCCTAAAAGGACTCATACTGTGGGAAAATCCCCTCTTTTTTCTCCCCCGCCCCTCCCCCCATGGCTTCAAAAGCTGGGCAGACAAAAGAATGGCAAATGCTTTGGGCAGAAAAGAATGGCCAATGTTTTCTACAATACAAGTGATTTTTAAGGTTCTTTTCCTGTTTTTTACAATGTCTCTGTACACCTATATTGCTTTTATGATCACATACAATAATAAATACACTTTGTCTTTAAAGGTACAACTTCTATTCTTCAGGTATTTTAGGTTTTCTATATCATTCAAAGTCCATGAAGTTTTCAAAAGATAAAGGAGAAATAGTAAAAGGAACAGCTGAAAGACCAGCACTGGCGGCCTGTGTATATTTGTATTTTAAGATGTAGCGAGAACGAAATGATCAAGAGGCTAAATTGAATAACTATGTTTGACACCTTTTTTCCTTCCCCTGCTTTGAAAGCAGGGAGATATCTAATTGCTTCTGTTTCCTCCAATAATAATCCCATAAATAACAAAAAGGCCTACTGTGGTTCTATTCCCTCAGTATCAGATAACTATCTCCACTGTTTATGCAGTCGATGCATTAATTTTCATGCGGGTTGGCTTTTTATTTCTTTGAAAGGAGCCTCGGACAAATCCTCTTTGAGCTTTGCATTGAGCTCGGCTTTGCAGCCAAAATAAATTAGTAAAGTCTAGAACTTTGTTTTCAGAGTTTGTCAAGTTCTTTCCAGTGAACTCTTTCCTCCAGTTCCAGATGTTGTGGTTTTCTTAACTTCAGCTTCTATTTTCCTGCCACGAGAAAATGCCAACTTCTTCAGATTTCATGGAGAGCCAGAGAAGGGTGGACACAGTTCATCTGCTCAAACATGACCCTGAGGAATAATTTAAATACAGGTACTGCCTCAGCACTTTGGGCTGAATCATTATGTAGATACATTAACTTCTCAGAATTCTTTCTTCTAATAACATACACTGTGTTTCTTTTATGTTCGGCATGGGCAGAGTGAGGGGTCGAATTGGGGCAAACTGAGAATTATTGTGTTACGATCAAAATATCCAGATTATTGGACAAATCTTAATTTGAGGCTTAAGCTATTCAACCTCAAATTTTGTCTGTGTCACACTACTCTGTAGATCAGGACCAACTCGGCAGACCAAGAGCGACATGTTTGAGCTGAAAGATAGTTTGGGGCATGTGATAAGAAAGATAGTCTTACTGCATCAAAATATGGCCAATATGTTCTTACGTTACATTAATATGACCAGTTAACCGAGAGCATATAAATAAATTTGGATTTATCTAGGCTTCCTTTAAAATTTCAGAGGCAATATTGTCGTCTACTGAGACATATACAAAGTATAACTTGAGGAAGAAGTAAATTATTGAAAGGGCACTGGTGATTTCTTCAAAGAGCGATTTCCTTTGGAGTCTCACTTTTTCTAGTTTAATGTTCTGTACCTTTTAATGTTGTTTATTGTACACATATTTTATAAATTTATACCATATATATGCATATATATTTTTTATGTGTCTTTGAGTTCCATAGTTTTTCTTTTTAATGAATTGTCCCTGCTGTGATGTTCTGAATGTACTCATCTCAGCCTTATTTCTGTCATTTAGCTAAACTATTAGAGTTTTTATCCTCTCTGAGGATTGAAGATTGTGTTTTGAAGACCACCACCTGCAAGCCTTTTAGGAGGTGCCATCAGTACTTTCTCTGACATTTTAATAAATAGGAAAATAAATGCTGCCCACCAAATTGTCTAATGTCAACACTTACCTCATCCAAAATGAGTGAGTCAGTTTTAATGGATTTTACAGCATGCACTGGGTTTCAACATCAGTGTATCCAGTTTCTTTTCTCCCTAGGCCTTAACTTTAAAAACTATAGCTCACCCGTTTTCTTATCTGTATGAGGAGGAGGGTAGACGTAACGTTTGCTAAATTTCTTTCAGTGACAAATTTCTATGATCAGGAATTCCTCCGAATTTTAGTTTCTTCATCTGTAAAAGACAGTTGATTCCACATATACAGTGATACCATGCAGTATTTGTCTTTCTCTGGCTCATTTCACTCAGCATAATGCCCTCAAGGTCCATTCATGTTGTCTCAAACGGCAGGATTCCCTTCTTTCTCAAGGTTGAATAATATTCCATTGTGTGTGTGTGTGTATTCCATTGTAACTATATGTGTGTATTTGATAGACAAATACTGCATGATATCACTTGTATGTGGAATCTTAAAAAAAAAAAAAAAAAATCAACCTCGTACAAACAGTACAAAAGTAGTTGCCAGAGGCCGGAAAAAGGGTACAAACTTTCAGCTCTAAGACAAATAAGATCTGAGGATCTAATGTAAAACATGATAACTGTAGCTGATAACACTGCATTGTATAATTGAAAAGTACTGGGAGAGTAGAACTTACATATTCTTATTTAAAAATATAAATATGTGAAGTCATGGATGTGTTAACTAGAATATATATATCAATGAATATATATATCAAATCAGCACAATATAATTATTATGAAGGTAATATGTGCTTGTTTTTTAAAAATCAAACGGCACAATATTTCATGAAATAAAAGAGTACATTTCCCCTTATTTCTCTTTTTTTATCCATTTTCCCAACCTATGCCCAGAAATAACCACTGTTCACATTTTTTAAATCATTCCAAAAATTTCTGGGCTTATTCAAACATCTTATACTATACTTTAAAATGCAAATGGAATTATATAGTGCATTTCTCTTACCTGCTTTTTAAAAAATAAAATTGCCTTGAGAATACATATAGGCATACCTTCTTTTATCAGCTATAGAATATTCCATTAAATGTCCATATATCATTTACTTAACTCATATTCGATTGAAAATACTTAAATCGTTGCTATGGTTTCAATGCCTGTGTCCCTCCAGAATTTGAATATTGAAAACCTAATGCTCCAGGTGATGGTATTAGAAGGTGGAGCCATTGGGGATGTGATTAGGTCATAAGAGAGCCCTCATGCATGGGATTAATGCCCTTTAAGAAAAACCTCAGAAAATGGGCTAGCTCCTTCTGCCATGTAAAGATACAACGAGTAGTCTGTGACCCAGAAGAGGGCCCTCACTTAACCATGCTGGCACCCTGATTTTGGACTTGCAGTCTCCAGAACTATGAGAAATAAATCTTTATTATTTATATTTTATTGTAGCAGCCCAAACAGACGAAAACAATTGTTCATTTTTTACTTGCAATAGATGATTTCTAAGATTCTTTTCAGTGTTAAAATTCTATAGCCACGCCTATTGCTTAGTTTCCTGCATTTTCTGCACTCATTCAACAAATATTTAGAAGGCTATATCATGTGGCAGGAACTATTCACAACTTCAGATGAATGAATTATGAACAACCAATTTGAACATACTGTGATTAGTGCATTTCCCATATACAAGCAGACCCAAGTTCCAGTGGGTTTCTTTCTTAGGAGTAGCTGACATGGAGGATTGCATAAATGCTTAATTAAAAATGAATCACAAGAATAATAAATAAATAAAATAAATAAATAAATAAGAAACAAAACAAAAAAACAAGGATAACAAGAAGATACCCTGAAGTCCCAAAAACAAAACAAAACAACAACAACAACAATAATAAATAAATAAATAAAATAAATAAGAAACAAAACAAACAAAAAAACAAGGATAACAAGAAGATACCCCGAAGTCCCCACTACTCTTGGTCTATTCTAGTTGAGTGGGCGTTTATAGTTTTCTTGAAGAAATTTGCAGAGGACCTTCTATAATCTTCCATCTAGTGTCTAAATATTTAAACTTTCTCCACAAAAATAGTCCTAAATCTTAATTTTGCCACTGGGCCTACTTGATAAAAAGTAAATTCTATAGAGGAATTCTATGTGTATTCAAAGAGCACATCTTTTAGGTTATTTATTTTATTCACAATCAGTAGAAGGTGATATTGCCTTTGAGATGTTATCATCATTACTAAGAATAAGATATTCTTAATTCTAATTATTAATAAGAGTAGGACATATCTATTACAGATTTCTTGCTCATTATGTAGCAGTACCAAGGGCTTTAATGCATTTTCTTTCATCATTATAAGTCTCGTGCAAGATGGATATCATACAGAGTAGGAGAAATTAAGGAAGCAAATATTTTTCCACTGTCCATTTTCTCCTCATTAAGTTGCCCCAGTGCCACTTCAAGTATACCAGAGGCAAGCTCTCTGTAAAGCCTTAGCTAGAGATTTAAAAAGGAAACCAGAGATTAGACCTCAGAAAAGATCCATGGCTAGATTAATATTTAATATACTTTACAACTATTAAACCACTAACAACTCCAAACTCAAGCTTTTGTAACACCCTTGCATTGAGATATTTTCAACTGCTGCTTCAGCATGTGATTTGAAATCTTGGTCTTCGGGCTGCTGGTTTTGTTTTACATTTATTGAGCAACTTTTTGCTAGAAGTTCACTTCTTCTAACAACGTAATCATACAACAGCATCCCACACTGTCCTCTGCCATAAATGCATTTCCCTAAATGCCAGTCAACACTCAATTATCTACATAAGGATTATCCATGTCAGAATTGTCTCTTTCTAATTTTTAATCCCCAAATAAATTTTGCCTGCTGCCCAGGGTGGCCTTTCCTGGCAGCTATGTGTCTGTTCAGAAAGTCAAGCTAATATTGACAATAACGTGCATAGGATCTAATTAAAGGATGTGAATCTGCTGCCAAAAAAATTTTAAGAATTAAGCACATGATACCTCCTGAGGCCAAACAACAATGATTTGGGGATTATCTCTTGCGTTGAATTTTCTACACTACCACTCCCTCCCACTGGCATGTAGAATTGAGAACTGGCTGCCCAACATGCTTTCAATGACTGTTTTAGGAGTAAAGCTGTTGATTAGCAAAGGGCTGTTGTCATAGCATATGTCAAACTTGGTAATTATCATATTTTCTTACAACAAGTCTTACAGCTGCTCTTCTATGGTTCATTTGTCTTTAAAACTTGGAGAATAATTGCTTTTGGTCAGGAGTTTACAAGAGCAAAACCAACTATTCGAGTCTAAATGATTAAATACTCTGCATTTTCTAGGTGATAATCGAATCGTGACCTGAAGAAAATTTCAGGCCTTCTTCTAAAGCCATACCCAACCACTCTTTTATTTTATGATAACATTATGTAAGTAATGGAACCAGATCTTTCAATGCTAAATTGCCCTAACCCCTTCACAGGAGAATGTTCTGATAAAGACATAGAAATCATCAGCACAGTGCCAACCAAAATTCTTGATTTGGGCTCTTGCATTTTCTAAAAGAAAAAAAAAAAAGGTGAACTGTTCTAGCTCAAGGAGAAATTCTCAGGTACTTAGGAGTGATAAGTACCCACTGGTCCATTGAGCAAAGCCATGCCTGGCAACAGGGCCAGGCCTTCTGAACAAAAAGAGAGAAGTTTTGGTCCTTGTGAAAGGAGCAAGTAGCCCAGAGCAATCAGAAAATGCCAAGTGTCATTTACATCTCCTGTGCAAACTTTAGAACCAATATAAAGTTTGTATTATACTCCATACTGTTTATGTTAACTTAAAATTGCCTTGCCTCTTAAAATTTTGAGTTAAATTGATGCCCTGGGGTGATTCGCAGCATTTATCCTATAGTTTTTCACAGCACCTGGCCCGCAGCCTCATTTACTACCTAGGGGGTCTGACAACCAGAAGTCATGAAGCACAGCTCTTAAAAACCCCTTTCTAGTGATGCAGTTTCAGATGTCAGTTTGGGCATCCAGAGAGCCTAGTGCCAGGCCCCCAAGATGCACACCGACACGGTGCCAGCATCTTGATTTCCTAGTTCTCAGCTGAAGGAGAAGCAAATTTCTTTTTACTGAAGACCATCAGATTAAATAAGATTTTTAGGTCAGCTTCTAAAGCTCTGTGAAGTACCTTCTACACATTTTACTTGTCATATAACACCACTATCTTCTCAGCCGTCTCTTCTTATCCTGTCCCTCTAGGAAACTAGATTCACGGGTCCAACTGTTATCTCCAAGCAAATGTCTCCCAGAGATCCATGTCTGGGCCAACCCCCCACCCCCTCCATTGTGCTCCTAAAATCACATTTCCGGTTACCACCTGGTGCCTCCTGTATACCTTGATCACAATACATTTCTGTCCTGGCTCTTCTGCTCAAGTCAGCCCCTCCTCCTGACTTGTTCTTTCTATAAATAACCATTCCCTCAGCTACCCAAGACAGAGCAAACCAGAGTCTTATCCAATTTTTCATCACCAGGAGCCAGTGTTGTGCTTAGCACATAGTGTGTGTTTTATATGCCGCTGAGTCATCTTTGACCCCTGGTGATCCTACGAATGAGTGACACCCACAATGTCCTGTCCTCAACATTCCCGCTAAGCTTCTGTGGATTCATGCCCATGGCTTTTTTTATGGAGTCAGTCCATCTCATATTCAGTCTTCCTCTTTTCCTGCCACCTTCTATTTTTCCCTGATTGTTGTCTTTTCCAGAGAACTCTGCCTCCTCATGATATGCCCAAAGTAAGAC
>NW_006434709.1:4977471-4978917 GCF_000325575.1 Pteropus alecto | reverse complement strand
AAAGCTCTCTTCCAATCTCATATTTTAAATAATTTTTTTCCCCAGCCTTTATTGTCCAGCTTTTGCATCTGTATGTAGTAATTGGGAACATGAGGGCGTGAATGATCTTAGCCTTGGTCTCCAATAACACATCTTTACTCTTGATGATTTTTCCTCATTCTTCCATTGCTGTCTTTCTGAGTCTCAGCTTTCTGGCACATAGTAGTTACTCGATAAATATTTTTAAGTAAATGAACACACATATTTATATGTATACACACAAAGATGAGAAAAATTTAAAAGACATTTTAGAACAAGGAATTAAAGATAGTTGGAAGTTTTAACAACCAATACATCGATTTAATTGAACATCTGCTACTCCCTATTGAGCATTACCTATACATCCAGCAGATGCTCAGATCTACAGAAAATAAAGGAGCTGGGCAAGATGTGATCTCTGCCTTTAAGAATCTAGTTGGGGAGAGAAAACAATACACTTAAAATAACCCTGATCAATACAAGCCATGATGCTAAGAACTAAATCTTGTGATATAGACTCTACACACAGAGAAGTTATGGGCTTCAGAAACCCCATATGGAAACAGAAAGCTTTAAGAAACATAGAAGATGACTTCATGGACGGTGTGAGAATTTAAAGAGTTGGCAGAAAGTAAGACTAAGAAGAAGGAAGTAGGAAACTGTTCCAAAAGAGGAACTATGGAGAAAAGCAAGACTCAATATGCAGAAACAGGCACATGTGTGGGGGTGGCAAGCGGAGAGAAGGTTCCAGGACTAAAGAAACCAGCTTAACAAGTTTATCTCAGCTCTAAGTCATCCTGTTGGTAGTATTATGGGATAAATCTCCTTGGACAAGATGACCAGCCTGTTTGAAGGATATTTGGGGAAATATGAATTTCTAAACAAGATATAATGGCTTTAAAATAAATAAATAAATAAATAAGGATGCCTAGCTGAAGCCTGAATATATTCCCTCTTTCTAAAACTCTATAAAATCCTTCTGTAAAGAAAAAATGTAGAATGTAGATATCTTGGTTCTCCCAGTTAATATCAGGCATTTTATGCATTTTGGGGTTATGCATCATCTTGGGCTAGCCTGAAAATATTACCACAATGTGTCAAGTGACATTATAGTAACCTGAATGTTGATGAGCCAACCAGAAGTGATTTCACTCAAAAAAATTAATTTAATATTATTTGCAAAAATGCAAAATCAGACAAAAAGGGTTTTTGTTCTTTCTGTTGCGCCAACATCAAATAAAACAAAATAAACCAAACTTCTGACACTCTTAATAACCTTGCAGCAGGGGTTTGTTTTCTCTTGGAAGTGTGAAAAATGGAGTATAATTCAGATGGATGAGTGGAGAGGGGTTATGCTGTTATTGGTTCAGTTGTCTATTTCCCTTATATGTATTTTTCCACATCACGTTTGATTGAGGGACAACTTCG
>NW_006434709.1:4973575-4977436 GCF_000325575.1 Pteropus alecto | reverse complement strand
CTTTCCGTTTGTTTTTGTGGAATGTTTATATCTTCTGCAGCCACTCTTTCTTTGTCTCAGCCATCATGACTTCCATTCAATTGGTTTAGTCTTTGAACAAAGCTCAGCCCACTTAGGCTGAATTAGTTAGGACACATGTTTGGGTGCTGAACTAGACCCAGTGGCTTAGATGAGAGGTTTGTCTTGTTTCCACAGTTGATTTGGCATCATCACAGTATTAAAAATTCAGGCACCCTCTATCTTAAAGCTCTGCCATCCCCAGGTGTCAATCTTGTGGACATAGACAGAGTGCCATCATTCTCGCTTTCATGAGGACATGGAGTGACTACTGTCATTAGCTCTAGGTGCTCTCAGAAGGAGTGGAAATCACTTAACTAAGAATGCCCTCCTCAAGTTCTGCTTCTAGGAAACCTACCTTAAGACAGAACATAGGACACAGCAGGAAGAGAATGGATTCTGGGCAGGATCTGTAGGGGACAAGGGAGAAGCAGGGGAAACCATGAAGCTGGTAAGTGGCAGAGGATAAGGGAAACTCAGGGGCCAGATAGGGGTGGGGAGCGCTGCCCTGAGGGCTGCAAGGCAGTGGCGGCAGCGGAGAAGGAGGGACTATGTGAAGTCAGCAAGGAGAGGCCAATGTCAGCAAAGCTGTTTCCTCCGTGACCTGGGCCTCCTCTGAGAACACACCCTGCCCAGTGCCTGGTAGGTGTTGTGTTCTTAACTCTCAGCAGAACCAGACATTTCAGGGACTATTCCTGCTTGAACTTGCCCGGTTCTGTCATGGTAAGAGGAGGTCTCCAGCTGATCCATTTGTTAATCCCCTAGATTAAGCTCACATAAAGAGTGAAAAATGCCACTAGGAGAGAATTCCTACAGCTTCCTGCTTGCAAACAAGATTTGCCTGCAGCTAAGGGGCATGCCTAGCTCTGACAGCTACTATAAGCCCTGAGCAGGGTTTGGAGGGGGATGGGGAAAACAAAAAGGGAAAAAGACCGTGAGAGGGAGAGAAGAGGGGCGAGACATGGGAGAGATGGGAGCTGGAGACGGGTTCCCAGCTCTCTCTTACAGCAGTCCCAGGGTGGTTTTCTCTGCACTGAACATGGAGAGTATGTTTTGGTCTTGTTCTTTTATCTCCATAGCAGTCTATCTAAGTCATGTCTCGTGGAATCTCAACCTTTGTCTGCACAGCCCAGCCCTCAGCCAAGGAATTTTTGTAAATTCACATACAAATTTCGGAGGCCCCCTCTGCACAGCTCCCTCTTTTCCAGTACCCTACCTTGGACATTCCAGCTGTTTTAGGAGGCTGGAACTCCAATCTCTGTTTCATCTTAGCAAGACCATTGTTCTGTTTGGTTCCACTTCCTTGTGCTACAGCAAGAGAGTGCCCCCCAGGCAGAGAAGCGTGGCTCATCTTGTGTGTTTTCCTTCTCTCAAGGATTACAGTCCCATGCCTGTCATCCGATGCCTGAAAATAATTGCCTCATTTACTTGTCAAGTTTTATAGTTGTTTTCAGTGAGAGGGCAAGTTTGATACCTGTTACTCTCTACCGGTTAAAAGCACAAGTCAACAAGCTTTTTAAAAAATTATGTTATTATCCGCGTATCCTGACTAGAACTATGCCACCCTATGTCGAGGAGCTAGGGACAAACCAACTTCCTGTTTGAAGATGGCAAAACAGGAAAAAGTAAGGAAGCTTTGTCTTTAACTGGATTTATCAACCCTTGCATGTTTCACTTCCAAACTTCTTGTTGCATGAGATTAAACATATCATGTTGCTTAAGCCACTTGTGACTGGATTTTCAGTTATTTGCAGCAAATAACACTTGTAGTAACTGTCTAAGTCTTCTTTTCTCAAGGCCAAACAACTCTAGCTCCTTTAGGCATTCATCACATGATATGGCAATAAAAGTCCTCTCAAATTTCTTGTCTTAATGATGATAATGTGCTATAAACTGAGGAGTGTGATTAACTCAAACCTCTGCCCTGAAATTGTGTGTGCGTGTGTGTGTGTGTTTGTGAGTGAGAGAGAGAGACAGACAGACAGAGAAACACAGAGACAGAGAGACAGAATTTGAGCTCACTAATTATAGCAAATTCACCTAAACAATGGAATCACACTGTTTTACCTGGGAGGATCAAACTGAGATCATCTAGTTGAGGGTTCTCAGCCTGGGATCCACTGAGTTCCAAGGATGAGCTTGGGGTGATATCGGATTTAACACATTTGTATGTGCACTTTGCTAAAGAGATCCATAGCTTTCAAGGTTTTGTTTTGTTTGTTTTGTTTTGGAGGTGGGGTGGGGGGGTTGTTTAGTACTATGATCTCCTTCTCCAATGATTAGAAACCACTGATTTTGACCAAACTTTTATTTTCTAGACAAAGAAAGGTTATCCAAATAAACCGGTTCTGGGAAAGACTTTGCCAGAATTGAGACTTTAATCAAGGATGCTTTCTTCTTTCTATGACTCTCACTTACTGGTACATTCTTTTCTTCCCTGCCTATATAAAGGGTGGTAGGTAAATATGGGCTCTCAGGTCAGTCTGGCTCTAATACTATTTGCTTGAACTTAATGTATTTGTTTCTCTAAACCTGGGTTTCCAAATCTATAAAATGAAATTAAAAATAACATTTCTATATCTACCAGGGTTCTTTATTTCAAGTAGCATAAACTAACTATGGCTGATTTAGATAAGAGGGAATTTGAGGAAACTCAAGGATAAGGCTCTTTTATTTTGCTCAACTCCAGGATTGGCTTTCATATTATATCTAATGTTCTTGAAAACATCAGGCAACTGGAGAACCAGTCTCAGAAACAGTAGAAAAAGGGGACCTAAGCAATAGCCAGAACCACAATCAAAAAGATACCACAAAGGTAGTTGGATAGAGACTTTGTCACTGGAGCTGCTAACACTGAATAATGAGGTTTATCTACCACTGCTACTAGCCTTGGACACTGGATGCCACAGCTAACCTCACAGCCCCTTCAGACCCCGGAAATGGAACTTTGAAGCCATCTATGCCACAATTTTATGAGAAATAAATTCTGTACTTTCCTACATTTTGTATCTCTAGCTATCAATTTAAAGTCCGAGACAGGAACCTCTGTGTTGGCTGAGTGTAGGTCATGTGTCCACACCCTAGCTGCAAGGGAGTCTGGAACAGCAAGTGTCTGAACTTTTTTTGCTTCTATACTGGAAAATTCTATCCAAATTTATATTATAGGAAATTTCTCAAACATCAGAAATGGATTTAAAGGCTGAACCCTCACCAATAAAACTAACATGGATCTCATAGATATACTACTCTACCCACAGGATTGGTGTAAGGATCAAATAAGGTAATATAGAGATATTATAGTATAAGTTTATATTATTGTAATATAAGCAAATAATAAGAGCTCAATTAATGTTCATTTTCATCATCATCATCCTGATTATTATTGTAAGAGTCAAGTAATCTACTCTTCACATTATACCAGTATCCATAATGCCTGTATCTGAGAAGGCTGAAGTAAGAACTTAAAATGATTTTATTTCAAAGAATGGAAAAATAAGGAAATTTAAGGAAATGAGGAGTAATGCCAGAGGAATAAAGGTAGAGAGACTGAGACAGAAGAATAAAGAAAAGAAATGGTTACTAACTACAGTACTGATTTCTGAAGAGGAATGGATTATCCAGGGAAAAGATCATGGACAGGACATGACATGGAGACCTAGCAATTATGAGAGGCGTGTTATTCAGAGTTCTGGATCTTAGGGATGACCTTCCCTATCCACGGCGCTCATGCCCAGAGAACACAATAATTAAAGACAAATGGAATTAATCCTTATAACTTGTGTCCATTTGGTGGTGGTAATGGTG
>NW_006434709.1:4943681-4973507 GCF_000325575.1 Pteropus alecto | reverse complement strand
TGCGTGCATGTGTGTGTGTGTGACTTTGTTTTGTTTTGCTCTAAATTTACAGGGAAGAATTGAGATTTGAATTTTAAGGGAATTTTGAGTTTTTGCTTTGGCAGCTCCCCTTCCAACTTCATTTTCCTCTTTTCCCATCCAAGTGCACACCAGGCACACAATCCACAGTTAGGATGGGCTGCAAAAATAGTTGCCTCCCAGAATATTCCCACTGGTCTCATTTGGGCTTAGCTGACTTCTCGTATCTGGTAGAGGATCTTAGTAAAACATCAAAAATAATAATAACTCTATAATAATAATTTCCAAGTCTTATAAATATAAGTACCCCTCTTACAATCAGTAAGCATTTTTGTCTGTTATCACCTTTTTGTTAGAAAATTGGCCCCTCCCTCTCTCCATGTGACTCTGGTAGGGCTATAAATCAAGGAATTCCACCTCTCCTCCCCCTACAGGAGTGAGCATATGATTTACACTGACCAATCAGATTACCTTCTCTGCTTTAACCCCTGTGGTGAGTCCAGAGATAGACCCATGAAGTAGGACTGGCCAATCTGAACTCTGTTTTGAAGTTTACTGTGGATATTGAGATAAAGTCTCCCTTGAGTTCACAAGTCTCCAGGACTATATAATCATGTAGCAAGGACCAGGACCCTCTCATCACAGGACAGAGCCATTGCTTGGCCTGAGAATGAAGCCAAGCAAAGGCAAATAGAACTCAACATATGTCTGAGTTACCTGAGCCAATAACAATTTTTTTGGCTTTAGCTAGTTTGAGTTAAGATTTTATTATTGGCAATTGATAGAGTTCCATATCATATCACCCCCCAAAATGTTTTAGACTCCTATGTGATATGAGTTGAACTTTTTGTATGTCTTAAAACCTATACTGATAAAAATGACTACAATTTCAGTAAAGCTTTTAAAATAATTTTGAATCTATAATCATAATAGCATTTACAAGCATTATTTTAAAATTGTAATCTATGCGTGAGACATGTTTGTTTACTCTAGAGAATGCTCACACAACAAGTGGATTAATGGACCCCTAGCAATAACTGTATTGTCCCTCCCCCATCCAAGGTTGACAATCACTATTTTTAAGCTCTTAGCCTTTCAGTGTAGTACTAAGGAAAAAGCACTTTTAAGTTTCACCGTATTTTAACCTTTGTCCACTTTTGAAAAAAGATACCATCAAAGAGTCTGTTGATAAGCTTTTGCACTCAAACAAGCAGAGTTTCGTCTGAAGGCTCCAAAAACACAAGGCCACCATCAATAAGGACACAGGGATCTAGCTGTGAGGCATGAGAGTTCAGGAACTTTCCTGGGACCCACACTGGGGTCACCATCCATTCAAAAGAAGTCACTGATATTCACAGAGAATCAGATGCTGTGCAGGGCCACGACCTGCAGGTCATATTCCCAAGGCAAAAGCTGCTCTTGACGTTTAAATGTGGTGCCACGAGCCATTAGTGATATAATTGACATTCTATCAGAAAATTCCTCCAAAGCTCCCTTTTCTATTAAAAGCTCCTCAAAAAACTGGTGGGACCCCAACAATAAAAGCAACCATTTACTAGGAAGACCATTCAGCCCTTCAAAAAGCTGACTGGATGGTATGAAACTCACTAGCTGTTCAATTTCCTTTTGGACCTGTTTTTAAAGTTACAACAATTTTCAAAGCTATTTATATAGCTGAAGATCTCTATAAAAATTTCTACACATTTTCAATCTAACGAAGAACAGACTGCCAGACCATGTTGGGGTCAAGGCAAACTGGGAGTGAGGCAAGGAAGGGCCACTGTACCCCACTGCAATTTAGCTATGAGAAAAGGAGGTTCTGCTGCACTGGGAAAACATCAATCCTTTAAGTAAAAATGTTAGCAGAAAAGTAAGGGGCAATAAATGCAGGCCCAAGCCCTGAAGCAGCATGATCAAATGCCACCCGGCCTTTGGCATCTGAGCAGCCAGGAGAGGTAAGCTCACTGGTAATGGCTCCTTTCAGCCAACTGCACCTTCACTGAAGTCTGAGATCTGCCTCTTTTCTACCTCCTGGCAGCACAACGTGGCAATCTCCGACTGGAGGCACGGTGCCTGTTGTGGGATCAAATGTTGGATTTTAAAAACTAAAGTTTGATGTGGATGAACAACTGCCTATAAAACATTAAGCTCTTTTTTTGTAATGTATTTAATTTCACACTGACTGCCAGTATTGCCTCTGAATGGATTACAACAGGGGTCTGCCATTGTCCCACTAAACCACACGGGTTAAATAATACCTTGGTGTCTAGAACTGCTCCAGGACCATTTCATACAGGCTAATACATGAAATGAATACCCAGCTTTTCTGCAAGTGATTTAGTTTGGTTGAAAATCAGGCCACGTTGAATTGGTTTATTACAGTGCGAGATCATTTACGGCACTATTTGGGTTGTACGTTTGCCTACAGTAACATTCGCACCTGCGTTTTGCCATTCTCAGCAGCAGGGCATAATCACACACTTACTGCTCCAAGGCATTTGGTGCTCAGAGTCTGTTTACTTAACAGCCTGGAGAATGATACTCCACTCCAGGGTCAGCCACTTAAATGTGGCTTCGTGTTTAGATAATGATACTGGGTTCTTGTCCGAGCAGGGGGAAATGGTAAAGATAAGCTCCAACATTGCCTGCCCTGCTCCGAGTTGATGATTCGTTTTCAAGAGCACTTGCAACCTTTAAGCGCATTTCCAAAGTTATCCCCTCACGTAGACAGGATAATCACCTCGTTTCATGAAGCACTTCTCAGGCCATAGACACTGAAATCATTTCAGTCTGAGCCAGATGGGGCCAGGAGGAGGTTTTACAATGAAACTGAGTTTCTCTCTGTCCCTCTGGTTGCACCTGTAACATAAACAGCCATGGAGATGGAAGCACTTTTAAAGCCACTTAGCTGGGCCTCTGCTACCATGTGTTTTGCTTCAGTGTCCACATTGGTTTGCAACTTGCCCTGGCTTTGTGAAGCAGAAACACATTCTGGCACATGCTTGAGGCCCTGGGCCAGCTCACCTTGGGGCTAAATTATACAGTTGTAGGTACTTATTTTTAAAAGAAGTTTCAAGTGCAAGAGAGTGAAGAGGGTGCTTTTATTTCCTCTGTATTGTTGTTGCAATAAAAAAGAAAGTTAGGAAAGTATTAAAGCTTTGCCCGTCTTTTTTTTTTTTTTCCACCCCCCTTTTGGCTTTTGAGTCTGAAAAGAATGCTGGAAGTCATCGGAGGCCTGGTTGGAATAGAGAGTGTTAATTCTTCCATATCTAAGCCTCTTTGTAGAAATTCCCTTTGTCTCCCGCCCCAAGTCATTAAACACTAATCCCATCACTCTCCCTAATCCGAAGCACTGGAGCCGGAGTTCAGTTTCCGAAACTGTCTTTGTGGTTCCCCTAATAGCTCCTGTGGGTTGCAGTCGGTTCAGGCGCATTTAGAGCGTCCCATTTCAGCCCCTTAATGAAGTGCCCTTAATGAATCTTTTCCTCCTTCATGCAGTGAGCACGGGCTTCAATTGGTTTAGTGTTAAGTAGGGGAAGATGACGAGTCATCTCAGGGGCCTTTGCAAAATATGACTGTCAAAGGCAAAAACCTAGGAAACAGGCCATTGAAGGCTACAACCACCGAAGTGCTCATTTAATTACTAAGGATTCACAAAAGAAAATCTGCCCTTTGTTGCTAACAAAAGACAGGGGACTAAGAAGAGATAGTAAAGGGTTTTTCCAACAAATGATAAAAGAGGAAACGTGGTTGAGTAAAGGCATCGGGGCATGTAGAGAAACTCTTTCACGTTTGCTACACAGGCTTACCTTTCTAAATATTAAGTATGCCCAGAGACACTGAAATAGGCTTTTCTGTCCCTCCAAGTGATGGTGGCCAGAAAATTAGTCTGATAAATTCTTCACAGACAAAAAGCCACTACAATGACAATCTACTGCACTAAATTTAAGACAAAGTGTTGTTCAGGATGCACTGGTAATCCTAGCGAACTTGGAAAAACAACCACGGGTTAAAAAAACAGTGGAAAAAAGTGTTCTAAACAGTTCTATTTGCCTTTTTTTTTTTCCTATTTGAATAAACTATAGTCTGAAGAGTAAAAGTTAGCTTGAGTCAAATATCTCTCCAACACAGCAGATTAAAAAGAAAAATTCTCAGTGACACCTGATCATTTTATGTTTCCAAAATATGTTGACCCATTTTGTGGACAACATGTTTTTCCTTCAGTAAGAATATTTATTACATGATAAAATCTATATTATATATCTACATAATATAATCTGTTTATCATATGATGAAAATATTTGTAGGATAAAATAAGTCAAATTATAGATAATTTTAGTCTTGAAATATGTACATTTAAAATTCTACAATATCATTCAACATTGCTTTAGGTTAAGGAATAAAAAGAAAAATAAGTTAATGGGAAAAAAAGTCATCATAATGGTCATAATTTATTTGCTACTAAAGACATAAGAAAACAATTAACAACAATTACTATAACTGTAACTGGATTATTTGGTCACAATGCTGGCATGCCAGCAAAGTCACAATATCAACTGATCCATTAAACATCTACAGGTAGTAGGCACTTAGTAAACACTTCTGTGGACAGAAAAAGAGGCCACATACTAGACCTGACAAGCTCAGGGAAGCCAGCATGGCGGGCCTTACAAACCCAGAGACCAAAGTAACCACACAGGGTGGTCTGAACATATAAATTCCTAAGTAAAAGTGGGTCATGGTGAGTAGTCACGTCCTAAGTCTGTAGCTTCCTTGACCAACATCCATCTTTAATTTTGAAATTTTCTATTGTCTGTGCATCTAAGATAACATACCTTTGAAATGTCAAAGCGATTTTCTTTTCCAGACCCCTCGAAGGCACAACCGCCAGCACCAGAGCAGAGACCACATTGTTATCTGGTTGCCCACATACCATCTCTTTGTGCTGTAAATGTGAACTATCCTGTACCCACTTATGTAAGAGAAGCACACGTTCCTCCAATCTCAGAGATTTCCCCACTTTGCTTTCTTCCGCCCCCATAATCTACCACCAATGAATTTCATATAACCTTCCTATGTCTCCTCCTTTGATTCTAATCTATAAAATTAGCTGCAAAACCATCATTCTCTCTGGAGCATTTTCTTACCCATTGAGATTTTCCTTCCCAGCAATTGTCATCAGTTTGGCTTGAATAAACTCTTAGAAATAAGACTTTGTCTTAGATCTTACCCATTGAGATTTTCCTTCCCAGCAATTGTCTTCAGTTTGGCTTGAATAAACTTTTAGAAGTAAGACTTTGTCTTAGGTTGGATATTCTTTCATCAACATTTCTTATCGGATTGATGAATTAACTGATTAATAGGACCAAGTGACCTTGTCCTGCAGAGTAGGCCTAGAGAAACTTCAGGTTTTTTAGTAAATATATAAATATCCCCTAGACCCATCATGAAATCATTTAATAGTTGTACAAAATTAAGATCGCACTGAACAAAAGGCTTAGTTTTCTGATTTGGCAACTCAGGATGGCCTTGTAAAGATGCTGTCAGATACTGACAGCAAATCCTGGGCTTCCAAAATCCCAAGTTTCCCTCTTAGTGTCAAGACTTCACACCCTCTTCATTGTGCAAGGCAGGTGACATCTTGGCTTTATCTTTATTGAACATTTCAATAAAATCGTGCTTCCTTATATTCTTACCAGACCTGATAGTTTTCTTTACTGGGACAAAAACAAAAACAAAAACGTTCAGCTCCCTAATGAAAACAAATCAGATACATTTACTAACTGGATAAATCAGAACAAAATGACTCATCTCAGAATGAAACCACAACGTTCTCCTCACAGATAAAAACAACTGCATTTAGCCTTTGGGCTGTGTTTCAATTTCCAGTGCATGTCTACTGTTGGCAGTAAAAGTTACACTTGGACATTGTTAAAATGTGCTCATGTGTTCAGTGCTTCTACTTTCCTCTTAACTGACTTGCCAAATCTTTTTCTTTGGAGAATCAAACAGCTCTTACACGCATGGAGGAAAAATTTCCTGTGCTGCATGTTTTTTTAAAAAAGGCTAAATAGCGTCAGTTGAGTTTATGGAAGACACCGAGGCAACGTGAGGCCAGCACCATGACCGCTGAGTGCCAGCTGTCCTCGGGAGCTCCAGGCCTTGGAAGTCAGTATTCCCCGAAGCTGGGCTGCCCATGGTGCATTAGATCATGATGGCTACATTCTAGCAGAACTCTTTATTTAATCCTTCCCTTCTTTTCCAGATCCTAACTTTTTAAATCCTTATTTTGCATGAGCAAGCTACATGAATTTAGTTTCAAAAAAAAAAAAAAGTTTAAAAATGGAACCAGGGTGGTGTATTGGGAAGATCTCCAGAAGGCTCTACCCTGAGCATTTTTTTACATCCCTCTAATCTTCTTTCTCTCAACTACAAACGTCGGGGGAGGGGTGGTGGTAGATTAGATTACAGTTCTTTTTTTCCCCCCCGAGAGGGTACATATTAGTAAAACATTTTGGTACTTAAGAATTTCTTTTTAAGAAAAGATGCCTCACTGAGCTGTTAAGTTAATAAGATTGGAAGCAGTGTGCTTTTCCTTTTGTTAGTTGTTAGCAGCATCCATTGACCTATACCAGTAATCCATAGTCCCAATTTGCCAAGGACACTGCAAATTTAATTGAGAAAAGAAAAGATGAGAGAGGAATCTTGTTATTTATTAAGATATAAGTAGCTCACACCTTAATGTTTACTCCTCCAGAAAATAAACAACAGACCACTGATTTACCTCTTCTATCATTTCAGAGATACCAACCAAGAGGCCAGGTGCCATGTAATTTAGTTCCCCTGTATTAATCTGTATTCCTAACTCATGATATAGTGCCTGACACATATTTCTGGAATGAATGAATGAATCTAGAGATAACCTGTAACATTATCTAAAGAGAAGCTTGAATTAGACACCAGAAACAGTGAAAATATTTTTTTTTTTTCACAAATCCTACAAGATTTCCCATACGGATTATGAGGAAATGGAATGCTCCGCTGTTTTGTCTTTGAAATAGGCAGTTCTCAGAAGGGGAAGTTGAATGGCTAAGGCATTACTTAAGAGATACACACACTAATTATTAATCAGATACATGTAAATTAAACAGAGATGAAATTTTATTCTGCACATATCAGAATGGAAAAATGTTGGAAGAGAGGATAATACCAATTAGGGAGGATGATATGGGGCCATGAAAGTCCTCGTATACCGAGAATGTAAATTGGTGAGCCATTCTGGAAAGCAACCTGGCAGTACTTACTTCCCATGTCTCAGCAATCCCATGTATCTGCCAGAGAAATTCTCACACAGTGCCACAGGAGCACATATTGTTTACTGCTGCACTATTTGTAGTGCTGGTGAGTTGAAGGCAATCTGAAGTCCATTTCTAGGAGAAGATAGGTATTAGTCTATGCAACAGGTAGAATTAACAAATTAGAAGACTAGTGGTTACCAGAGGGGAGAGAGGGGTAGCGGGGAGGAAGGAGGTGAATGGGCTAAAGGGGGTCAAATATGTGGTGACAGACAGAAATCTAACTTGCCTTACTGTTAAAGTGTACAGCTGAAACTTATTAGATTTCATTAACTGATGTCACCATTAAAATAATTAATTAATTGATTGATTAATTAAAAATAAAATAAGTAAACAAATAAATATGAGCAGGTATCAAAGATATTAGAATGCAGAAGTATTTATTTTAATCAAAACTTCTTTAATAATTATGAAAAAATAATATTTTGCTCATTAAAAACAAAGATATATAGGTTTTTCAAATGTGAAAAAAGAATTAACAAGTTAGAGATAAATACACAATATAAATAAGTTATGAAAACAGTTTTTTGAGTGAAAATGATAAAAAAATGAATAGAGTAAACTAAAAATACAAGCACAATAAACCAGTGCTAATAAGAATATATAAAAATCTATGTGAATATATCAAACACCTAGGAATGTACATCTACTAGAGAAAAAAAATGGGCATGTCAGAGAAATGAAGGAAAAATATAATTATAACAAAAGAGGAACAAGAAAAAAATAATTTTTTAAAGTAAAGATTTATTCCTCTGCAAGGTAATAGCATCTCTCAGAGCAAATATTGGACTTAAATAACGTTGATTTAAGTGGGCATCAGTGCAAGGGCATCAGATTTCCTTGACAAATGGGAAAGAATCCAACAGAGGTGTCAATGGTCTTCAAAATATGCAAAATAAACATCCTTGCATTGGTTAGGATAATGTTAGCTGCTGTTAACAAACTTCAAAATTTCGATGGCTCAACACCAGAGGATCTTGGTGTCCCAGAATATGGACTTTGAGGACTAGTAGACACAAGTTTAAGTTTATGTACTTACTTCTTAGCCCAAAGTTTTTATATATAAAATGAGGGTAATAAAAATATATACCTCATCAGTTAGGAAATTAAATAAGATAATGCATGTAAAGCCTTAATTGACTGCAATGCCTGGTGTGTGAGGAAGACTCTGTAATGCTACCAAAAAAATAATCTTGGATGTGCGCAGAGGGGGCTCCAAGAATGCTCGTCATAGATTTGCTACTAATCATTACATATTGGAGAAAATCTCACAATGGCCTAAAAGGAGATTGGTTAAACAAATACAGTTGGCCTTCAGTATCTGCAGGTTCCACAACTCCCAATACAACCAACACACAAAAAAAGTACCATGCTGCTGACAGGTACTATGTAGTTAGACCTGCAATGGTTATGTCTATACAGAACATGTACAAACTTTTTTCTTGTATCATTCCCTAAACAATACAGAAAAACAACTACTGACATAACATTTACATTATTAGGTATTAAAAGTAATCTAGAAATGGTTTAAAGTATATGAGA
Source organism: Pteropus alecto (assembly GCF_000325575.1). Classification (NCBI taxonomy): domain Eukaryota; kingdom Metazoa; phylum Chordata; class Mammalia; order Chiroptera; family Pteropodidae; genus Pteropus; species Pteropus alecto. Next base: position 4,964,592 of record NW_006434709.1, on the reverse strand, counting down.
GTATGCATGTAGGTTATATACAAATGCTTCACCATTTTATATAAAGGACTAGAGCATCCAAGGACTTTGGTATCCACAATGGGGTCCTAGAACCAATCTCCCATGGATACCGGGGACAACAGCAAGGGCAGATCAATATGCATCCCTAAAAGGATTTAGAAGATAATTCAACAGCAAGGGCAAATATTTACTGTGTGTTAAGTTAAAACAATTATAAAGTGGACTTAAGGTATGATCCACATTTACAAGTTAATGTATGTGAATTTATACCTAGAATACTGATTAGAAAAATATACTCCTAAAATGTTGACAATAGTTTTATCTGAATGGGGCAGTGAGCAAGTTACAGTTACTTTGTTTTTCTTTTGTAGACTAATGCTTTCTAGATTTTCATCACCGAACATGTATTACTTTAGAAAAAAATGGAACTTTTAAATTCCAGGACATACTTAATGTGTTTGTATGACTTTCCCCTTTTTTATAAAAGATTTTCAAATATTATAAAAAGTAGAGTAAACAGTACAGGGAGCATCTTTTTTCCTATCATCTACATTTAATGATTATTTAGATTTTGCATTTACATTATTTTTTTGAAGTATTATAAAATAAATTATAATTATGAAATGTCATACCTAAAAGCTTCTATGTGAATCTCTAAAATTAAAGATACTTAAGCTGAGCTAACAATATCTTATGTTTTGAAAAAATGACTATTTGTAAATACAGTTAGACTCTTCTATTCTTTGGTGAATATATATATTTTTTTAATTCCGAATCTATATTTAGAGATATTATGAGTCAGGGAGTCAGAAAATCTAGCTATAAGACTAGGCTATGCATAGACTTGCTATACGTCCATTAAACCAATGGAATCCCCTTTTTCCCATTTGTAAAATAAAAATGTCGTGCTAAAGGACCCATTTCACTTTTTAAAATCACATTTTCTTTGGAGACAAAGAGAGGGACAAGTGAATTTCCAGAATTAAAGAAATTTGAGGGTGGGAGCAACACCAAGGAGTTAGCATGAGTCACTGGAGTGAGGAAAATTTGAAATTTGGAATTTGAGACAAGAGCTATTAACAGAATTTTCTAATTTGCCCAATAAATAAACACACCTGTGACCTTTGGTTTCACCAAAGTAAACTCTTAAAAAACCCTCTGTGTCCCAGGCATGAGTTTTTGTATTTTAATTTTTCCAAGTCTTTACATAGCCGCTTGACTGTTTCATCTTGTTGATTTTCCTTTGGAAGGGCAGTCTTGTAAAGTTTACCAAGAACATATCCTCCAACATTCGTGTAATAAAAGGAAGTGCTGGGCCAGCCCCCCTCTCTCTGCATTTCCATCACAAAGCCCAGCACCCTTCTGTACATCTCTGTGCAGGAAGACACTCCCCTGGGAGAAAGTGAGATTCAGATCCAGCTTAAGTCACCCCTGGCTGGGGGCCTGGTTCTTATGCACCCTGTGATAGGACACTAGTCTCAATATCTCAGTTTCCTATCCTTAATATATATATAATTTAATTCTTCTGTGTGCATTTTTTTCCTTTTCTGGGAAAAATAGTATTCTACATGGTTTTTAAAAGTCATTTTTAAAGAATATATAAAGATTACCTTTCACCATATTTCCCTCCCTAAAGACAATTTCTTCACTAAATCTTTGTTTGTATTTCCAAATATAGTCTATCAAATTAACTGTACATATCCCAAGATCTCCAATTTGATTTCTAAGAATTTATCCTACTGACAGGCTTGAACATGTGTGTGAAGATACATATGCAGCTGCTTGTTACTGTGTGGTTAGTACTAGTGGACTGGAATAACATAAATGTGTATTAAGTACATTGTGATGTGTTCATAGTACGGCTGTTAAAAAGAATGAGGTAGATTTATATGTACTCAAATCAGTTAAGAGTCCTTACCTTGCAAGTAACAGAAAATCCACTGCAAACTGATTTAAATAATAAAAGAAATGTATTGGGTCACATAAATGGGAAATCCTCAAGGATTCAGTTTCTTCTCATCTCTCTGCTTTACTGTCAACAATAATAGCTTCATCTAAAGCCTGGTCGTTTCCTGGTTGAGGGAGACTTATCAACTGTAATTAAGGGTTCTTGCTCCATTACCTGGGAGAAAAGAGTGCTTCTAGCCTGGCACACCAAGCAAGAGTCCTGAGGTTCATATTGACAGTGCAAGCTTAGATCATATGCCACAAGAATGGAAAGCATTGACTGGCTTTGTCCAATTAGCACATGGTTGCGTGCTTCCCAGAAGCTTTGTAGGGGAGCCTGGACAAGTAAATGAAAACCTGAGTCCTTCAGGAAAGAAGGAGAGAATGGACACTGGGAAGGCAGCCATCAAATGTTCACTATAGTGCAGGAAGATGAAATTATTTCTAAGATAGTTTGTTAAATGTAATCATCAATGCGCAAAGGCATGAGTACAATATGCAACTTTGTGTAGAAAAGCATGCTTCTACTTGCATCGACTATTTCTAACAATAGTTTTATCACACATTCATTCATATACATATCCATACAGGTATACATAAAAGTACCCACAAGGGAAAGAAATAATAAAAAGAAACTGAAGTTCTAAGATTCGATCATATGTTGAATATTTTCAAACAGTAGCTTGGGACAGAGGGTCCTAGAACAACATCAGCAATGCATCAACTGCCCCTCCTCTGGTTTGTTCCTCTTACTTTGAATAATACTGTTCTTCGGTGTTCTCAAGAAATGAAGAATATTCAGCAGAAGAAAACTAACTTATGCAAATGAGAAGGCAATAAATAATATATGTGTGTTTGCACAAATCAACTTACAAATGTCACTTTTCCCGGGAGAGTATTTAAACAATGCCCAAGAGCTAACCACCAGGAATTCCACAAGGTGACATAAATCCGTGGATATTTCTTTTCATACTGAGTCTCAGAAATACCTGAGGCTCCTCAATCAGTCACTCATTCAAAACTGCAAGGAATCCTGACAGTTTCTGGTAGTTCCCTGAGCCTGTTACTCAGTGGGTATTATGTATTCATGGAGTTAGATCATTGGTATAAATTGAGTTTTAGTAAACTGAAGAGAAATTGGGAAAACATCTGTGCTGTAGGGGTGCCCCCTCCCAGGAAAGAATAAGAGAACTTTACATAGTCAGTCTACAGTGCTATAGCAAGAAGCCAACAGTGACTTCAAAAGCCCATTGCAAGCTGTCAGCACCACTTTTGCAAAAAATAAAATTAGAATGTGTGGTATGTGTTTCTGTATGTGCATAAAGTGCTTGATGCTAGAACTGATTTTTTAATAGAGTAGCAGTTTTTATATGTTTTCATAAATGGAAAACATATCAATAAGGAGAACTGGAGATAAAAATGCAAAGTGGTCAAAATAAATGTTTCCTTTTGACATACGAGAGAGAAGGTTTTCCTTGGAAATAACTAGGTATTTACTCAGTCATTCAACACACTTTTATTTAATTCCTGCTATGTGAAAGTACTGTGCTGGGAGCTCTGATGAAACAGACACATTAACCACATGGATAGCAGTAGAAGAAATATATTTGGAAAGTAGGCAATTATGAAATGTGGCAAGACAAGAGGAAAAAGTTATAAACATTGATGGTTGCCAAGCACTTATAGGAGGGAAAATATTACAGAGGGGTAACTGTTGCTCATTCAATATTAATTCATTAGGAAATAAACGTGGATGACGAAAAATGACATACTTATTAAAAATGTTAACTCTGGGGTCAAAGAGCCTGGATGCTATGTTCAGTATACCATTGACCCACTGCATTAGCTGGTAAAGTTACTTAACTCTGCTTCTTGGTCTACATCAGAGGTCCCAAACCCCTGGACCGGACCGTGGACCAGTACCCATCCCCATCTGTAGCCTGTTAGGAACTGGGCAGCACAGCAGGAGGTGAGCGGCAGGCAAGCAAGCAAAGCTTCATCTGTATTTGCAGCTGTTCCCCAGCACTAGCATCACTGCCTCAGCTCCATCTCAGATCGTCAGGCATTAGATTCTCACAGGAGCACTGGTCCCTGGTGCCAAAAAGGTTGGGGACTGCTAGTCTATATGAAATAATGAGAGTAGAGTTCTTTGTAGGGTTCCTAGCATTTAATTAGTGCTCTCGACAAGTTAGCTTTCATTATTACTATTATTATTATTATTATTAGAGTTTAGTTGAACCACTGTTTAGCATTATCTATTTCTCTGCTTTATTTTATTATACATAGAACAAGGCAGACTATTATCAGGTTCACAGATTTTTTTAAGGGGTGGGGAAGAAGAATTACAGAGAAATTACCTATTTACATTAAAGTAGACTTTACATATATTTATTCATTAGCAGCTCAGCAATTTTACCTTTTTGAAACTGCCCTGGCCTCTTAATGTTGATTCTATGACATTTTTAATGAGCTATTTATTTGGCAAAACGGTTCCTTATAATTTAACAACTCATTTGTTTTGTTCCTACTTTGATTTTGCGTCGAGCGTGTTAGGTGATTTTAATCTGATGTTTCTATGGTTTTCATGTACAACTCTTAAGTTCATCTTTATGGCATCCATTTTAAAGCACAGACGTTGTTTTGCTAGGTTTCTGTGGTAGGGGCATTGGGATAGGGGAGAAAGAAGCAATTTGGAAAAAGTCATAAATTAGCTGTAAATCAAAGTATTTATTTTCTGGAAGGCTGATTTTGAGATCTTTCTTTGCATTATCTTACTATTATGAAACGTGTAATAAAAATGACCTAGAATCCCCCTAAACAACTCTTTGTAATAGGATATAGTTTAGTTTGAAAGCTAAAGACAAAAGATCATTTTGATGAGATATTATCATTTATAAAGCACTGTTCTCCAAGACGGATGATTCAAAAGCTCCAGAGTAAGTCATCAGTCTAGGAAACCGAAGGGCTAAGGAGAAGAGGAGAACCAAGAAGAAGCTGTTAAATCTAGGAAATGAAGTGATTTATGACTCATTCCAGCTGCCTTGTGAATGATGCGAAACCTCATAGAAAAAGGCCTGCATTAGGAAGAAGACTTCTCTGTCAGCTTGAGACTGCACATTAAAACAATGTCAGACGAATCATGACCATTTTTAACATTAAGCCCCCAATGTGACATGCACATATAGGAAAGTATGACTTTTTAGCACACTAGAATGTATCATTGAAGAAAACAGTGGGAAATACTATACAAAAAGAAAGGACCAGGATTGAATGGGAATGAGAAAGATTTCCCCCCAACCCTAGTCGCATGCACACATACATGCACACATACATAGACAAAGTATCAGCATCAAATTTATTCTGTAATACTCATTTTTTTCCTTGCTATCTTCGCTTCTTAGCTTCCACGGTATATCTCCCAACACACACACACACACACACACACACACACACACACACACACACGCACACGAGAAATGGCTAGATCATCTGGATCCATTTAGGGACTGAATTTCCTAAGTGCCAGTGAGATAAACAGACCCTATAATATAGTTGTCACCTGAACAAATCAATGTTTGATCAATGGTCCATTTGCTCGGTGGAGTGTGAACCTTGCTTGAGAGCTGAAATGACAAATATTAGTAAATTATTATCATCAGCTATCATCAGACAGTTGGTTCATTGTCCTGCGTGGTGTGAATTACAAATTAGGAATCTATATGTAGCTATAAATGGTACCACAGCATGACCAGATCATTGAACAATTGATTCAGCTGCTCCATGCTTTCCGAAGAGATCAAATCCCTCTCCGGAACCCTCCGGTGGCGTCTCTCCTCCAGAACCTTTTAACACTGAGGCCAGTACAAGCGGTTTTCAATCATTTTTAATAATTAAAATTGGCTAAAAATAAGCATGCACCACCAGTATATTATAGTTGTCCATTTGTAAATTAAGAATCACACATTGTAAAACATAGTAAATAGAAATTAGAAAAAGATGCGCTAAGATAGCATAAGTAGCTAAAGTCATTGTTATTTATCAGCAATGCAAAAAAAAAAAAACCTTTTTGCTCTAACCTAAAATATTAATAGGTATCATTTGTTATTAAGTATTTCTTGCCATCATTCAAAATCTCTATTTTGTTTTAAAAATACTTGATTTTATTGTCTGTCAAAACTAAAACAGTTATTTTCAAAAGTGTGTAAAACTGAATGGAAGAAACACATCATTGTTTTCACTTATCAAAATATTACGGTTATGCTTAGCTTTCAGTCACACCCTGCAATTAACAAAGAGTTTTTGTTGAAATTCGGCAATTGAAATTTTTATCTTCCCTGTAAAAGTGAATCAGAAGATGTGGCATGTTAATATTAACACATGAGTTCAAAGCTCACTAAAACTCTTTATTTGGAGGATTTTAAAACTTTAAAAAATTTTAGTTTCCAAGTTTTTAAACTCTAGAGATACAAGCAATTTTGGAGGAAACATACATGATTTTTTTTCAGGAATAAAGGTCACATAAAGTTGGAAATATTTCTAAGCATTCATTTTCAAAATGTTTTCTTTAGTATGAAAAATTTCTTTCAAAAGGCAGTTTCTTCTCCCTTCTCTTTACTGTAAGGGATACTTCAGAGATATAAATACCTATTTCAAGTAGCCTTCCTGATCATTTTGATTTTTTTTTTCCGCTACCTCTGATCACATCTGACTGACTAGATCATCATTGCTTTTACCTTGTAGTAAAATTAATGAGTTTATTTTAGAAGCAGGAGACAGACAATTCTACCATATGTTTGTTGCTCATTAGTGCATACATTATCTTCAGTTTATGATTTTCTTGCTGGAATCTTTTTAAGCTACTTGTCCATTTAGTGAGAATTAATTTAAACCAATGTTACCAGCCATAATGGCCACTTAGGATAGCTTAGGTATAAACTACAGCATGACTCTACATGCTGAGTGAACAAGTAAGGATACTGTGGATGACCCAGAGGTTTGGGGAATTTTCATTCTCTCTTAGAATGCTCACTTACCACATGAAACTGGTAATGAATGAATGGGACCACATGTGTCAGTCCATGTGTTAAATACTATTAAAGCTTAATTTATTTCTTATTTTTATTACAAATACTTACAGTGTCTTATACTTTCTTTTTTCTGTACCTGCCTCATTGGATCATTTACACAGCTCACTTTGGGAACTACTGGTCCATACAACTCCTTTGCCTTCAGGGCCTTTGCACGTACTGTTCTCTGCCAGGAGTACTCTGATCTCCTCACACCTTTCAATGGTTAGCTACTACTTATCCTTCAAATTTCATCTGCAGTATTATTTCCTTATGGAGACATTCTGAATCTTCCCTGTCTTCTCAAATTAGGCCAGATCTCTCTGTTACTACCTTTCATAGAATACTATTTCATTCCAAGAGCCCTTCATAGCATATAGTTACAGATTTGCCTATGGCCTCTGTTCTCTAGAAACTGTAATCTCCATGAAAGTAGAGGTCTCATCCATTTTCTTTTGTATGTCCAGCCCTTAGCATAGTGCTTCACAAATATTTGGCATTTAATGAATAATTTGTAGAATAAATGAATGAATGATTGAAAGACTATGACTTACTCTGGGACTGATTCATATATAGGAGATCATAAGTCATCTAGTTTCACTTTCTTATTTTATTAATAGGAAAATTTAGTATAAGAGGGTTTATGTTGGTGAGAATGTGAAGAAAAGGGAACTTTTGCACACTGCTATGGAACATAAATTGGTATAGTCATATGGAAAACAGTTTGGAAGTCACTGAAACAATTAAAAATAGGATTACCATACAACCCAGCAATCCCATATCTAAGCATATATCTGAAGAAAATAAAATCAGTATCTCTAAGAGTTATCTGCACTTCCATGTTCTTTGCAGCATTATTCACAATAGCCAAGATGTGGAAACAACCTAAGTGTCTGTCGGTCTATCAGTGGGTGAATGGGTAAAGAAAATGTGATACGTATATACAATGGAATATTACTCAGCCACAAAAAAGAATAAAATCTTGCTAGCTGCAGCGACATAGATGAACCTAGAGGGTATCCATTTGTGACAACATGGATGAAACAGGAGGGCATTATGATTAATAAAATAAGCCAGAAAAAGAAAATACTATATAGTGTCACTTATATGTGGAAATCTAAAAAAAAAAAAAAAAATTTCAAACTCAATGAAAAAGAAAGTAGAATGGTAGTTGCCAGGGGCTGGAAGACACGGGAAATGGACAGATACTGGTCAAAGAGGACAAACTTTCAGTTATAAGATGAATAAATTCTGAGAATCTAATGTACAGCGTAGTGACTATAGTTAAATATTATACTGTATTCTTTAAATTTGCTAAATCGTAAATTGTAAGCATTTTCATTAAAAAAGGGTAATTTTGTGAAGTGATGGACATGCTAACTAACTTGATTTTGGTAAATATATACAAGTTTATTTGTCAGCTATACCTCAATAAAATTGGATTAAAAAAAGATAGTTCTGTGGCATGCCTCAGGTCACACCATTAATTGATAACAGTAACAGGAGCAAAACTTGAGGCTCATGATCCCCAGGGCCAGCGCTTTTTCTATGCATCCCAGAAGACACTAAGAAAATGTCAACATTGGAAACTGCCTTCTTATTCAGATAATCAGATTCCCTAAGACCAAGAGTTGTCTTGAAAGCGTATACAAAATAAATTTGTGAGAATAAAGATTTAAAAAGAATAAGACAAAGAACCTAGTAAAAAAATTTTATAAAGACCATAAATTGACAGTTCATGGAAGAAGAACTATACCAATATTACCAATTAACGTGTGAAATTGAAATTATATATAACCTAAGGGACTATAATCTAAATAAAAAATATACTCTTTTCTCTATCAGAGTGCTAACATTTAGAAAAATTGGTCATATCTACTTTTGTCAAGAATGTGAGAAAATGGGACCTCTCATAAGTTCTTTGTGAGAGCAGAAATTGGTACAACCTTTTTAATTCAATTTAGCAATATTTATTAACATTTTAAATGTCCATGCCCTATGACCCAGCACTCTTAGGAATTAAACATACAGATGCTTGAATGAGTGAGCAAAAATGTATTACAAGATGTTCATTGTACTCTTGTTCATAATAATGAAAATTGGAACACAACCTAAATACCCACCAATAGGAAGGTCATTAAATATATCATCATTCAAACTATAGAAAATTATGCAGCCTCTTAAAGATTGCAGTAGGTTGACATGTATTGATGTGGAAAGCTAAGTTATATTGCTAAATTTTAAAAAATGCATCATATGATTCCATTTGTGTTTAATTTTAAGGAAACTCTAAACTCTTAATAATGATTACTCTGAAAAGGAAAATAATATGGGAAGATAAATAGCAGGGACCTGTACTGTTTTACTGTATATGGTTCAAGATTATTTCCATTGTTCACAAGTATGTATTTCTCCTATAATTTAGTTCCCTGCCAAATCATTCACTGCTATTATTTTGAGTCTCCAGTGTAAATAGGGAAGAGCTTTGTCACTCCCTGCTCCTGGCACTCATGTAAAACCTTGATGGACTGTGACATCCATGCTCATGCTAGGGGAAGCTGAGGGGACACAGGCTAAATTTCTACACCTCCCAATCAAACATACCAAGACAGCCAACTAGACAGATGGCAAAGGACATTTGCTATACAACCCAAACCTCCTGAGACTTAACACACGTTCCCTCCACTAGGCCTGGACAGAACTATGCATAAGCACTGAAGACATAAGCAAAGACTCTCTGTCTACACCATCACGTTCAGAAGGCAGTGCATTTTTCCCACTAGAAGTTGTAGAGAACTATGTGGAGCACCCAGAGCAACTTTCCAATGTCCTTTTCCACCTGGTGGGGAAGAACGAATCAGAGAGAATACGTATCAAGGGTTTCTTAAGGAGCAATGGAGAGCTCTAATTATTGTTAAATAAATGTACCAGAGCCCTTCATGGTGTCAAAGTTGATAAAATAATTTAAGGACAATATTTCCCTAAAACTGTGGCCTTTCCTCTTCTCTTCTTCCAGCAAACCATACCCACTCTTCAATATCTCCAGCCACTCTAAAATTTTTGTGATCACCTCAGCCTAACATAACCTCACTGCCTCTATACCAGGACTTGGTGTGTTCACTCAGTTGAACTGACAAGAAACTGTCTGGTGACATCTCTTCTCTTGCTTTTGTCAGTTACTTAAATCTTTGCTTATCGTTTGACTTTATGTTTGTCTTCTTTTCCAGACTAGGTAGTGATCCTGTGTTAAACTGCTTCATAGGACCCACATACATACAACCTTGCCACAACAGACATCTAATAAATCCTTACAAATTTGAAAAACTATAAACAAGAAAGCCAAGAAGGCCAGGAATTCTATTTTTTTTTTTAGTTTGATGATTTATATATATATATATGTTTCTCGTTCCTCTTCCAGAATTTATGTGTACTATTCATGAAAAGAATTCAACATTTTACATGAATAATGAAATTCATAAATATTTAATATTAATTTATAAATGCCTAAGAAGAGTGAAAAACTATACAGTAGCCAGCACTGTAAGTTAACTAACAAAAATGAAAAATGGGTTTCAACTACAGAATGATGTTTGTATTTCATATCCAATAAAATATCATGAACAAATGAGGTGAAAACTTAGAAAGATAACTAGTCTTGCCGAATAGAAATAGGTGTGGTATGTGTGTGTTTTAAATTAAAAAATGAAATTCAAGGCTCCTTTGCTTAATGAAGCCAGTTCTTTCATCTTTTAAAATGACAGTTAAAATCAAAACTGGAGTTTGGGGGAGAAAGGAGATTTCGGACCTCCCTTCAGACATTAATAAACACTACTCCACATTCTAAAACTATTAGACATAATTTGGCATAATTGCCAATCTTTCCTGAGCAAAGACATGCAATTCAGTTGTTTTAACTACTAAACTCTTTCACAAAGAGCAATCACCTCGGTTCGGGGCTCAAGGTTCATGCCTGAGAAGAGGCATGATGAAGAAATATATTCTTGGCCCTGTATATTAATACAAAACTTTTATTTTCTCATACTTAAGAGTGGAATGAAGACAAAGATCTGTTGAGACCAAAAGATATTTTCTATAGTGCTGTATTGAAGAAAATTCATGTAAGGAGAACAAAGACATATCTATTTTTATTCTCTCTCAGCTAAATTCCACTCAAAGTTCAGTGAATCTTAAAATTGTATAGACCTCAAAAATATTTTGCATTTCACTGTGAGGACATATGCTTTCTTATGGCAATTTTCTGTCCAGTTTGTCTCATCTGTGTAATTTAGATCTTAACCCCTCAAGGCAGACACCATGTATTTTAGAGCATTCTCTTTAGAGCAATATTATGCTGATGAGTTCAGTAAACCTTAAATAGCAATACATCTTCCATTGCCATTACCTGCTACCTCCTGTTTATTATACTGGCCTCTTAATTTCAAAGTGCGTGGTTCGTTGTTTTTTCATTAAACTATTAAAGTGGGTAGGAATATTCTAATTCAAGTTTTGATTATTCATTTGAGATCTATTCCCTAGAATATAGTAAAAAAACGGTGGTGGGGTGCGGGGGTGGGTGGAGAAAGGAGGAAGAGAGGAAGGGAGGGAGGGCCTACTGATCAATATTGATTACAGTGAAACCAAAGGTTGACTTTTTTTTAATTGTGCAAGACATGGCCCGTTGAGGACCACCAATGTTTGACAACATATCTAACTTTTCTCCATCTTTAATATGTTTTAAAAATATTCATTTCTTTCCTCTTCACCCCATTTGTAAAAAGAAAAAAAAATTAACCAGTAAGTCAAGACACTCCAATGCTGACTAAATTTTTTCAAAATGTTTTATTAGAATATTTTTTAAAGTTCTTTTACTTTTGTTCATACTGAGAAGCATCTAAATTAATTAGAAAAATAAATTCAGGAAATCTTTCTAGGTTAGTAGAAGGCTCCCCCTTCTCATGCAAACTTGTTAACAGATTTTTCTTCAGGAAAGCTTAAGAACCTTCGCAACAGAAGATGCTAGTCCTGTGCCGACTACAATGCTTACAATGAATCATTGAATAAATTATTACCATCCACGGAGGCTGCCTCTTTGGATAATTAGCAATTTCAATCTAAGAAAGATACTGTAAAGTACACTTCAGCTTTGACATCAATAGACAATTCACCGGGGTAAGTAGCTAAATTAGACTGCTGTAAATACTGTCTAGAGCTTTTATTTTCAATCATATGCTCTTGGAAATTTCTCCCTAAAACTACATTATATATAATCTTTTGGAGCATATAGTAGCAAACTGAGATATAACACAGAAATCGGATTTCACTATAATTTTAGAAATTTGCCAAATAAGACTTTAAGATGGAATTTATTTTATGTATATAGATAAACAGAATATAGAAATTGTGCCTACCGTCTCCACAGCTCCCTCCCCGCCACACTTTTGTATATTCATTTATAATAATAAAAGATGGAGAACATTTTCTGTGGTCACTAATTTGATTATATCTCTGTCTATGAATTAAGTTGATGGGTGTATTTCACTTGGGAAATTGCTCTATAGTTGAAATTGCTCTACAGGTTTTACGACCTCTGTCCTGATCTCTATTTTGTAGCTTTAAAAGACCTATAGAAATTTAATATTAGGCAGAAGACTTGCATTCTTGCTGCATTGTGACTAAGTCTTAAGCTTAAACAATTAAGAATATAATCAAATATTTTTGCAAGTTCACATTTCAAAAAGACTTTTTATTCATACAAACAACATAATCACTTTAATATAAATTATCTCAATTGTTTTTCATAATTCAAAGAAACAGAAAAAATGATGCATAGACAGCATTTATCCCAGGTTTGGAATCAAATGGGGAAAAAATTCTTTTCTCAGGCATGATCAAAAATAGACCTAGATAAAATTTAACCTAATGACTTCTCTTACTCCCTTAGCCTTTGACAAAATACCCAGGAATACCATGATCAGCTACAAAGACAAAAGGAAAAGAATTGTTAAAGAATCATTCAATCGGATTATTGCAGTGCAGTCTCCGAGGTGATTTTTCATAAATATATAGATGTTTAGAAAAGAGATTATAAAATATAAAGCAGAAATAATTTATAAATATACCTAATTAAAATAATACTACTTTAATAATGTGACTTTCTCCAAAAAGATCAAAACACATTTTTTAAAAGTTAAAATCTCATAATTATCATTACAGAAAGGTATGTATCCTATATTTGACCACTGGACATAAAAAAAATAGTTTTTTAAATGGCTTTATCTTGCGCTCTTAGAAATGTATTATAAAATTAAGTGACCAGAAGACATTACTACTGGCAAAGCATTAGCAGGGAAGAGACCTCAATAAAATTATCAGTGAGACACTGAATCGTTTCTTCTGTTAGTGAAAGTCATATGCAAAAGTTCTAAAATTATACAATTACAAAAATAAATCAAATCAGCATGTCATTTCTGCTTTTCTACATTAATAAATTAACCATGTAACATTGTTCAAAATTATGTCAGTTACGCATATAATAATCTTTTAAATTAATGAAGTGATGAAGCAGTTTGATGACACCCATGATTTACACGGCTGCTTTTAGCTAATGTTAAAAGCCTTTCATTTAATAAATTGCCCCCTTGAGAAATTACCAAAAATGAATATTTTCTATGTTAAATGTTTCAAGGTTTACACTTTTTCAATATATTAACAAATGGCAAGGGAGACACATTTTTCAAAATATATCTTCTTTTACATATATTTAATTGAAATTAATTAGTATATTACTTTAAAAGGAAATGATTATACAAGATCATTTATTAGAATTTTTGTGAAGCAATAAAGCTGAATTTAAACAATGAAATCAATCATAGCCTTACAAAATTTGTATGATAAATTGGGAATGATTTCAAGCTTTTTGATTAAAGAAGAATAATTCTATAGAATCAATTTTCTTAAAATATAGCTAATGCTCTTCACTCTTAGCTTAATCATTGCCTTAATAGTTTGTCTGCATTACTCATTAAGATTGAAACTATGTTACTAATTAGGTTTTGTCATTTTAATAACAATTTTTGTTTTGTTTACTTTTTCCTAAACATTTCTTCATGAATTGTTATATGTGATTTTAGCTTCAGTATATTTCTCAGTGCAGTCATGAATAACAATAGTCAGACTTTACAATCAAAGCATATCATTTCCATTGTTTTATGGTTTTATGTGGCCTCAGAGACATGTCTGAATACAAGAGAAATAACATCTTATGGAAAGATGTTCTCTAAGTTCATTAGAAGAGCAAAATAGATTTCAGTCAAGCCAGGATATGCTTGCATGTGATAACAGCAAGGAAGAAAAGGAGCTAAATATAACTAGCAAAGAAAGCCTGAAATTGATGTTCCCTGTGCTTATGGATTTGTTTTCATAATGTGGAAAGCGATTTTTATTCCACTTCTGAATTAGTAATGTGCCTAGTACATTGGACCAATTTCTTTTCAAAGCATTTGCAGCTCCAGCCCTAAAAACAAGAATAATTAATTTGTGCTTCTTGAGTCCAATGGATATAATTTTAGGCAGGCAGATGTCAAGGAAATAATTTTTAGAATTCTTATAATCGATGACAATGTAATGGAAAATTGCCTGTTGGCATTTCAAATGATTTTAAGGAATTTTAAACTTTCATCAATAAATTTTTAATGTGTACTAATAATGGATGGTCATGGGCCTGTAGTCTATGCACAGTAAAACAGAACTTTAAGCATTATTTTCCTTTAAAAATGGCTTGAAGAAAGTAATAAAAGTATTGGAAAATTCAAGATTCAGTTCTTTTATAACATATAAATGCATCAAGCTAGTCATGAATACAATTATTTGAGTGAGTTACATTTTCAAGAGTTAATAAAGAAAATTGGAAAGAACCAACGATCTTTCAAATGTACATATCCTACGTATGAACAATTGCAGGAGGATCCGGTTTACGATTAGAGCTGCATTTAGACTCCTAGCTATCACTTCCCCTGATGAGCCTGCATAGTCTGCAGAAGTCTCCACACATTTTGGAGAAAGAGCCCATGAGTTTTAGGATGGTAAATTGCAAAATATTACATACCTCAAAGTTTGATATATCCAGTATTTCCAACACTGATACAGAACTCATTAATGCCAGGAAGTAACTTCACTGAATATAACATTGTACGGTCATAAAAATTGATTAAAATCTTTGCCTGGGTGAAATCACGACAGCAATAAGAGTGGTGGTAGGAGGGAAAGCAAGAGCTCTCAGAGGATTTGGTTATCAACAGAAAGGCAGACTACTCTATATAAAGAAGGGTAATTTTGAAATAAAATCTTAACTTCTGATGAATCAAACTTCATATTTTAATTCAGACTAACTATGGGAAATATGATGTTACGTCTCTGGATTTTAGTTTTACCTGTTCTTAAAGTGGAATCGTGATATCCGTTTTCAGCAAAAATTATTGCAGCTTTTTCCTCCTACCTCTGCAGAACAGTAGAAACACAATGAGGTAGCATATGAAAGCTTTTTTAACTCTTGAAAAGGCTTGTTCTGTATAGACCTGAGATTCAAGTAACTTTGGAATTTGCCAAGCCCTTTGAAAGTAGATAATAGTGTAAAAGCTTACAGATTAAAATATGTATTTATAGAATATATATAAATTTATATACATACATTAGAAATTAGAAATTAGAAAATTTTAAGTGATTTTATGATAGATTTCTTTTTATTAATATGTTTAGTTGGACTAACAAATGTTTCTCTGAGCAAACGCCAACAAAATGCCAGGAGGTGGAGAACAAGGAACTTCTCCAGCAGTGGAAGGCTTTGTTTTCCCCGCATCATGTTCTAAAGGGAAACCTCAATGAAAACCTTACATCTTAAATTTGCTCCTCATAGAAACAGACGCGCCAGTGGCTGAGAAGCTTAAAGATATAACCGTGTCTCTCCATTTCCAAAGGTGCACTTTGGTAGTTAGGCAAATCTTTTACTTTTTATAACATAAAAAAAAAAAAAACCCAGCAAATCTGCCGCTGTTTTTCAAAAACAGAGTGTAGTGTACCTCACAGGCACAGATCCAATAAAATGCTCTATTTATTGGCTAAGCATTAACAGCATCTCTTATTTTACTCCTATGACCCTCTTTGGCAGTTAGTAACACTTTCCAATTGAACAAACACCACAAAAATATCCCTTATGTGTAAGGAAAGAGGAGAGCCTAATTGGCCATCGACCTCTTCTTTCCAGCTCCCCTGGTGTCATAACCCAATGGCTTCCAATTCATCACCCCTAGAGCCAGAATATCTGGGCTGAGAAGACAAAGGCAGGCAATGCTAAGCATGAGATTCAGGGCCAGTTCCTTGCCCCACCCTGAATTCCCACTTCTATGATCAAAGCTTCAAAGAGTACAGTCACCACCACCTGAATCAGAGCTTCTCAAAATGTATTGCACGTAACCCTGGATGTTATCCAGAGCAACATTTATTACTTGGTTTGTATTTTATTTATTTTTCCTAGTACCTTCTTTTCACAGCAGTGATATTTCAATCCTTTTTATGACAATGACATAAAATTCCCTTTTAAAATACATGTATTTATATTTTAAAGAAGATTTAAAGGAAATTATGCAAATAATAGCACAGGGAAGCAAAGATATGGCAATAATCATGAAAGTGATTTGTGAATAGCTGAAGATTAGAAAACACTGAGCCAAAGAATGTTAAAGCAATTGTGGGGAAAGAATAACTTCTCTCCCCTTAGCTGGATTTCTATAATAATTATTAGGATTCAGTGGTAAAGTGCCTTCCCACATGTTTTCATTTGATCTCTTTACGACACTTATGTTTTAATGACCATTTTATAGATGGGGAAACCGAGGATAGGAAGGCTCAAGTGATTCACTAAAAGTTACACAGCTGACTAAGTGCTAAGAGAGAAATATTAAGCCTTCAAAATAAGGCTTTCTGCTCCAAATAGAATACGCTTTTCAGTTTAACACATGATTTATTTAAAAAGGTCACATGGAGACTGCAGAGTTAAGTATTGCATTTGTATTAAATGTGTGCATTCACTCACTAAGCAATATTTCAGCACTTTTTCCAACTGTTCTACAGACGTACACAATAGGAAAATTCCTTTAGAGCAATATAGGCTATGAACCCAACTGAACCAATTAGTTTACAATGGTGTTAGGAGTTTATCTAATGGTGACAAAACATTTTATTGATGGAAAGTGCCATATTAAATCCCCCCAAATTACCATTACTTGTGCCACTGTTCACTATTTATATTTAAGGAAGTTACAGGTAAAGAAAAATATGAATATCATGCACTTATTATGCTTCTGATCAGTCCTTGGAGAGATGATATTTAATCCTGTCAGTCATGCTTCTGGGGATATTGGCATTTGTCAGTGACGACTGATGAATCAGGTAGTCAATAGACATTTAGAGACAGGCAAAGATGTATATGCAGGAGATGCTGCCACTTTGTTGTTTTACAAGAAAGAAGAAGTATTAAAATAAACTTTGGTTTGCCACTCTGTTTGTTTTAAAAACAAGTCATAATTTCTGAAAGCAGAATTTGTAGCTTCAACTGCAAATTTAGTCATCTGAGTCAATACACTAAGACTCCAAATTGTATGACATTTTCCAATTAAGATTCAGAAATATAAATATTTCTACATGAAAAGGTATATACTCATCTTCAAATCAAGGTTATATCAACATATAGAACACCGACAAAGTTTCCAACATCACTAGGCAGTCAAATGTATTCAAGATCTCAGCATGGAAAACTGTACTTTCTGATAGGCGAAAAGCAGACAAACAAAGAGGTAACATATCTCTGCGATTTTCCAATAAAATAACCAATCCAAAATTTCTCTATTAGGAAATTTTATTTAGTTTTTCATAAGAATATTGTTTTACAGTATGAATTATTTTTTTCAAACAAATAAAAACCCTGTTTGTTTTAATAGTGTGCCTTTGCATTCTCTAAGAGGTTATTTCCTTTAGAGAAACAGACAATATCAATTTGGTACAAGATAACAATGTGATCTAAAATAAAGTTCTCAAGTGCGAAGAAATATAACCTAAACTTGAAAAGCTAGCAACCACTTACGCGAGCATAATTATTTGAACACCCCGACCTTTCATGCTGAAATTAGTGAGCATTTTCACTTTCCATATGCAATCACTTACTGTCCTTTCCCCACTATTAGTGTTTCAAGAAGCAAGGACATTTCAATGGGGGTGGGGGGCGCGGCGGGGAGGCCTCTGCTAATTTGAAGCTGAAAATCCAATCCACTAAAATTGACAAAAGTGTCCTCTTGATAACTGCCATTTTCCAATAATACAGCCACGCAGGAGGGAGACTTACTATTCTGTGTCTCTGTATCAGTGGAAAGTATGGTGATTTTTCATTGTAAGGAGTTACTTTTCAGACCTTTTGGACAAGAGCTCTCTTGTAGATAAAACTACCCAGAAAGCTTGTTTGTGAATAACCCTATCTAAACACTTTTCCACTCACTTTAGCTGTATTTTGGCACCTTATAAGTTCTTTAAAAACCCCAGAAGATGAACTGTTATGTAACATGCAAACAGCTCATAACCTGCTAGCTTTGAGAAGCTCACAAGCAACTTGCTTGTCCCCAGCATCCTAGTTCTGATTAGACAAGGAGAGAGCAAAAGGATTAAAAGCTGCATATAAAGTTTATTTATTCTTTAAACTGCAGAATAAATGTGCTTCCCTTATTTAGGATTTATCTTACTAAAGGGCGGGGGTAGGGAGCAGTGATCTAGTTGTCAGTCCACAGTTTCTACTCAGAGTCGGCGCAACAGTTCATAGCCGGACTCTGTATAACTGTAGTGGGAGGTATTTTTTCCTCTTCTCAAAACAGGTGGCAAACTCCTCAAAATGATTACCTCTCACAGAGTAACAGACAATTGTGAGCTGCTAGGTTGTCAAGCCTATCCATATATACTGAGGGTGAGCAACTCTGAGGAAGAGCGAAGCAGAGAGGTGACACCACCTAATGGAGGTGCCCAGAAGGCAGAGGCAAGGGAGTCCCCCAGCAAAAGAGAAGGAAAGAATCAAACCGTTTTCTGCCATATTTTATCTCCATTCCTTGATACTCAGAGTGACCTGGATTACACCAGACTTGTGTTAGAGCTGGGCAGACCTGAACATGTTTGTAATTCAGGTTGAGTGAACTTTCATGAAGTTCACATGCATGCCTCAGCTCTTCTGACCACCTCTCCCCCTCCCCCTTGCTAATGTCAAGACCATGAGCCTCTTCTTCCTGCTATGCTGTGGGCCTCCGAGTGCTTGGAAAAGGGTGGTATTTGAAAACAAGCCTACTTAAACTTGATGAGGGTAAAAGAAAACTTATGGTGGGGAGGGGGAAGAAGAGACAACCTTTTTATGCAATGCTAGGTCTTCTGTTTGTTATAATCTAATAACGACAGTTTAATTCAAAGCATTTATTAAGCATCTCCTACATGCAGGCCAGGGAAACTAAGAAGTGGGAAAAGGAGAATAAAGGTATTGAGTCTTTCAATCCTGCCAGGATAACCTTATGTAGAAGTGAGGTGGTGGGGGGAATGACCAAACTTAGAGTCAAGTGGTTCGCATAAAATTAATCTCCAAGAAAGGCAACGAAACCAAAACTTTACTTAGCATTCACTAAACTTAAAAATTTTTCAACCGGGAGTGAATAATGAGTCATACATTCAGAATGAAACTTCAGATGCCCTGAGGCTGGGAACTAAACATGTGAACTTTAAAATTTTTCTGAGGTGGTTTTGACCTGTGTCTCTGGATAAGAATAGCTATAAACCAGCAGTTCTCAAAGCTGGCTGATTAATCACAAGAATCACCAGAGACTTAAAAAAAATATGGATTCCTGGTCTCTACCCCACACTGAGTTGGTCAGAATCTTTGGAGATAAGACAACCAAAATATGTGTTGGAGAAAGCTCCACATGTAATTTTGACTATCAGCCAGATTTTGGAAGGATTGCTTCATATCACATCCCAAATAAGTCTTGACATTGGCCCAAGAGACCAACCGAATAGGTCCACATCAGGTCAGGAGTCTGCGTTTGAGCAAGCATCCAAGGCCATTCCACTATGAGTATTGTGAATTGTGAACTGTGTGAACGCTATAGAGAGATGGATCTCGGGTTTCATACTTGAAACTTCATTTGATATCTTTGTCCCTCTTGACCATTCTTGTATGTACGTGTTGTAAAATTATTAATTTACCAAGCATCACCCATGTGCCAGACACCATTTTAGAACTTACAGAGTTCACAGTCTAGAACTGGAGAGAAAAACACAAATAATTATAGTGCACTGTAGCAAGTATGAAAATAAAGATATGTTTTTTTAAAGTGATACATGAACACAAAAGTGAGAGTGACTAACTCAGCCTGGAGGGGCTGGTGAAGATTTTCCAGAAGACAGTAGGCTGACTTTCAAAGTAAGACAGAAATTCTAGTCAGAGGAAATAGTACGTAAAATAGTTGCAGTGTTTCTGGAAGTGTGGTCCTCAGACCACTGCTGTCAGAATACTCATGGGCATGTCACTGGGCATATTACACATTATCTGGTATCACCCAGAACTACATGACCAGAATGCCTTGGGCGGGGCACAGAAATATGCATTTCTACTGAGCTTCCTGACTGATTCTGAAAAACACTACCTGGTAAAAACTATTGGCAGAGACACTTGAAAAAATCAGGTTTATTTGGGGTAATATAAGTGCATAAGTGGGAACTATTTTTCTTACGGCTTTAAAAACCAAATGAGAGGTCTGCTTCTGGCCAAGATGGAGTAACAAAGACCAGATTTATCTTTCTACCTGAAGCGACCAAAAAAACAG
>NW_006434709.1:4909050-4943577 GCF_000325575.1 Pteropus alecto | reverse complement strand
CTTTTCAAAAGCCCACAGCCGGCGAACCCACACACATCAGAACTCCTAGGGCGTTGTTGCAGTCTGGGCATGCTCAGTATCAGGGCAGGTTGAAAGAAAGAAAGAAAGAAAGAAAGAAAGAAAGAAAGAAAGAAAAAGAAAGAAAGAAGAAAGAAAGAAAGAAAGAAACAATAGTTTGCAAGGCATTGGACATCAAGGAATAAAGGACAGTGACTCCCAAAGGAGAGGGAAAAAAAGGCCGTAAGCCGTGTGCTTGTATAGAGCGAGTTGTCAAGCTGTGGTGCAGGGAAAAGGAACCAGACAAAGCACAAAAGACTCTTTCAATTGAGGAAATGGAGCTGAGAATGCAGGAACATCATAGCAGCCAGAGTTGATAGGACAGGGTACTGTGGGGAGAGAATGAGACAGGTGCCACACTTCATGATAATAAGGAACTATTTTGAATATCTTTATGCCAGCAAATCCAACAACCTGATTAACGGCACAATTTCCTTGAAAGAAACAATTGCCAAAGTTTATTTAAAAAGAAGCAGATAACCTGAACATTTGCATTTATTAAAGAAATCAAAATTTAAGTTTAAAACTTCTCCACCAAAAAACAAACAAAAAAATAAAAAGTAACGAATGACGATAGGCCCGAATAGTTTCACTTGTGAATTTTACCAAACTCCATGAGAAATGATACCAATTCTATCCAAATCCCAGAGACTTGAAAATGAGAGAGTACTTCCCAATTTATTCTGTGAGGCCTGCATGACTATGATGTCTATCACACAATACCAAAAGCATGATTTATGAAAAATAAAATTGTTAAATTGGACATTATTAAAATTTAAAATTTCTGCTCTGCAAAAGATACTGTTAAGACGAATAAAAAGACAAACCACAGGCTGGGAAAAATACATAGTCCTGTATCCAAAATATACAAAGAACTCTTAAAACTCAACAGTAAGAAAAATACACCCCAATTAAAAAGCAGGCAAAGATCTCACTTTATCAACAAAGATATACAGATGGCATATAAGCATATGAAAAGATGTTCAACATCATTTGGTGCTAGGGAATTGCAAACTGAAACAACAATGTGATAGATACTACTACACAACCACAAGAATGACTAAAATCCCCAAATCTGACAATATCAAATGCTGACAGAGATGAAGAGCTACAGGAGCTCCCATTCATTGCTGGTGGGAATGCAAAATGGTACAGCTACTTTGAAAGATGGTTTGGCATACAATGTGGTCTCCTGGATAGGGTCCTGAAACTGAAAAAGACATTAGACAAACAAAATTCAGCTAATATGAATAAATTATGGACTTTAGTTAATAAATAATGTGTGTACATTAATTCATTAATTGTAACCAACATAATATACTAGTGTAAGATGTTACACATAGGGGAGACTGGGTGTGAGGTATATGGAAAATCTCTATACTATCTTCTCAATTTTTCTGTTACTTTAAACAGTTCTAAAATATAGTGTCTATTTTTTAAAGACAAGACAGTTGTAATACTCAGAGATAAGTTGAAAAAAAGATACAGAAGAGCTTTCATTGAAAACTACAAAATACTGCTGAGAAAAATTAAAGAAAACATATGTAAATTGGGATATGTTGTATTCACGGCTCAGAAAACCCATTAATTGTTAAGATGTCAATTCTCTCCAAATTGATCTATAGATTTAATACAATTCCTATCAAAATCTCAACAGAACGTTTTTTGTAAAAACTGACAAACTGACTCAAAATTTCAAATGGGAGTGCAAAATACCCAGAATAGCCAAAACAATTTTTAAAAAGAACAAATTTGGGAGACTAGCACTATTTGATTTTAAGACTTCAAAAAATCAAGACATTAGACAAATGATTCAATGAAACAGAATAGAGAGTTCAGAAATAGACCCATACATATATGGAAAACTGATTTTTATTTTGAAAGGTACAAAGGCAATTCAGTTGAGAAAAATAATCTTCAACAAATGGTGCTGGAACAATTGAATATTCATATGCAAAAAAACTTTAATTTATATCTCACACCATATACAAAAATTAACTCAAAATAGATCATAAATCTAAATGTAAAGCTAACACTATTAAACTCATGGAAAAAATATCTTTCTGACTTTGAATTAGGCAATGGTTTCTTAGATGTGATACTAAAAGCAAAAGCAACAAAAAGAAATAGTTAAATTGGACTTCATCAAACTTAAAAATTTTGAGCAAGGAAGTAAAATGACAACCACGAAGTGGGACAAAATATTTGCAAATCATATATCTGATAAGGAATTTATGTCCAGAATATATAAAGAAATCTTAAAAATCAACAATAACAAATAAGCCAGTTTGAAAATGGACAAAGGATTTGCATAGACATTTCTCCAGTAGAGATACACAAATAACCAATAAGCACATGAAAAAATGCTCAGTATCTTTAATCATTATGGAAGTGCTAATTAAAACCACAATGAAATGACATTGTAACATAGTAGAATAACTAAAATTAAAAAGATTGACAATACCAAGTGTTGACTAGGATCTAGAGAAGCCTGAGCTCTCATACTCTTCTGGTGGAACTGTAAAATGGAACAACCTCTTAGGAAAATAGTTTGGCCGTTTTGTAAAAAGTTAAACATACACATACCTTATGATTCAGCCATTCCATTCCTTAGTATTTATCCAAAAGAAATGAAAGAATGTGTCTATAAAAAGACTTTACACAAGTGTTCATAGCAGCTTTCTTTATAAAAACTCAAAACTGGAAACAACTCAAACATCCATCAACAGGTGAATAGATAAACATTGTATAAAAATACTATTCATCAATGAAAAGGAATACACTACTGATAGATACACACAACAACATGGATGAGTCTCAAAGTAAGTATACCGTATGAGATAAGCTAGACAAAAGGAACACATAATGTGTGATTCTATTTACATAAAAGTTTAGAAATTGTAAACTATTATATAAAAACAGAGGATAGATCAGTGGTTCCCTGGAGTCAGGAAGGGATTACAAAGAGGTATGAGAAAACTAAAGGTAATGGATGTATCCACTGTCTTGACTGTGCCAATGGTTTCATGGCTTTATACTTGTCAAAAGTATCAAATCATACTTTAAATACATGCTTTTTATTGTAAGTGAATTATATCTCAATAAAGCTGTTTTTTTAAATGTGACTTTCAAAGGTAGGCGTGCATGTAGATGGATCAAACATTTAAGGATATCATCTTTCTCTTACCTTTCTTCTTTGCCAAACAGCTGACTGAGTAGTATCAGGTAACTTCATGAAAGGCTTTTCTATCATATCCTCCTGTTTTCAAGGTCTTTTGTTTCCACTGAGCATTCAAAACCAAGAATCAGTGAAATTGTTCATAGGATATTAATAATAATCTGAGCTCCATTTCTCTAAGTTGCCATATACTTGCTAATGCACATTCGCATACATGATCTAATTTTTGCCCTTATTTGTGCGATGGGGTGAGTGTTGTTTCATATGACCATTTGACAAGTGAAGGCAAATGGAGAGAAAATAAGGAAGTTCAAGAGGTTTGCTCAGAGCTGTGCAGCAACTTTGCTGGAACTGAAAGTAATGTTTCTTGGCTGAGTCCAATGCATTTTGCAGTACTCTGGCTGCTGTGTAAGTCAATCCATCTCATAGAGTCAGTTTTGCATGATAAAAAATGAAATAGAATTCAGAGAAGGAAGGCTGAGCAAAGGGTGTCACCTTAACCTTTTCACTGCTTCTGCCCACTAACTCCCCTTGGATGTCATTGCAGATAGTCAATTACAATACATTACGAGAATCAATTATCTTTGTTGTGGACTCCTGGAATTAAAGTAAACTGAATGATAATTAATTATAGTTAACATTTATAGCATTATTTACTGAGTTAGTATTTACTGTGCTATTGCATACTTACTAACAAGTCTATGTGGTGGCTACAGCTATGATCCTCTCCCTTTGACAGATAAGGAAATCAAGGCACAGAGTTTCAGTAACTTTAGCAAAGTCAAACAGTTGATATGAAAGAACTAGGATTAGAACTCAGAGTGGATGACTTCAAAGCTTCATCCTATGCCCCTCATAATGCATGTTATGTAACATATATAAATTAAGACATCCCCAGATTGTGTTTTAAATAGATTGTGAAGCCTTAAATCAGATTGGAGCACACAGAAATCTGCCAAATATTCAATTTAGGATGTGCTGCCACACGATCCCCACCCGTGATTGTTGGAGCGAGGCAAGAGAAAGGCTGATAATTGCAAAAGAGTATAGACAAAACAAAGGGACTGATAAGAAGAGAGAAGAACTGGCCTTCCCAAACATTCTAACCCTTCCCCTATGCTTTTGTTTTGTTATATTCTATGTCTATCTTATTGGTTCCATGGTCTTCAGAGAGTCATAATTTAAACAGAAGAAACACGAATTGCTTCAGAATTCTATTTCTCCATCTGTGCTAATTGTTTAGCAAAGGACTCCACTTCTTCCAAATCCCTGTTTCTTATTCTTCCCAAAGAGCAGACCCAACTTTTTAAAAAGAATCAGTACTGCTGGTTTAGCTACTCTCCAAATGAGTAATCCTTTAGGCAAGTTAGCTTCTGGGGGGAGGGGAACTCAGCTTCCTTATCCATAATAAGAAGGTTAACCTGAGATGCTATTCTAGCTTAAATTCTATGATCTTATGTTTCTGTTTCTTTTAGATAGAAAAGATTTGCATATAGGAATTTGAAATTTTCAACTTCTTTTTTGCTTTTCGTGGTGGGAGGGATTCTTCTTCCCCTCTTCGTGTGCCTCCTTTTGCTATTCTTCTAACCTGAAGATGTATTTTATGTTCTGAACAAAAGATTCCAGTAGCTCCTGGCTGCCCCAGGTCAGAGGGAACCGAGGTTGAACTTCAGCTCCCAGATAAGCAAAATGGAGGCAAGGAGAAGGGCTTTGGGTGGTGTGGAGAGCAGACAAGAATCGCTCTCTTCCAGGAAAACCTCATATCATTTGGAGGAAATTTAGTACACTGCTGTTACATCACTGCAAAATTGTTTCATCCCACAGATATGTAAACTTTTCCAAAATTGTTCTATTAGATTCTAAATGAGTAAAAAATCCAAATGATAATTTCAGATAACTAATAATGTTGGGATTTTTTTTTTTTTTTGAAAAACTTTTAGAACTTTAACAACAGAAATTATGTTCTTAGATTTTCAGTTCTTAGGTTCTGAGGTCATCGATAGAAAAAATAACTTCAATAATGATAATAATATTAGAAACTGAATTTAAATGTAATTTGCATTGTCTTTATTTCTTGGTTTTTCTTTTTTGCCTAGCAGAAAATACCCAGTGTGGTGGAGAAATATAATTTCAATTAATTCAAATTTCTTTCAGAAGAATACAAAATACTTCACAGAAAAACATGTAATATTCCCATTATCAGGAGATAAAGATTTGAAAAGGGGAATGGCTTAAATATAATATTTTTTTGCAATTTAAAGTGATTTTAAATTCTTTTAAAGTAATTTTAATTTCTTTTTTTAAAATGTAAGAAATCTACATTTTGTTTTACTGACATTTTTGTGTTGAAATTTTCAACCTTAAAATGGCATCAAAAACTAGACTTTAAGTGTTTTTTTAAATGCATTAATTAACTTTATTATTTATATGAAAGTTAAAAAAACTTGAAACTAGGATGAAGATATTCAGCTCTTTTAATCATATTTGTAATTGGTTCAGAGAATGATTAATTACCTATTTTTCCTATATAAAATAGGAGAGTCCTGGCTTTTGGAAAAAGATCCTTAACATCAGAAAATAATGTGAAGGAAGTTGTTTATTAAATTGTATATAAACAAGTAATATGCAATAAACCAAAAGTTACCAAGGGAGAAATATGTTGAAATGAACTAATAGCACAATGTAAATCATAGTCCAAAAATAACATTAGAAAGTAAAATTAGAGTAAATGCTACATTTACCAAAATTAAATAAGAAAAATAGTATTATTTATAGTTTTAGAGATATAATGTTTTACATGTATGCATGCCAGTCTAATATTTAAATATATTTTATAAAAGTAATACATTTTTGTTTTTTGAAAGAAGAAATCAGAAAGTACAGACCTGTATGAAGCCTTATAGTCATTTTCTATGAACGCCCATATAGTTTTGCTTAAATGGAATCATATGATACTTGTGCAACTTGCTTTTTTCACTTGAGAATGTATAATGCTCCTCCTTCCTTTCACTACATATATATTTGTTTAATTCATTTCATCGCTGATAACATTTTATGGGTATACTGTAATTTATTTAAAGATTTCTCTATTAACAGACTTTTCTACATTTTACATTTTTATTACAAACAAGACTAAAATGAAAAATCCTTTACATATAATTTTGTTCACTTGTTCGGGTATATCTGTTCAATAACTTGCCTAAAAAGCTGAACTCCAGAATGAATACTTAAAATTTTGATAGATATTGCTACATTGACCTCAAAATGTTCTCCCAATCAGACTCTTACTAAGAATATACATGAAAATTCTTGTTTCCTCTGCCTTTCACCAATAATCAGGTCTTAATGTTTTTTATCACTGTCAAACTAACTTATGTGAGATGATTCATAGTTGCTTGTGTTTTTTGTATTATGGATGAAATTGAGCATTTCTCTTATGAACATTTATTGTTTGGAATTTTTCTCTTAAACCACTTATTCCTTCCTCTGTCCAGTTTTCTATTAGATTATAGGTCCTTTTCTCTCTAATTTGAAAGACAAAGTTCCTGTTAAGGAAATTAGCCTTTGTCTGTGTCATAAACCACCCCTTAATTTGTTACCTTTTCATTTTGGTTTGATGCTTTGTACAGTGCAGAATGTGTGACTTTTATCCAAATGTCATAGATACATTTTAAAAAATATTTATTGCATATTTACTATGTGCTAAGGATATAATTGTGACCAAAATAGACAGTGACCCTGCATCTACCTTAATAATAAAGTAGAGAAGCAAACATTAATCAACTAATAAAACAGCATATAATTTCAAATAAAGGGAAAGTATCAAGAGCAATATTTTCCTCTACAGCTTCTAGAATGGGCATGCCATATATTTCATATACCAAAATTATGGTTTAGGGATTTTTTTCTTTATTTTGCTAGTACTTTTAAATAAATGTAGGAATCCCACTTGTTTCTCTTTTTAAAAAAAACAACAACAAAAAAAACATGGTTAATCAATGTACTTTTTAATAAATAGATTATAAATTCTCTAGTAATTAGGTATGCCACATTTATCACACCCCAGTTATTACTAGATTTTACCTTATTCTTTAGATCTAGTCTATTTCATATCTTCCTATACCTGAATCAGACCATACTGTTCTAAATATTGTATTTTTGTAATTAGTTGCAAGACCAACACATTTTTATTTTCTTTTTTACAACTCATTCTGGATATTCACATTTACTTATTCCTCCAAATCCTGTCGATCTTCTTATGAACATTCCATTGAGTTTATAGGATAATATAGTAACAACAAATATCTTGAGTCTTCCTATCCATGAAATGGATTGGCGTTAAGTCTTCTTTTTATGTTCTTCCAGTAGAATTTCAAAGTTGTTTTTTTTTGTTTTTTTTTTTGTTGTTGTTGTTGTTTTTTTTCCATATTGGTCTCCATTTATTTTATCTACTTTCAGGTTTCTTTTTTAACACATAATATTATTTATACACTTTGATGACTTGTTTCAAAGATTTAATTTTCCCTTTAGTTTCTTTGATAGTGCATAACACTTGGAAGTAATACCAGTCTATTCTTGTGGCGTCTCTTTCTCCAGACTGAATTTTTGTATCATGAATCTATCATCTCTCTCTCTTTTTTTTAAATAGTATTTTTAATAGATGCTAGCTTATTTCTGTCCAGACTATGTCATTTGATGAGCATAGATCTTTACAGACCTTCTTTAGGTCTGGATACCGTGTGCATAGCTTCTCAATTACACCCTATATCTCCTCATCTGGGCCCTATTTGTAGATTCCTTTGATCTGAAGTCAATATGTTTAGGGTTTCTGTTCTAGATTCTGAATTTCTATCATCTAAGAAAGATAATGAGCTGGCCAGAGTCTGAATCAACTATGATTAGTAGATTGGTTCTGTTTTCTTCTTCTATAACGATGTTGTCAATCTCCCCACTTGGATTCGGTCTCCTAGTTAGATGTGTCTCCTCTTCTGCTGGGGCATGATCATAAATTTTAGATCCCCCTCCACTGCCCAATTCAGGGAACAGCAGACATCTACTTCTTCAGAAAGAAGCAACACTAAAATTTCTTCCCCAGCCTCACTTCCCTTCCCCAAAAGCTGCTACCATTACTCTTCCACCCCTGAGGCTGGAGTATGAGGGGATATTGGAGGGATAATGTTTATACAGACAAAAATTTGGGGCATTGGCACTGACAGTATTACCCCACAGTGAAGATCAGAAGAGATCTGATAGAGCTTTGACTCTATTCCTTTCTTGGGCCATTAATACCTTGAGAGGTCTTTGTCTTATTTATTTTCTCTTTTCTTTCTGTAAAATCTCAACTTGTAGTTGGAACCTACTGCTTCCGAGTGATCTTACTCTGAGTTATTTCCTATCGTCTTCCCAAGCAGAGAAAAGCACAGTTGTCAGTCCCTGTGGTTCTTCCCATTTGGGGTGAGTCACTCACTTTCCATGGAATTTACGTTCTTATGCTTGCTAAGCATCTCTTCATGTTTTCTCCTTTTGATTGATCACATACCCTCCCAGTCTACCTCCCTGAAAAGTTAGAGCATAGAGTAAGTTTTTGTGAAATGCACCCTTTCATGTTTTAGAGAGTACGAGATCCAGAAGAGTGAGAAAGGATCTGTATCTCAGGATTCCCAGTATCTTCTGTCTCCATAAAGGTCATCAAGCATTATTAAAGGAGCATTGTAGATTTCTTTGCTGTTGTTTGTTTACATGTTTTAGGAGCAGAAAAAGTTATCATCTCTTAAATACCCTGCCAACTTCCACTGGAAGTCCTAAGGATGCCAATTTGGGCACACACAAAGAGGGCTCATGCCTTAGATTCATATAATCTTTATTTTCGAGCCATGAGGAGAGAATGCTTACTTATCTCTACTCATTTCCATAGAAGGGTGGGTTTCCACTCCCATTAGGTCAAACTATGGGAAAAGATCTTTCTCTTCACCCTCTCTTTCATATTTCTCTGAAAGAAGATCTGTTTCCCTGATCTGTGAAGACTGGGGTTAAAAAGAAGAAGAACCGAGATTAGAGGCTCAGCCTCTGTTGAGTGCTGAGTTCCCTTTTTATTTCAGGCGATCTGTGTTCAGGACTCACATACATATTCAGGTGTGGTTTGGGAAGGCTTTGCTAAGTAGGTTTGTTTAATTAAACAGGCAAAGTGGATATTAGCCAGCCTGGACCTAAGTTTTCAACCAGCTTTTTAAAATTCCAAAGCTGATATTTCTCCTTCTATCATGCTCCTATGTGAATCTTTCAAATGGTCCATAACCCAGGAGTTAGGAGTGAGCAAGAGCATCATTCATTCATCAGTCCCCTAAACCCTATACACCCTGCTTTCCTCTGGATTGTAGCCTCTGCATATCCAGAGAACAAAAAGTGCCCTTTCTCTTGACCTAATCCAGAAATGCTATCCCAAAGAGGAAGACAAAATCCTGATTTTAAAAATATAGTCTCATGTAGAACTAGCTCCTAAAGTGTAGAGGACCAAATACTAACGCCATTGAGAAATAATGAATTTATTATTTCTGTGAAATTTTCCCCATCATTTCTTCTCAACCCTGGAGACTTAAAGGATTTTCTAAAATATATAATGCTGAAACACTCTTGGAAATCAGTCTTTACTGAAACTTAAGTTCAGGATTCAAAAGATTATTTTAATTCTTCTCCGATATTTACCTGCAATCAGAGTACAGGTAAGGCTTGGTGCCTGACTAGAACGGGTCAGGACAATCAGGCTCCAGCTGTTATTTTAACTAACCAAGAGAGAAATTTGAAAGCTTTTCTACTTATTATTCTTTTGCAAACAATAAATTTCTTTATTTAAATTGACCATGTGGCAATTCTAAGGTTCACTATGTGCAAAAAAGGTGTTTTAAATTAAGCGCAAGTTAAAAAAAACAACAAAAAACCCCCAGACATCTAGGTATGTATTTGTGTGCCCTTCTCACTCATGATAACTGGTCACTGAAAACTCAGGCCGAAGACAACACAGAAACCTCATTGTACAACACCTTGGGACAGCCTGGAAAATGACACTAACAGTACTTAGTACCTGTGAAGTGTCTTGTAAATATGGTCCAACCACAGGATAATCCGCTTTATAAATTCCTCACTCACTCAGTGGAACAGATCTGGTCTCCTCTTCCCATCCCTCTTTTTAGGAATTTTTGGTTTCACAAGCTAAACATCCTCTAGAAAGTACTTTTTCACTTAGCCTTCAAACTTGCATATTCCTACCAGTTTCAATGAAACTCTAGGTCTTGAAAATGTCCAAGTAAAACAAATTAAATTGAGAAGAAAGAAAGACATATCTCCATGTAACTGCTTTTTCCGATTATAAAAAAATAGTGCACATTCTTTTTAGAAACCTTGAAAAATATAGAAAAGTAGCAAAAAGAAAGTAAATATTATTCACCATCTTATAACCATAACTAATATATTTATGTATTTCTATTGTACTTTCCCCATATACATTCATATACATATTTATGATAAATCTGTTTTTTTAGTTTTGCTTTTTTATTTTCATAAACATTTATAAATTCCACTAAGATTTCTCCAAAAACATCACATACGTTGGTTTCATGTATTCCTTCTCTAAGAAAGAGGATTGTATATTTTCAAAGCTACAATATCCCTAATAGAGAAACTTACAAAGAAGGTAAACAGATCATTTAAAAAAGAGGGAGAAGAAATACTAAACCATGACACATTAAAATCTGCATGTAAAAAAAAAACCCGCAATTTTAAAAATAAGGGTTTATTTTTACCTATAAATTTGGTAGGGGGCATATCTAAATCATTGCATCCAATACTGACAGATAATTCAGCAAAAAATCTTTAAAGCCATAAAAAATATTTTTTTAAAGACCTTGAATTCTAACTTCCCTA
The DNA here is from genome assembly GCF_000325575.1 of Pteropus alecto. Classification (NCBI taxonomy): domain Eukaryota; kingdom Metazoa; phylum Chordata; class Mammalia; order Chiroptera; family Pteropodidae; genus Pteropus; species Pteropus alecto. The sequence continues at coordinate 4,932,425 of NW_006434709.1, read as the reverse complement.
CATTCTAAAAAAAATAGAGATATCTACACACACACACACACACACACACACACACACACACAGTATGCCCTGCATCTTAATTTACAATATTGGAAAAAAATAGAGACGAACTAAATATCCAAAAACAGGAGGTACTTAACTATATTATGGCATACCCAAGCTTTATAATATTAGCATACATTAAAAATAGATACAAAATTTATGCAATAATTTGAAAGAAGATATAATACAATGAAAAGCAAAAGTGGATAATTCTATAAAAACATACATCTGAAAAAATTGCTATTAGCTACGTTTAGATAGTGAGATAATAGATTTTTTTCTTTTTCTTTATTATTTCTTTCTTTTTCAATACCATTTTGATAATTTAATCTTTATCTTCTTGGTGTATTTATCTAATCTTTAATAGTCACTACTATTTTGACATGATTAGAAGGGGTTGGGGGAAAGAAGAAAAGGACACAATTATTACTTAAATATCTAAGCAGTTAACATACACTAAAAATAATGGAATTCTCTCATTTAACTTGCCATACAAACTTCAAAAATTTTTGGCCTAAAATATGAGCTGTTTTTTCTCATTTCTAAGTTAATTATCATAAATGCCTCTTTAATCTTGAGTGTAATAAAAGTTCGTGTAATGCCTGATGAATTGACCCCAGCTGTGAATTGAGGTGGGATTGGGGAGTCATTTTCATTCAGTGTGACAATATAGCTCCCTAGAACAACTTCCAAAATAAAACCAGGAGCTAAAATGTTACACAAACTGGCCACGAAGGCAACTACAACTAAACACATACTATCGCAGCATTCCCCCCTTCCTACATCTCTCTAGATCTTTAATCCAGATCCTGGCACATGGGTAATCAGTAAATAATTTATTGGGTAAATGCATTAATTAATTAATTAATTAATTAATTAATGAAAAACAATGTCTGGACAGATCCATTTAAAATGTAATATGTCATTCCTAGTGCTTGCTAGGATACATTGAGAATCAATTCCATGTTTGGCAATAGTTGCATTGTAAAAAGCAGTCACCACCCACTGATCATGAAAATCCAGTCTGCAGAAACTAGGGCAAATTTCATAGACCAAGTTGATTTCTAGTTTAAAACTCATAGTCTCCTATGTTCCCATTCATATTAATGATTTGCTGTGTCCAGTTATTGATTATACAGCTGCTCAAAAAATGGTAATGACATTGCCTACACTGCATCCACAGAGAGATTTAGGTCATTTTCCCCTGCCCTTAGTACAGCACTAGAGCATATTGTTCTTTGCCATAATGTCTCATCAAAGTCACTGTTGCAAATATTAAATATATTTTAATAAGTCCCTTCTGATGGGGCTTTTGTTCATGGTTAGGGAACATGAGGAAATTTAAGTACAGAGTAATAACAGTGTTTCTTATCCAGGTAATAGCTCAGAGGAGATTTAATTGGATAAAATTAGCCCCATTCCAAGAATAATACTATGTATTTTATGTCACAATTATCATGTGAGGATCTTGAAGAGATTTATGAACATTGATTAAACATCAGAACGCCATTCGAAGGAGATGGTATTAACATTATTTTACTGAGCCTAGAGAGGGGTGGTTTCCTATTCCAAAGCACACAGCAAACAGTAAAGAAGTAACCTCTACCTGCAGTGGCTTGACATTAGGACTATTGTTCCATCCCTCTGGAAATGTTTTACTTCCATAACTTATTATAAAATGGTAAATGCAAAAAAAAAAAAACAAGACAAAAAAATTGTTTTATTTTTTTTGTTTAGTTCTCAGTGTATCTTATAATTGCCACAAAGAAATGCATTTCTGATTGTCAGAGTCAGAAAATACGTAAATCTTTTCTCTTGAACCACTGAGATGTTAGCTGGGAAAGTCCTGTTTATAATTAGTTTGCCCTCCCCCTTTCAGCTGTAAATATTTGGCATCAGACAGAATTAAATATGAAATTTACAAATCACTGGGGCTGGGAGAAATATAAAAAATAGTCAACTTCTCTTGATTTCCAGATGAGGTGCCTCGGGCCCAAGAGGGTGGAAACAATGGAAAAGAGTTTCCGTCCAAATAATGAAGAGGTCCTACCACTGTTGAAACGTCTCTAGTTGCAGAGAATGCCCCCACATAGCTCTGGAGGCCCTGAGTGCATCCTTAGTTTGCTGGGCAATTGAGCACATTGAGTTGAATGGATGTAAGTGATTCTATGGCTGGGCATTAAAGTGAAACTGAGGCAGAAAAATCCAAATTTTCAGTTCAGTGCAATTCAACAGAAAAGATATACAAACTCAAAAGTTCTAATTTGATTAACAGCCCTCAATAGACTTGGATGCTACCAAAATGAAATAATGTGTTTAAAAGCATCTATCCTAGTGCCTGGCATAGAGGAAGCACTCAATAAATGCTCCTTCTTGTGCTTTAACAAGTCCCCCCACCTCTCTCTACCCTATCCTGGAGCCTGAGATCTAAAACTGCTTGATCCACATATCTATATGTGCCTTAAATACTGCAGAGAAGATTTTGTTTGTATTTGCAGAAGCTTCAAGTACTCTATTAGCTGTTTCTTTAAAAGCTTATAAATTATTCTCTAAGCTTTTTAAAAACCAAATAAACATTAAAATGAATATGTGTGCATTAAAGTTCATAATCAATAAAGCGTGATCAGGAGTGGAGTTAGAGAAAGTATATACCCACAAGTGAGCCAGACTAACAGCTGTCACATGAGCCTATGTTTGGAAGTAAAGCCTGGGGCTTCCTAAAAATGCAGCCCCCCAATTCATAAGCATACACACCCCTGTGGAAGTTGCATGCTTTGAGAAGATTAGCAAGACTCGGTCTCTTTAGATAAAAAGTGAATTCCTGTTTCTATTTGCTCAACCAGCGCAATCAAAAAAAAGAGCAATCAAAATATTTGTTGTTGTTATTGTTGCTTTTGCTTTAAGCCTGCCTATACAATTCAGATGACAAATTAATCACACAAAAAACAGATTCTGATGACCCAGTAACCTTTCTTTTATTACACTGTGTTTAAATATCTTTCCATCAATTACAATTTTTGAAATTCTGAAAAGCACTAAAAATACGGCAACAACGACAGTGATGATGAGTGGGTAATGTGGCTACATCTACTTAACTGCATTTAAAAAATAGAAACGATGACAAGGCTGATTATTTTTGCTATTCTCTTTTGGAAGATAAAAAATGACTAGTACTTAAATCTTAGTCCCTCTCCTCCCAAATATGACAGCTCATTCAAAACTATAGTCAAAAGATTTCACTATCCAGTAGGAGGAAATATTTTAGGAATGAAACTCTGTCTTTGATATTTCCAAGTAAAAAAATTCATATCTGATAAAAGCAATACTTTTAGATATGTCATATGTAAAAAGGGTACCATATAATTAGAAGTGAATTTAGACAGAAAGACAGAAAGATGAGATGTAAAAGCAGATAATTAGTGCACTGTTATAATTAGCAAATACTTCTCAATCCCATGGTAACTGTGCTCTGAAAAGGACTCCTGCCGCTTAACTAATATTTCCTGAAAGCAGTTTGCTGCTCTCTTTAATGGAAAGTTTGAAATGCTGTCTCCTTGAAAACCATGCTATAATATGTCACAAATTGATTTATGTTTACATTATAGTTTTTAAATGCAAAAAAATCAACTATGAGAACAAAACAAATATATTTATGGAACAAATTATACTAAACCTATATAACCTTGTATTCTATTTATAATTTTGAGTGTAATCTTTCAAAAATAGATATTATTTGCACAACAAAAAATAACTTTGGAATACAGAGATGTAAACATTTCCCACTGAACATGGGTAATCAATCCAAAATGTCCAGACACAGAAAATAGTGAAACTTTCTGGGGATGTATTCCAGGAGATTAAATATTTCTAATCTTACAGTAGATGATAAGACAGAAAGAAAAAAGAACTAAAAATTTTAAGCAAAAAGAAATGTTTTCTCATTTTGTCTCATGCTCTCTCTCCCAAATGTTTAGCATAATAAAATGACCCAGTTACAGAGAGATTTTTCCAGATTGTCACCATGACTCAGTACATAGCCTTTGATCCTAAACAGTATGTGACTTTAATCTTCATCTGTGAAATGGAGATGATAATAATACATTCTCACAGGGTTTTGGGGAATCAAGTAAGATATTAGGACTGGAGTGAAGCATGCTTTGCAAACTGTGAAATGTTTTATTAAATTAGGGACAAAAATTAAATTTTCAATTTTATCCATGAATATCAAAGACTCGTTAAAGGCAGATAATTAACTTCACACGAATAACACTGTTCTAAACAAAACAGTGTAAAACTAAAAAGTTGGCAAAGTCTTACCAATCACAGGCCACAGGACCCAAAAGTCAAACACTTTCAGCCAATCTGAGAATGGCTTGGACAAGCGGTGACATATGGGGACATTAGTGAGAAGGGCAACCTGACAGCAGAACAGAGAGAAAAGACTGGTTTCTGAAATTTGCAACAGACTTCCCTTTTAATTACCATCCAAAGAATTTCAGTGATAACCAGAAAAGCAGGTAAACTCTGAAACTGTTTGTGGGCCTCATGTCTTCTTAAAAGTCTTCAAGAGAACTGGGGTAAGACAGTGGCAATGGCCTTCGTATCTGGGTTTATTGGAGTATATAAAGTATATAAATGACCCTGAGCAACTTCTCTTAGCATATCTATGACAACGATTATGATTTTTCAAGAAAGTATTCCTCAAGAGGGGAATCTGTGGTGCAAATGAATGGTCCCCTAAGCACAGAGAGGGGACAAACCTGATTATGGCTCACATTTGTTCTGGCACATATATGGTTTAATAGAATCTCTAAGACCACATGCTTTTCTCTGGAATCATTCTAATGTAGCAGGTACATTAGAGATAGTGAGAACTAGCCAATCTTAAAAAGAACTAGGTATGTAACTTTTAACTATGTACATTTAGAATGACTGCAGTGGAAAGATTTTGATAAACAAACCAAAAGAAAGCGATAGGCCAAAAAAAAAAAAAAATGCTGATTAATACCAGCAATAGGACTAGACATTTTTAGAAAGTGTTTTTAATCAGCTCCCCAGTATGGGGTTAACCAACTGTGTCAGCAGAACTAAATTACAGACTCATGGGAAAAGAAAAGGCAAATAAAAAGAAGAGAATTTTGAAACAAATTCAAACTATTCCCTCCTGGGGTAAAAAGCTAAAAAAAAAAAAAAAAAAAGCTAAAAGCATTGAGGAAGGCTCATTGGTTGAGCATCTCGAATATATAAGCTCTAAGCATATAATCAGTAAGAGTATCCAAAAACATGTAATATTTTTCTGTCTAAATTAGAATTAAAATAAGTACTGGCCAGCTACCATAAAAATGCAAAAGTACAAAACTAAAGAGATTTAAATGCTAAAAGACAAAAATTGTTAACTGCCGGGTATAGAATCTCAAGACAGAGAACTGATTGGCTCTGGGCATTTATTCTTAGCATATCAAGGCCGTAGTTGGTCCTTCGTAGCCAAGGATTGCTGGTAGCGCACTATAGCTGGAAACTTAAACATGGCTGAGTTTGACCTTTAAAGCAGTGGTTTCCAGAGCATTTGAAACTCAACCACACTCCTCACGGTGTTGGGATACCAATTTAGAATCACAGTAAAGTGACAGTTATTAAAGGAGCTGTAACTACCCATTTTCAACTTTGTGGTTTTTAAGTTTTTAAGCATTCTGGTTATGCTAAGCAATGCTTTTTAGTTTTACTTTTCCTTGGTTTTTAAGATGGTCAGGTGTTTATGTCATTTCAATAAATTATTATTTTAACTTAATTCCATGTTTAGGGAAAAACAAAGCAGAACAAAAGCTTCCAGGGAGTGGATTTTGGTTGTTGAGATATGTAGCCAGTGTTAAGCGTGAAGAAATAAAATCTGTGTATATATTACCTCTTGCCCTACAAATTCAGTGTGCAATGCCACAAAGAAAAGGCAAATGTGAAATCATGAAGCTAGAAAAAGTGCTTCCAAAAGTTGCCTGGCCAGTGAAGCAAGGATTAAGTGTTTTAACCTCTAAACCACACTAAAGAATATCCAGACAAAATCTAATGGTAACAAAAATAATCTTATGCTTTTGACATCTCTCTGTTTGCTTTAATTCTTTCAGGTATAACTTTCAACAAAGACCTAAATTGTCATTTTCAAACTTAGAGAGTAATATCTGGAGATTACAATGTCTGGAAGTATTAAGGAATTCTTCTGACATTTGATTTCCCTGCCGGAAGAATCTCAAAAAAGGGGGCAGTTGAGAGCGAATAATTTGGAAAAGAAATTTCAAAGTAGAAGCATTTGTGTTTTCCTTCTCTGGAATATAAAGCACAAGAGTTTCAGATTTCTTGGTTTTGAATGTTTTTATGAGAAATTATTGTCACTTTTATAATATTGAAGCTAGTATATTTTTCAGAAATTGCTTATTATTATCATAAATTTGGCCTTTAAATGTCTAAAATTATATTGATTATATTTCAAAATGCTGTCTTGTAAGATGGAGGCATCATACAGTTCACCAATATCAAGGTTGCAGTTACAAGTTTACAAGATACAGTCCCATTTTAAATATTAAAGCTGAATTGTAGGACGTTAGTATTGATTTCTTCCTAAAATTAGTGTTGATTTTTTCCAGATCATTAGTGTTCATGTCTTTCTCTACTGATTACCTCTTAAAGTGGAACCTGTTTAGAACATGGCGTATTGAACAGATTAATAGAATCTTAGTCGTTGCTTCCCAAAGGGGGTACAGGTGAGTTAGGAGCGTATATCTAGGCAAATTTCTTTAAATTTATTAGTATATTTCTTGAACTCTGCATTAGAAAAAAATACAAAACAAATACTAGGACAAATTTTCATTTTAAAATACATTTACGTGCTTTATCTTTGGTGAGATTTTTTTTTTTTTTTTTTTTAAGGAAAAGGCAGGTAGTAATTCAGAGGGCATTGAAACAGGATAAAAACCCTAAGGTATGCGTAAATGCTGAAATCCAGGCAGGGAAACATTGCTTTAGGGTAATTCTCCAATCTAACTCTGAAACATCAACTTCTTTAAAACTCACTGTGAAATAGGTATTATTGTGATGTCCTAACACTAAACCATTTTGTTCATTAGGAAGCTACACATTTTCTATCTTGTCTAATTTTATAATATAGAATCATTAAACACAAAAATCAAAAGTATACTTAAGGAACAAATAATACAATCAATTCATTTTGTAGATGGTTAACCTCTCCAAATGCAATCAGCCCATTAGTGACCGAGTTAAAATTTGAACCCAAGTGTTCTAACTCTCAGCTCTACCACTGTTCCTCACGGACACTACCCAGAATCTTGGGTATGTTTATACCTGTGAAGTTTTGTTTGTTTTTTTTTTTCTAATAGAACCAATTTCCAAAATCATTTCAGTCTACAGTGACTAAATAGTTGCAAATAAAATAGCTTATGGGGCAGTATATCACAAAGGTCTGGGTTCCTCAAAAGATTTTTAACTGAATGATATGTGAATAAGCAAGTATCTAAGAAAATGCAATAGGCTTATCACAAAGGCTAGGCTAGGACGCTGCACATTACTAAGGTTTAAATCTCAGAGTGTTAGGCTATTTTTTGTTAATATTCAATAAGTTAAAAAAATCAGTAAACGTTACTGAGTTTTCACAAAATAAAATAAGTATAGATTACTGCAGATAACAAGCCAACAAGCAGGTTTTCTGTACCAAACACCCAAATCAAGGCAAAATTTAAGGTAACAGAAAAGTTTAGAATGAAAGGCTAAAAATAATCAAGGAATGAGGAGAGAAGGGCAATAAATAACTAATTTGTTTTAGGAGCAGAATTTGAAGCTAAAAATAAAAATACTTCGAATTAAAAGCAGTCACCCCAAAATTTATTTTGCCCATAAAGGATACAGTATGTCTTTGTAAAGAGTTTGGAAGCCTGGGTCTTTGTTGCAGTGGGGTTCAGGGAAGCAGGGATAAAACTGAACCCAAGCACCCCAATGGGATATTATGTCTGTTTAGACTCCAAGAAACTCCTCACATCCTTAAAAGGAAAGCTGTTGAGGAGGGACAGAAGCTGACGAGGGGATTTTGTTTTCAATTCTGGGATAAATAAGGCCTTGAACATCCTTACTTCTGCCCTGGGGGCTGACCTGGGCCAGTTTTGTGCTTGAGTCATTCAGTAGCAGGAAGTCATTCCAAAGGCCTGAGTTGTTTGTATGTTTGTTTGTTTGTATGTTTGTTGAGCCTGTGAGACCACAGCACCATCACCACCAAATACCATCTCTCCTTGCTCCTTTTTTCCTGTTCTGTGGAAGAGTCTTCCACAGGTCAGCAAGCTCCCTGCCTGCTGCTCTCCTAAAGGGGCTCTATGATGGAGTCTGTTGCAGCTGGAGAGGTGCGAGGAGCCACTACAGAGCCCCTACACTCACACACGACCACCAACTTCACACAAGGCTGCTTCTGGCAGGAGACATGGAATAGGAAAGCCTCCTTCTGTAGTTGTTTTTATTTGTTTGTTTGTTTGTTTAAGAATTGGGGGAATATATGGAAGAGAACTTTAAGACATGCAGAAGAGAAAATAAATTGGATCGGTCACTTAACTTCTTTTGGTCTCAGCTTGCTCATCTGTGAAATGAGCAAATAGAACTAAACGCCTTGATTTAGCCCTAACATTCTCTGGTTCTCTATGAGGAAAGGACGAGGAAAAAGGAGCTCAATGAAGAGCAGTCACCTCATCCTACTTGCGACGGTGACTGGCACTTCCTAGAGCAGGACGGTCATTTCTAGGAAAGTCCAAGAAACATTTTGAAAGAGGATGGTAGTGTTTGCCTCTGGCCTTAACGCGAGCACACACCCACACACCCTTTCTTTTATTTTCCTTTTCCCAAAGGGAATTGGTTGCGATTGAACAAGTGGAAGCACAAATAGCTCTGCGGAACTATTTAAGAAAGTCAATATGCAATTATGCAAAAGTATATAAGGCTTTCTTGGAAGCAGAAAGCCGCACTGCAGAGTAAAAAGCGCGTTTCCCCTTCCCTGGCGAGGCCGGGTGCGCGGTGGCTACTTTACTGTGTCTTGGTGACGGACAGGACTGGATGAGATTCCATTTCTGTCCGTGTCCCTGACTGTTTCTGCAGCTCTCTTTCTCCATCTCCGTCTCTGCGTTTCTGTCTCTGTCACTCTGCGTCTCCTTTCCTCTCTCCCTCCCAGACTCGTGCCACATCAACCCCCACCCGCCCCCGCCGCTCCCGTCGCAGTGCGCTGGGGTCGCCGCCTCCTCCCAGGTGTGAACCCGCGCGGAGCGCACCCAGCGGGCGGTGCCGCCCCTCCCACCCGCGGCGTCTGAAATCCCCGCGGGAGAAAGAACCGCTTCGGTCCCCACCGGGTGCTCCCGTGGCCTCTAATCCCACTAGCGCACCTGACATAATAACCTCGGCCACAAACGCGCGCTCCTTCCGGGCCTTCCGAGGGCCCGCCGGGGCCGTAGGGGTTACTTGGAAACCAGGGTCCCCAAAGGTTCCCGCGTCCCTAACAGACTCGCGAAGCATACTTGGTCTCGGAGGTGGAAGCAGGGAATGGACGGCACCCTAGAGAATAAGAGCCCTCAGAGAAGAGCCGTCTGGGAACGGAGAGAGGCTGAAGCGGGCGGGGTGAACCAGGGTCCCCGAGTCGAGACGGGGATAAAGGTGCCCTTGGGTGCCGCGGCCCCAAGAAGTGACTGACTCCTAGCTGCTGCACCCTGCTCTACGGGTCCTCCTGCTCCCGCTCCAGCTCCAGGGCTGCCGCCCTGGGAGGTCCAGGCCTGACTTCCCCTCCTGCAGTTGCTGAGGCGAATCCCAAACAGAAGATGGGGTGGTGGTCAAAAATGGCGGGAGAGGGGGACACTTTTCATTCTGTGCTCTTTCCAGCCGGTTCTGGGTTCCCGGGGAACATGTTCCTCCAAACGTCCCCCATCGCCAAGCCAGGTGTGAGCAAAGCCCCCATCCCCGGGAAGCAGATTCTGCCGGGACCCCCACCCAAGCCCCGGGAGTCCGCGCCTTGAGGGTGCAGGCAGGTCAGGGCCTCTAGGTGGCTCGGTGCTCGGAGACCAGACTGCGCTGCAGGGCGCCGCAGGGACCTGGCACCCGGACAAGCACAGGCGACAGGACAACCCTGCTAAGGGCTCCGCGGTCAAAGGATCTCACTCAGTAAAGAGTCCGGAAGTGGCCGCCGATGTGCGGGTAAATGAAGTTATCCTGGCTGAGCTCGGAAGAAGGGGCGCCACTAAGAACTATGAGCTCCGCTGCTACCCGATTCGTTTGCGGCCCATAGTTGGCTTCTCCCTTTAAATATAAGTTTTCATTAGGCTCTTTCTTGCATAAATCGACTGGAAAAGGAAAAGATTTTTATCAACCATACCATACTCTGACGTTAAGTTTTTGAAAAAGACAATGAAAGATGATATTTATTTTTCATTTTTAAATAAAGGCACGGATAAGTATGTTTTCCAATATTCACAAGTGAATAAATGCTCAGCAGGCATCCTTCAGCTTCTTGTTCTTTCTTTCACTGTTTTTCAGGCTCCTAGAATCCTTTCTGAGCTGCAGGAAGCCTTCGAAGTTTTTCTTATTCATTAGATAACTCAATGAAATGTTAAAATATTTATTTTTGAATAAACAGTACGATTTTTGCCTGAAGGTTTTCACAAAATATGCCCCTTTATCCAGTGACACATGAATGCTAATCACGACCAGACTGGCCCATCCTGTTGCTTCAGAGGTAAATGTTAGCATTTGGTGACTAGAGTATGCTTGCCAACTTTTTCCAGCACTCCACTTCCAGTACTTCCACTGTTAGACTGTATCGTATGTGTGAATACTTGTGATTGGTTCCTGTAAGAATGTCTACTTTTTCAACTATTGTTAGGAGGGTCCTCGTGGTTGTAGTTGTGGATATTGTTTTAATCTGGACCAAGGGACACAAACACCTTTTCATAAAATAACTTTTCACGGTTCAGCCGATTATGCTAAAATTAAAAAGACATCCACCACCACCACCACCACCGTCACCACCACCGTCACCAGCACCACCACCGTCACCAGCGCCACCACCGTTGCCACCACCACCACCACCGCCACTGCGGCCACCACTGCTACCAGCACCAGCACTGCCACCACCACCAGCAGCACCACCACCACCAGCAACAGCAGCAGCTTTGTAGCACAATTAAAAGCATCCCGTTCTTTTACCCTGCAATGTAAGCAACCTCACTGCTTTAAGTAGCCACTGTCAGTCCAAGTTCTCTGATATATCTGTATTTGATACAATATTTTAAAATCATTCTGACACAGTGCCACATCAAAATGTATATTTGACGTAGATCATTGAAATATATTTATGCATCAATAAAATGCCCTAAAGCTGTCTCCTTTTCACTATTAGGTTTTTATTAAAAGGCACCCTAATAACTAGTTATGTGCTACTAGGTTTTATTAAAATGCAATAAGGAATTTTAACTTCAGAAAAGCTGAGGAACAGTTTTAAGAGCCTTGCAGCCAAGTCTATATCTCTTCCACCAAAATCAGCCTGACTTCTTCATATTTTATTGGCATGGGGTTTTGTTTATGTGTTTCTTAAATCACAAAATCACTTCTATATGGTAATTGTGGTTATTCAGAAACTATGTCAATATCAAACAGAGGTCAAAGTTAGCTTTATGCATTTTTTTTTTGCATAAAGCTTCTATAATACTAGAGCTCCATAAATATTTTAAAAATCATAACCAAAATGTATACAATATTTTTTAAATGTTTAAAGGAACATCAAACAGCCTCTGCTACGTAAAGGCATCTGACTGTGAATTTTACCCACACTTTCTCCCACATGTGGTCTCCAAGTGAAAACAGTGAAGTTTTAAGTTTTTATCCAAGATTACCAAAAAGGAATGCACCAAAATTTTTCTAATTAACAATTTCATTGCCCCCTCACAAAAGTAGTTTTCTTGATTATTGAACAATATCATGTTACAAATTCCAAGCATTAATTGTACATCCTGGATTATCTAGGCGGTAGATACATGTGACTTGATCATGGAGCCAATTCACACTCAGAGCCAAGCAACCACCAATATTTTTTTCAGAGATACTGAGTTTATCCCACCATCTTTTCTTTCTTTTCTCAAACTGACTTTGCACCCTCGTGCACTCACACACATGCACAGAGACAGACAGAGAGACAGAGAGAAAGAGAAACAGAGAGCTGTGTTAAATGTAGGTTTTAGCTTTGTGCCTTAGTTAAGTGGTTGAGGTATACCTACACTTAATATAATGTCCCAAACTTGGATTTGAACATTTGAAGTCACAAGATCTATCCTGTGAGTCTAAGTTGGGTCTTGTGGTCCTTTATTATTATTTACCAGCACCAAATCACACCCTCCTTCACTCCCCACTACACTCCTCAAAATACTGGACAAAAGAAAAGTTTAAATCACAGAGGCTGTAGTTTTTCCATTGTCCAGTAGACGGCACAAAAGATCAAGCCTTCAAATGCTAACGATCCACTAAGGCTGTTTGGTTTGGTTTGGAGTGTTTGACCACGTTGTTCATTTTAAACAGCCAGCTAGCCAGTATTGTTTCTGTGAAGCAGAGAAGTATCTCAAATTTAGGATCACTTGCCAAGGTTTTGAAATGTAAAAAAATTTATATTTGTATAACAAAATGCTGCTTCAGATAATTCATCAACTGTTATGAGTTCACAGAGAAGTGTGATTGAGTTTATTATTGAAGAGTTACCTTTAAAGAAATAAATTGACAGAAATTACAAGGTATTTCATTTTTAATTATCTTCTAATGGATAAAGAAAACATCTACAATAAAACCTTCAAAATTCCAAATTGAAATTTTGCATGATGCATCTTTACCAGCACCAAATCACACCCTCCTTCACTCCCCACTACACTCCTCAAAATACTGGACAAAAGAAAAGTTTAAATCACAGAGGCTGTAGTTTTTCCATTGTCCAGTAGACGGCACAAAAGATCAAGCCTTCAAATGCTAACGATCCACTAAGGCTGTTTGGTTTGGTTTGGAGTGTTTGACCACGTTGTTCATTTTAAACAGCCAGCTAGCCAGTATTGTTTCTGTGAAGCAGAGAAGTATCTCAAATTTAGGATCACTTGCCAAGGTTTTGAAATGTAAAAAAATTTATATTTGTATAACAAAATGCTGCTTCAGATAATTCATCAACTGTTATGAGTTCACAGAGAAGTGTGATTGAGAAGTTTATTATTGAAGAGTTACCTTTAAAGAAATAAATTGACAGAAATTACAAGGTATTTCATTTTTAATTATCTTCTAATGGATAAAGAAAATATCTACAATAAAACCTTCAAAATTCCAAATTGAAATTTCGCATGACGCATCTTCGCTTTATATTAAACTTAATATACAACTCAGTCCAGAAAATTGAGCATTATATTATTTCAAATGGGCTTATATATATGTGCATATATAATATGTAGTAGAAAAGGGGAAGAAATTCTCTAAAAGTTTTGTGAGTAGCTTTTGGAAGATATTGGAGGATGAAGTCATTAGAAAAAACTTAGTTGAGATTTTGCCTCTTCTAAAACAATGGGTGACTTTGGCTAGTATTTATACTTTACCAAAAGGCTTCTATTTCCCTCTTCATTCTGCAGACGCTCTTTATGTAGAAGTGGGGGAGGGGGGCAGAGTAAAGTGTGGGCTAATAACTCATTTCCCAGTTAATTTTATTAAGAATTTATAGCACTGTTTAGAAAGTTTTAAGACAACCATAAATTTTATTAGGAATATTTTATTAAGCCCTCCATTTAATTAATAAAAGACCTCTATAACTTCTGAAAATGTCAGAGCTAGTAATTATGTTAACCAGTGTAATTTTTCCCCCTCTAGAGAATAAAGCGTTTTAATGATTTGAAATAGAAAGTTAGTAAGGAAAACACCCCTACCCCATTTCTTCTTAACTTTTGCATTATCCATTCAGAATATAGTGACTTAGGTATTTTCCCTTCAATAGTTGAAGAGCCTAAGCTGACCTCTCATTGACTTCTGAACTGGACCCAGACATTCTTTGTTTTCTGAAGCAAAATGCAGTAAACAAATCTCCCAGTTCTTATAGCCCAGATTGCTTTGGGGCACTTGATTAACGTCTTCCTTAATCCCCTCAGTTAACCCCCTTTCATATCACCTAACCAGGTTTCTCCCTTTTATAGACCTCTACATAGTTTATTTCACTTTTCTCACAGCCATTCATTAGCTTTGACTTCTTGGTACCTTTCTCGTATCACATCCAGGCTCTTATCGCCAGCATTCCTCTATTATCTCCACTAGATTTTAAATCTATTTTCTTTAAGCGGTCTTTCCCTCCTCTTATTTCTGTTTTTTGAAATGTAAATGCTGATGCTGGGGTGAGATGTGGAGAATGAATGTTCTTGAAGTACAAACCCCAAGTCTCCACACCACAGGACAACTGAAAGAGCGATCACATTTTCACAGGCATCTTAGAGTTAGGTGGCAGATGATAAACTCTTATCATTCTGTGAACACAGCTGCCAAACCCGATTGATTAACAGGCTTATGTTTATTCTGGGCTGGCAAATACACACACATTTTACCTTAAGAGTACCTCTTTAATTTCTGAGGGTTTTGGAGCTGACTCATCAGTGTGAACTTTTGAGACAAAAGCCTAATTCGGGATATAGGTCTTTCCAAAGATACAACTCCTTATAGGAGAACAGAAAATGAGAAGAGAGTTCTCAGATAGGACTGTACCAAGAGCCTAAAGGGGCACCACTTATTTTAAAAGCCTCCTTGCAAGGGTCTAAACAATAGAGACATAGGCCCCAGCCTGCCTCTTTAAAGTCTTCCTTCTCTATATTTGTGAAGATAATCTGAGACAAGGAGAGTAAGCTGAGTATGGAAGGCCCATGGGTAAGAATCAGGGGCAAGTGCCAGAACTCTTCACTGGGTCAAGTTTTCCCAAGATAAAAGTTTTTATCTTTTTAAGGCAATAAAAAGCAAATAAACTGAAAAAGCAAATAACTGAAATAAACTAAGGATAGGTGCTCTCATAGAACAGGTATAACTATCACTGTAGTTTGCTAAGGTATCTAGAACCATCCCTTCACCTTTTCCTTTTAATAGGAGATTAATTGCCACCCTGCTAAAGTTTTTTTCTTTTTTTTTTTTTTATGGCTACTAGATTGCAACTCTACATGTCCTCTGTGCAATTTCTCTCAGCAAGCCCCAACTGTAATAACTGTTTGCTAATTGTAAAATCCTTATCCAGAATGAGGTTTGGGCAAACAATTTGTACTACTGTAATTACATTGTAAAAGTGTTTTAGTCTCTTGATTGTTCTGAATTAATCTTATAAAGGCCTAGGAGTAGCATTTGATTCACAGTTATAAGTGGAAAGGGAGGGGAAGAAGAAAGTTTTCAAAATTAATATGAGTTTACTTCAAGCCCACAAACTCAAACTCTCTTTCTTTAAGGAAAATCTGTGTGCAGGTATTTAAAGTACGTTTATAAGGCAATCTGACACATCATGGTTGAAAAGACAATAGCCTTCTTAATGCTTTGAAATTTTTGGTTGTTTCAAAAGGAGTGACTTACCTGAACCTTCTTTTTTTCATCTCTGCTAGAAAATAATAACAAAAAAAATTTACCGGAAAGCAACAATAAAAATAAATTATAATTTTTTTCAAATTTGGAAAACTTGTCTTTTCCAAATTTGAAAATGTGGCCGAAGAGTTGAGAGAACTCCAAGCCGGTTACCTAAGTCTTGACGGAGAAGCCCTAGTGCTGTTAAGAGTCTACTGTGGTCATCGAAATGTATTTCGCGGGAAATTTCTCTCGGTTAAAGTACACTTACACAATTTTCCTTGCAGTTCATTTAAAGATCATAAACGTAGGTGTGCCCATGTCGAGGTTTGGCTTGACCCGCCCCCCTCCCCTGGTTTCTCCCTATGCCAGCCACGCGGATGCCTGGCGGGCCTGCTGGAGAGACTGTGCTCACATCCCCGCGAGCAACCCTCTGAAGGCGCTCAGGTGTCGAACGTAGCCGGCTAGGGTTCGGGGAAGGGCTTTCGGGCTGCCGGCCCAGATTGGTTCTCTCTGTAATCGGAAAAGAATCGCGTTGCCTGGCCCAGCCAGCGCTGTTTCCCGAGAAATAAAGGAAAGAAATCGCCTTCCTGAGACGGAGAGGTTTCATCTTGGCCTGAAATTCTGCTTCCAAGTTCACGGGGGCGGGGGGGGGGGGGCGCGAGAAGGGGTCAGGTAGTGGCATAAAGGCGCTGACATGCGGGCCTGCCTTAACCTCCTGCGTGATGTATAGGGGCGTTTGTGCCAGAAAACTGTACACATGTTTGCGATGGAGAAAAGCAGAAGATCCTAAAATTTGTGTGTGGGTGTGCGTGTGTGTGTGTGGGAGGGAGAGAGAGAGAGAGAGAGAGAGAGAGAGAGAGAGAGAGAGAGAGAGAGAGAGAGAGAGAGAAGGGGGAGGGGAATGGGGAGGAAGAGGGAGGGAGGGAAGGAGGGAGGAATTGGTGAGGGATCCTAGGGTGAGGTTTTTTAAGCAGCCGGAGCTCTTTCAAGGTAAAGCGCATCTGAGGCTTTGGGTGAAAGTGTGTCGGCTCTTGAAGCACATATGGGACCAGCACCGTGTCGAGGCGGGGGCGGTGTGCGAGAGGCTGGGAAGACTCAGCTACTCCGCTTCACAGGAACTCCTCTGTTGGGGGGAACTGGGCACTGACTCGTGTGAAGTACTAAAATAAGCAATAGATGTCGCTTAGGGAGGCTACGGTCGCTCGGTGGAACCTGATTCCAGTTCTCTGTTCTGATGCTCTCTTTGTGTCCCCTACTCCTCGAGAGCCCACTTAACAGAAACTTGAACCCTATCTCTTGGATTGATGTAAATTTTCTTTTAGTTTGCACATTTAACAATTGGCCTCAATACATTTTAGAGCTCCTAACCTTTTCCAAACAATCTCTGCGGACAGGAGCTCCCTAATCCTTCTCAAAACTCTTCTCCCCCACTTATACTCCCCTTTGGGGTGGGGGTTCGATGTGCAGCTGGCAGGGTGAAATGGGGAAGGGGACGATGGGGGCGTGGAGACGGCTGCTTTGGGGCGGGGGGTCAGCCTTTTGGCCACCATCGGGGCGGGAATCCGGATTGGCAGTTTGCATTCCCGGCTGATCGAAGCTCCCTGCTGATCGATTATTTGATAATTGATTTTCCCCGCAGCCAATACGCGTCCGCCCTGGCGGGAGCGCCTCCTGATTGGCCGAGCCCTCCTCCACCGCTGCCTACCGAGATTTGGGTGAGCTCATTTTCCAGTCGACCGCAGGGGGAGTTTTCTGCAAGGTTTCAGCTGAAGGGAGGGGGAAAAAATCCTGCTCGGAGTCGAGCGAGCTGCGAGCCCTGCTCCGGGATGTGAGGTTTCCAGCCTGCTGGTTGAGCTGCTGCGGCTGAGCCATCTCGGCAGATCTGAATCGGGCGGGCTGAGAAATAAAAATGAAAATGACACCATCAAATATAATAATAAAGGGCAAGTTTAAAGTGAGAGAATAAAGAAGAGAATTTTTTGTTTTGTTTTGTTTTAGCTAGAGAATAGGTATTTAAAGGGAGAAAGTTCAAATCAGTGGTTGATTGGAGCCTCCGAGTTGTGGATAGGGGCAGCTTTTTGTCTGAAACCTCAGCTCCTGAAGTGAATGTCTTTGGTACTGGGAGTTTTCCTTGAGCCGGGCTGAGGAAAGCGGAGTGGAGTGGGGGAAGGGCTGGGGAGGAGAGCGCGGAGTGTTGTCAGGGAAAAGCTGGGGCCGCCGAGTCCCTCCAGGCCCGAGCACGGCCACGGCCGGGGCCCCTCAGCGCCTCGAAGACAAAGGCGGCGCGGCCGTAACCCTAACCTAACGCGCCGGCCCGTCGCGCCGCGCCCTGGGCGCACCGCCGCCTCGCCTGGAGCGGATCGGAAAAAGCCTCCCTCCCCGCGGCGCCCGGGCCCCGGCTCCACCCGCGAGGTCTGGGCTGCTCCAAGCCCGCGTCGGGTTTCGCTTTCCGGCGATCATAAATAGCTTCGTGTTTGTAAACAGGCGCTGGGGGCACATTCCCGGCTCTCAGCTCATTGTTCCCTCCCTTCCTCTCTCACTTCGCGCAGGACGCCAGGGCTGGGGCTGGGGGCCTCCGGGGCTAGGAGGTGGGGGCGTCCAGACCCCCGAAGTGAGAAAATGCAAGCATTTCCTTTCCTTGGGTCGGGTGTCCACCTCTGACAGTTAAAAACTCTAAGCTGGATCTGCAGAAAACCTCAGACATCTCCACCCCACGTTCTTGCGACTCCTCAGCAGAGCCTTTTCTAACCTTGCTCCTGCTTCTCCTTCCCTCTCCCGTTTGACTTTTCAACTTGGGGTGCTTAGTTCTGAGAATCCAGTACTTTCCGCGTCACCCCCCCTCTGCCCGAAAAATTCTGGCAGACCCCAATAATTTCGAGGAAAGTCTTGAAGTCTATGCGCAGAGCTCTGTGCAAAATAACTCCCACCTCTGCCTTACCCCTCGTTTATTCCCAATTTATTTCAAGAGTCGGCTTTAGGGAGAGTCTGGAGGGGGGAGGGAGAAAAAAGAATACGGAAAATAAAGCCGGCGGCCGGGATCTGCTGGCCGCGTTTGTGCGCGTGTGCCCTGGATGTGCGGGTGTTTGTGACTGGGCGTGCGATTTAATGGAGCGCCTCTCTGCTTCTCCAGTGCGGCCAGAGCTCGGTTCGCGCACCCACCCCTGCCGAGGAGCCTACTTGCTGCAGCCCAATGCATTGTGTAAGACGCGACCTGTTATGGCCACCACTACTTCCGGGTTCTAGCATTCTGGTCGGAATCCACCTCTCCGCCTGTGCAACACACACTTTACACACGCACGGGGACTGCAAGAGGGCAGCATCGATTGTGGCTCCTTTAAGACAAACTCAGACAGACATTTTTTTTAACCCTCCTCCTCTAATCTCCCTCCAGTGCAGCAGTTGCAAAGAGGGAGAGAGAGAGAAAGAGAAAGAGAGAGCGAGCAAGAGAAGAAACTGATTAGGAATTAGGACTGATTCAAGGGAAGCGAGCGCTAGGGCTTTGTGCATTTGAATATTAACATTTGAGGTGTTCTGACCAGAAGAAGACAGAGCGGATGATCATTCATTCACCACGTTGACAACCTCGCCTGTGATTGACAGCCGGAGTGGCAGAAAGCCATGAGATTTGGTAGTTGGGTCTGAGGGGCGCTCTTTTTTTTTTTTTTTAAACTCATTTTTGAGGGAGAGAAGATCTTTTTTTTTTCTTTTTCTTTTTTTCTTTTATTTTTTTTCTTTTTTTCTTTCTTTCTTTTTTTTTTTTCTTTGCCCCCGCTGCTGTCTTGGAAACGGAGCGCTTTTATGCTCAGTGACTCCGGCGCTTTGCTTCAGGTCCGGTAGACCGAAGATCTGGGACTAGTAGCTCACGTTGCTGGAGACGTTAAGGGATTTTTCGTCCTGCTTTTTCAAAATTTTTTTTCCGGGGGAGTTTGCGTATTTCTTTCTTTTCACACTGGCCTTAAAGAGGATATATTAGAAGTTGAAGTAGGAAGGGAGCCAGGGAGGCCGATGGCGCAAAGGGTACGTATTAAAAAACAATTGTGGAACTCAAATGTGAAATTAAATTGAAACGTGGCTGAAAGACACTGCTAAAAAGTTTCCTTTTTTCTCTGTCTTTTTGAATCAGGCTCCTAAAGCCGTGGCCTAAAGCAAGAGTATTTATTCAATGCATTTGTAGACTTATGTATGTTACATGTAATTGTTAATTGGAGTAGTCAAATTTTCTACAGATTCCTAACCAGCAGCTATACAAACAAAATACAAGCTCGGGCAATCATCTGGTTAAAAAATAATAATTATAATAAAAAACAGAAACGCTAGATGTCTAATGCTATAATGTGAGCATTCAGGGAGCAGAAGTTTAGAGCTATTTTAAAACTAAAAGAAGCAGCTAGAAACTTCTAATATGTTATTGATTATGTTCATCTTTAATATCATTAGAAGTATTCAGCTTTTTTAAGCAAATAACTTTTCCATAGTACAGTGGTTTTTTAGATCAGGAAACTTTCATCTTTTAAAAATAATTTTAATGTGCATAGATTTTTGTGCAAGGTAATACTTTGAAAGTTTTTCTTAGACAATCCCTGCACTAATTGGATACTAAGCACACAGCTACTCACTTCTAAAATGCAATACTAATTTCCCTAATATTCCTATTTGAATGGAAATGTAGTGAGAGTAAAGTGAGACAATGACAACCCAACTGAGGTAGTTTCTTGAAAGAAAGGAGGTCTACAAAAAGCCTTCCTTGCATAATTTGTGTCCTGGCCCTCAAAGCCCTGTTTGCAAAAGAAAGTTACTAGGCTGACACATTTTTCTTTACTCCTTTGGTTCAGGCAAATGTCAGCGTTCTTCCAAACTCTTTTCACACCTCTGGCTCTAAGGAGATGAAAGTGGCAATTCCTCTTTTCTTTGAAAATCATTTCACTCTCGATGTCTTCAAATGTTCAGGGGAAAAAAACTTTCCTGGAATGAACCAATGAGAAAAATCTAAATAGCTAAATTTTGCCAACAAAAATAATGACAATCAATATGAAAGTTTTTCTGGAGGAAGAAGATGGGGGTGGTGGTGTTGTATGTGAATTTGCTACTGAATTTGCTTTAAACCTGACGAGTAACATTTGCCTCATTGACTTCTAGTCTGGGAAGAAAGTTCGTAAGAGTAAAGAAAATAGAGTAGCTAACTGTTCCAACTATGGATTTTCTTTAACATTGTGATGGAAATTGCCCAATTCTTAACTCAGCTCTAATGTACAAGAAAATCTACCCTTCTCTGAGTTTCACTTATAAGGGGACCAGTTAGTTTTGTATAAATTAGCTTAGTTTGTCTTGGAAAGCAAAGGAAATGCAGTGTCTTGCAGGACTGCCTAACCCTCGCTGGCAGGGAAATAAAACAAGAAGTCTGTCTGAATTCACGTGCTTGGCGTAGCTGTTCCCATCCTAACTTTTTTTTTTTTTTTTTTTTAATTCTCCCTGATGGGAAGGGGCTGTGAAATTAGGCAGGTTTGCTGCACTGTCCTGGCACGTTTTATTGTTGTGATTTTGAATTTCCTTCTCTAGAGACATGCACTTTTTACCACATTTACCTTCCAGGAGAATGCCTCCATTTCTTTCCTTCTTTCTTCTTTCCTTCCTTGCTAAAGGATTCTGAATTTCTTAACTACTGATAGAGACACAAGTTAAGGCAAGACCGTTCATCCTAGCCGGGTCTCACCGAGAATCCTAGAATTTTTACTTTAAAAATTATTATTATTTTTTTAAATAAGAAATCTCTAAAGACTCAAGGCCACCGAATTCCAGGTTGAAGGATCCAGTTGGACTGACATTATATAAGCTCCGTGCCTTGCCGCTCTCCCATTTGCCCTCCTGGCCTTCTGAACCTTGCTTCTCTTCCTGTTTGTCATGCAGTACGACGACCTACCCCATTACGGGGGCATGGATGGAGTAGGCATCCCCTCTACGATGTATGGGGACCCGCATGCGGCCAGGTCCATGCAGCCGGTCCACCACCTGAACCACGGGCCTCCTCTCCACTCGCATCAGTACCCGCACACAGCTCACACCAACGCCATGGCCCCCAGCATGGGTTCCTCCGTCAATGACGCTTTAAAGAGAGATAAAGATGCCATTTATGGGTAGGTACAACGGGCAGCAGGTTAAATGGATGAGAAACGGCGCTTCCCCTATTTCCCTTTGCCCTCGGTAAGGGGAAAGCCAGAGGTCTCTGGATTGGAGGTACATTGCTTGATGACTCTTCATTCGCTCTGCATGGAGAATTTGGGAAGGTGGCCTACCATTCCGGACGCCCTCCTCTATACAGGCTCCGCGCCAGCCCAGCTCCCCGCTCCGCCGAGGCCATGTCCGCGAAGGGGTCGCCGTGCAGGAGAAGTTGCTCAAGGTCCCTCGTCCTCTCTCAGACCCCGGCTCCGTAGCTCAGCGGGTTTGAGTCCTGGCTCGCTCCCATGCGCTGGGAGAGCGTTGGGGGGTTTCTAAATGTAGGCGCCTTTGTGTTGGAACGAAACTTTTAGTTTAAAGGAAAATCTTTTAAGCCACTGATTGTTCTGACTTGCTAAGTTTACTCAGCAATCGTATGCTGGCTCTGCCACCGCACAATAAAATCAAGGGAGGACAGTTGCAGGTCAGGCAAGGGGAAAAAGCTTTGCATTTAGAGAGTCTAACCACTGTAGTCAAGGAGAGGAGCTCGATCTGAGTTGTTACAGACATTAAGAAACTTCTACTTATTTTAGACTTTGTGATCAAAGGCGAACCTGCAGGATTTAGAAGTAGATGCGGGATGATATGGGCCGTGTTGTTTTCTGGCTGCGGTTCACACCGTGTTCTCTCCGTCATCGGATTAGCCCCTGGACTAGTAAAATCCTTTGAAAGTCATTCGTGCCTACTGTGTGCTGATGAATTTGGGGACCTCTTTTGACTTTGCATCAACTTTTATTTCTTTTTTAAAAATCGTGCAACGCTGACCATCCCTAGCTAAAAACCCTTTCTGCCTTATTTTTCTGGTCCCTTGTGTGATGGGCTTGTTTAAATCCCAGCGTTGTCTCCTCAGCGTTAACTGCAAATGGTTTAGGCTCTGGGACAGAACATTTGGGGAAGCTTTGAAAAGAACCCCAAACTGTTAAATTTCCAGCTGGGCTGTGAGAGCTAATAAAAGACTTGAGACACCTCCTTGGGCATTAGAAGAGGCTTTTTTTTTTTCTTTTATGGGCTAAGATAAGAACATCTAGGCCCCTCACAGTACTAGCTGCTTTGCCATTCTGCGGAGACAAAATGAAAGGCTTTCTTGCAGGACCATTGGAAGGAACTTTCTTTGGGGGGTGGTGGGGAACATCGGCGAAGGGAACAGTATGCAGAGAGCCGAAGAGGCGCCTCCCAGCTCTGCGAGGGTTGTGGGGTGGAGATCGGTAGGTGTAGACCCTGACAGCCGGTCCCGCAGCCGTAGAGGTCCTTTCTCCAAGTTAGCTGAGCGCCTGCCACCGAGATCCCCAGCCTGCGGCTTCGCGAGGCCGCCTTGGAGGAGCCCACTGGAACGAGCTATCCCAGCCCCTATGCCCAGCGCCTTTCACCTACTCCAGGTCCTGGATGTGCAGCAGAGGGACGAGGGCTTGTCGGGTGGGAAACTTAATTCAAAATGGCTGCTGGAACCGCTTGGGTTTTATTCTTAGCAAATGTTACCAATTTCTCTGGCCAGATGCTGCACC
>NW_006434709.1:4887830-4909028 GCF_000325575.1 Pteropus alecto | reverse complement strand
GCTGAACCGATCCTCAGACACAGTCCGTGGCTTAGGGCCTCCGACTTCGGGGCCCTAGGAGGAAGGGGAGGTGAGCAGTCACCTAAGAGGGGGGTAGGGGGAGGAAAAAAGTAGATGGCAAAATTAGGGAGGGGGTCCCTGCCTTCAGCTCCTCCGGCTGCTTTTCTTGGGCGCCTGTTTTCCCTGACTCAGGACTAACCACTGTGTTGTTTGTGACTGTTGTATTTTCTTGCAGACATCCCCTCTTCCCTCTCTTAGCACTGATTTTTGAGAAATGTGAATTAGCTACTTGTACCCCCCGCGAGCCGGGGGTGGCGGGCGGGGACGTCTGCTCGTCAGAGTCATTCAATGAAGATATAGCCGTGTTCGCCAAACAGGTCAGCAAAATAAATGTTTAAAAAGTAAAAGAAAAAAGGTGGGGACCTTCCTCCCCCCACCCGGCACATTTGCAAGAGTATCCAGCAAATAGTCCACCCTAAGCCATGCCTGTTACAACTACCCTGAGATTTTCCTCCAATATGGGTGTCTGTTTGTGGGCGACTCAAAATCGCCCATATTCTTTAAGGCTTCATAACCTCACACAGAAAGCTCCCTCTATAAAATAAAATCACAAACACCACGCACTGGAGCTGCCTTGGACTTGGCCAGCTGGGCAGCGTCCTCTAGAAGAGTAGCTGCTGGTAGAAGTCACCCTGAGCTCTAGGCTTGTTTTCGGCTTATTTGATCCACGTTGAAGTGTTTCTGCGCGGGACGAACTCGGTGACACCGAGTCCCTCCCGGCGGTTACATCCTGCCCCCGACAGTGTAATGAGGCAAGAAACTAGAAAGGCGACCAGATTTCAAATGTTTCTTTCTCCCCCCTCTCCCTTCCCTTCTCACTTCTATTTAGATTCGCGCAGAAAAACCTCTATTTTCTTCTAATCCAGAACTGGATAACTTGGTAAGAGCGGACCCTTTACTCCCCTCCCCCATCACCCCTCCCCCTCAGCCCCCCAGCTTTGCTTTGAGACCCCTGAGGTTTCTAGACAGGTCTTCCCGTCGTTGCATGTCGGCTGCAAATGTTTCCGTCCACGGACAAGTAGTCCGAGACAAGATCCCCGGGAAATAAATTTATCTGGAGAGGGGCCGGGCGAGCGGCGCGGGAAACGCGAGCTTTTGTTTTTTATGACAGCCGGGCAGCGCAGCTCTAATCAGAGAGGGGATTTATCTCCGGGCCTGTCAGCGTGTGAGCTTAAACTTTTCGGACTAACCAGCCTTCAGAGTCGCGTCACGAGGGCAGCGACCGGGCCAGAACCCCCTAACCACCAGTTTGCCTGAGAGGTGTGCGGAAGGCAGCAGAAAGTTCGCAGTGCGAAAAGCCACAATTTGGGCACTATTGGACTATTTTCTGTGCACACCTTCCAAAGAAGCATCTAGTCCCGGGATGTGGCCCTCTGGGGGTGCAGTTGGGGCAGTGGGTCTGAGAAAGGGAAGAGAACCATGGGGAAGAGAGTGTTTATGATCCCTACTTAGATGCTTTGTTGTTGTTTTAGCTATTGTTTTTTCTCCTTAAGAAATAGAAACCTCTAGATGGTACCCAGTCGCTGCTATTAAGTTTTAGTGTTATTGCCATAAATCAAAATAACTCTATTTACTGGGGGGATGGGGTGGGCTGGAGATGCTAGAGCTGTGACAGCCAATTTTCTGCAAACTAGGAATGGGGCGCTCATTCTTTTTGTATCTTTGCAGATGATTCAAGCCATACAAGTATTAAGGTTTCATCTGTTGGAATTAGAGAAGGTAATTTCTCTAGCCTCTTTTGCTTTTGCTCCCTCACCCCCAAATACACAGGGTGGGGGGAGGGTTCTGAATGGCTGAAGTTCAGGCTTCTGAGACATTTGCATAAATGTCTTTCTTTCTGGTAATTACTGTCAAGGCCAATCTTAGTGTCCATTTCTCTTTGCAGTTTAATTACAATTTCAGCCACTAAAACGGGGATCACAAACGCCCTAGCCTTGTATTCATTCTTAATACCTTGCTGGCTTGGTATAAATAGTTGCAATTCTGTGCATCCCGGGAGATATTTAGGATGCTGTTGTGAGTTGCTTCACAGGTTATACCTTTGTGTCCTCTTTTTCTCTTCTGTCTCTTCTTTGCTACCTCTGGTGTGTGTTTGGGGTGGGGGCAGTTTTGTTTAGTTTTAGTGAGTTTCTGGAAGACAGTCTGAGAGCAGCAGCAGGTCAGACACAGAGGAGAGGCGGATGGGGGAGGAGGAGATCGGACAGGGAGGAGGTGGTAGGGAAGATACATTAAACCGTTTTGCAGAGACAAAGCAGAGTTGATAATCATGTCAATTCTTTGAATCTGCGAATCCTGCATACACCCCACCTTCACACTCAAGAAAGGGTGTGGGGTAACACGACTTTGCTAGTTAGTTGTTCTATAAATCTCAGCAATAAAAACTTAATGCATTGTAATTCAAACTAACATTAAATTGCAAGCACGCTTGGGTTTCTTGGTGAATTTTTGCATCTCAGTGATGCCTGGGACCCGTAAGAGACCACTCCACTTACAACTAAATATTTTGAAGTAGTCTTTTTCTTTAAAAATAATCAATTTGATACATTTTTGTGGCTACAGGTTTTTTTTACAATATAATCAGTACTAGTAATTTAATTTCCTTCTCTTTTTTTAAAGAAGTATCCTAAAATATGCTTCTTATGGATAGAAACCCTAATTACATATGTTTTGGGGACTTGGGTTGTCAGGCATATATCCTATGCCACCCATAGTTCTGGTCTTTTGGAGACTATATATCTATATATCTATCTATCTATCTATCTATCTATCTATATATATATATATATATATACATGCGTTTTTCTTAGACGCATTGGAAAAGGACCTATGATAAAGTAACTGGATGAAATTAAATAGTGTACCTTAAATGTCACCCACGCAGGTCACCTCTCTAATGGCCACAGCCCCGGGAGCAGATGAATTTAACACGGGTGTTGAATATGTTGTAGCCTGTGAATCATCTTGTCACTGTCAATTTTCTGGGATATCTCTATTTTGCAAGAAAAGAAAGTTATTCCTAATTCTGGTTGCATCTGGGGGTCTCTGGAGGACAATTGCCCTGTGTTTCCCCTATTTGGAAGTTTGGATCTCACAAGGGAGGTGGATTGCACTTGTCAATGTCATTTATGCACTTCTGATTATATTTCCATTCTTTTTTATTTCTGTCATAATGTAGGTACACGAATTATGTGACAATTTCTGCCACCGGTATATTAGCTGTTTGAAAGGGAAAATGCCTATCGATTTGGTGATAGACGATAGAGAAGGAGGATCAAAATCAGACAGTGAAGATATAACAAGATCAGCAAATCTAACAGACCAGGTATGTGCTTTTCAATTTCAACATCCCTGGGAAAAAAAAAAAAATCTGTATGCATATTGCTTGCTGGGTCACTACCACCTCCTTTTATTATTTGCATATGATTAAGTCCCTTTTAGATACATTTCCATCGAAATGAAAATTTTTGAATAATGTGGCTATTATTGCTTCATTAAGGCTGGCTCTGGGATTCGACCTGGAGAGATGAGCTTGTAAAAGCTTTGCCTGCAAACTTGACCTGTTTCTTGTCGCTTTTAATTTTTGTCTTTATTTTATTTACCCTCTATAATAATGGGAGTGTTAACTGCCAGTGACCGCCTCTGATTGTAGGGCTTTGTTCTGGAGCATTTTCCCCCCGCTTCTATCTTGAAGAAAAGAAAAGTGTAGGGTCTGCTTATTTCTTATTTTATTAGGAATAAACCCAAGATAGGTGGTCTAAGAAAGACAGCGAGGGTTTGAAATCTAGCAAATGCTGGCTATTTTCTCCCTGTCTATACGGTTCATTAGCCTGTCTTGTCAGTTTTCCTCGGCCGAACGCTTCTAGACCTCACTGAACATTGCTTTGTGCAGTGCTCGCTGCAAGCTCGCCCATTTTATCGTACTTCATAGAAAAAATAAGACCAGGCCGAGGGTATAAAAACAGATAAATATGGACTTTTCTCTTCTTCTTTTCCACTCATCCTCCAGTTGGTACGTGCTCTGGGCCCTCTGGGTTGGCAGCTTTTGGAGGTGTCAGCATCAAGGGCACCTCGGCGACTCCCTCGGTGTGGCGGGTGGGGGACCTCGCGCCACCCTGGCTGGCTCTCAGCTGCAGGCCTTTGCTTGCTTCTTCCTTGCTCTCCATCCTTCCTCCAGGCTCTTCTTCCGCCGCTTTGCTAAGTCGGGACTACTTTTATTCGGACTTGCTGAGGAGGAGGGAAGTTCACCCCCTTTCTCACCCCAACATCACTATTTGCTCCCAGTCTCTCTCTCTGTCGAGTCGCTGTGTCTCTGGATTGGTCCGAAAGAGTTGCAAAAATGCCTTGAAAGTGAGGAGAGGGTGGGATAAAACAGGGCTCAGGACAGCTCTCCGTTGCGAATTGTTGCAACGTGTCTAGAGATTTGGGTTACGAGCCTCTCCGCCTTTCCATATATAAGTGAAGGCCCAGAGTTGTTTCTCTCTTTGACTTGGCACGTGAGCCCGTCTTGGGGGAGAGATCAGCCTGCCTTTGTTAAGCCAAAGGGCAGCCAGTCATGCAGCTTTCCTCTCCAAGCTCTGCCACATCACTGTTGACCAGCAGCTATTTTGCCATATCCTTGCTCGAGTGCCCTACTTCTCTGTCTTGGTGTCATCTTAAAGTTTTCTTCTCTTAACGTCACCCCCTTAAAATAAATTCCCCGTTTGAATTTCTCTGGGGAACCCCACGACAGAGGCTGAATCCTCCTTTCCCCACGAAAAGTGGAGGGCGGGCAGAACTGAGCTTTAAAAGCGGCAGCGCGCGGCGTCCCAACTATTATTTGCCAAGTTGCAAACTTTCGGCAGTGTAGACGAGTGTCCAGAACAGGCAGCCTGCGCAATCCTGGCGCGGCCTGCCGAGGTGAGAAATCTGCAGGCGGCTGCTGGCCCGGCCTGGCCCGGGCCCCGCGGGCCGCCAGCCCTCGCCCCGGAGCTGTAAGTGCAGATTCCGCTGAGCAACCCTCGGGTAGCTGCTGTTGAATAAAAATTGTAATCCAACAAGCCTAACTAGAAAATGGGATTCTAAAAGCTCCGGAGTGCTGGGTACATAAAGCTATTTGAGCAAATTACAAGAATCGCTTAGGGGCATGAATGAAATCAACACTTTAATTGCCTCCAAAATGAAGATTTATACCCCATTTTCTCAACGAATCATTATTTTATCAAAGTCAAAGATAAAGGACCAAAGTTATGGGGTATTTTTTTTGGGGGGGGGGGAGATGCAAAACTGATATAACATCGTTGAGTTCTTCCACCTACTCCTTCGGTAAACTTTGTTACCCAATTGCCTTAATTTGAGCTGCAGATTGGTAGGCATTTCTATTGGATAAAAATAGGCATTTTATTCTCCACCCCGACCTATAAAATGAGAAGCCTGCCTCCCACCCCCGCCGCCTGTGAGGGGGCTTCGCAGCTTTGCTGAGCTGGTGGCGCTGTTGGCCTGTGCGCGTGGGCTTGCTCGCGTGACCCCTCGGGCTCACCTAGGTCACAGCTGGTCGGAGGGCAACAAACCCAAGTTTGTACTTTCTAATTGACCGCTTCCCTAGAGCCAGGAGTGAACGCACCTGGGCTCCCTTTCGAGCTGGGAGTGCAGAGCGCGGGGCGCGAGCGGGACTGTGTCTCGGACGCGGAGTGGAATCCCCTGTTCTGGGAAGTGGGGCGCGAAGGACAAGGTACTAGGGCCTCCCCATGGGCGCCAGTTCTGCTCGAGGATGCCCAGGGACGCTGGATCCCTAGTGCGGTGCCCTGGGGGCTAGGTCCAGGAAGGACGGCCTCGCCACCTGTCTGCGAATGCGGCCCAGCCAGTTTGAGCCTCGGCGTAGGGTGCGCTCTGAGACTGGATGCTTCAGGTGTGGTGCGAGCGCTGGGCCTCGTTAGCTCATTAACCCCTCTGTCTCTAGGGCCTGCTGGCGGCACGGTTTATTTTATTTTATTTTTTTCCTCGGAGGGCGCGAAGGCTGCCATCCGCGCAGGGACCTGAGATCGACGACTTTGATAGCAGCGGGTTTCCCGGAGGGCTAAGTCGCGGAAATACACTTGGCCTTGTAGTGCTGTTGGTTTTCTGTTTGTTTGTTTGTTTGTTGATTTGAGTTTTAAAATCACATTAAGACGTCAGTAAAAGCTGTAATCCTGCCCCCGCCCCACCAACTCCCACTCCCAGACCCTGAAGTCGTCCGTGCGGGCGCAGCCCTCCTGGGCGCCCTCTCTCGACCGCCACGCTCCCCACCTCTGCACCGACGCCCCGACGCCTGATATCCGGGGGCGCCGGGGGGCCCCGGGGGCTTCCGGGCCTTGGCGTGTGGCGAGGCAAAGGGTGAGACCCCGGGAGCGGGCTCAAAGGGGGACCCAAGTTGGGGGCGTCGAGGCGAGGGTTGAGCCTGGTTAGCGGTGGAGGCCCCGGGGGCTTCCGGGCCTCGGCGTGTGGCGAGGCAAAGGGTGAGACCCGGGAGCGGGCTCAAAGGGGGACCCAAGTTGGAGGCGTCGAGGCGAGGGTTGAGCCTGGTTAGCGGTGGAGAAGGACGCAGGTCTGAGTGGGAGCCGAGGCGCGTGCTTGGGGGGCCCAGGGTGGAACTGGGGACACCCAGAGAGGTTAGGCGGGGAAGAGTTCTGCCGCCCAGACGCTAGACTCCAGGCGCTGCGCTCCAGGAAGGAGCCGTCGAATGAAGCCGTCCTTCCGAGAGGGCTGTTTGTTGCTCGCCACTCCTTGAACCTAAGCATTTTTCACTCCAAGAACCAGGCGTGAGAGAAAGGAGAGCGGAGCGAAGAGTCTTCGGGTCCCTAAGGCCACCTTCCGAGTGGCTAGGCTTGCTCTCCGCGAGCGGGGACTAGCTGGGCCTGTTCTCGGGCGCCAGCCCCAGTTCTCCTACAAGCAGCGAGGAGGCAAAGAAATGGTCCCTTTGGATTACATTTTTTATTCAACAGCAGCTCTCCGGGGGGTCCTTGGCTGAATTTGCATTAACGGCTCTTGGGAGAGAACTGGCGGGCTGCACAGGGCGCCCTGTTGCATGTTAATCCAGATTTGTCTCTGACATCTGGGGAGAAGTAATGTGGCTCTTGGAGATGGAACCAGAAAGCCACGCTCGCCAGCCAGGTTAAACGCCAAGTGCTGGTGCACTCCCAGGGGACGGAGAGGACGGCTGCCGGGGCTGTGCTGTGCGGCCCAGCCTGTAGAGCATCAGGCCTTCAGGCCTCGGGGATTCGGGGCAGACCTGGGCCAATGAGCTTTAGTTCCCAATGGGCCAGGGAACCCTGGTGGCGATTGTTTTATTTTAAAAGTCCGGAATATTGTTTCCAAGGCATAGTTTGAGTTAAAAAAATCTTAAAACTGAACTTATACTTGACTGAAAACCCCTCTTCACCCCTGTA
The DNA here is from genome assembly GCF_000325575.1 of Pteropus alecto. Classification (NCBI taxonomy): domain Eukaryota; kingdom Metazoa; phylum Chordata; class Mammalia; order Chiroptera; family Pteropodidae; genus Pteropus; species Pteropus alecto. The sequence goes on along the minus strand of NW_006434709.1, from coordinate 4,901,568 downwards.
AAGTGGGGTGGGGATGCAAGTAAGGGAGATTTAAGTTTTCTTGTTTTGGAGAGGTGTTATGGCCAGGAACAGGATGGGAGGGCAAGGAACTGCTAATGTCCTTGATGAATCTGACCGGCTGTTTTAGAAAAAAATAGATAAGGCCATCGGATATTTACTAATACAGGGAATGCAGACAATTTATTTTCATCTAATGAGAAAACTGGACAGAAACATCAGGAAACAGGAAAATGGTCCCATAGGTAGTTTGTTTCTAAATGCTTATTTAAATTGTAAATACTTCATAGGGTCCCACTTGATGCCTTAATCCTGGAACCTGTCAGTCCACAGGCCTTGCAAGCCACGGGGGGTCTTAGAATCACCTACCTTTCCTTTTGATTGTTGTTGTGGGTCATGTGGTGTACTCTTAATTTCTTTTTTGAAATATGTCAAAGGGAAATTATGGCAAGATTCTCTTTAATGATTAAATAATAAGGTGTTGACTGCTTGTCACTACATTGGCTAATTAGGATGTTCATTCTAGGCTCTTTATTGCTTAGTATCCTTCGAATTAAAAGTTAGTTGTTTACCAGGTGTGTTTTTATTGTTACTTTCTGATTGGCTTTTAGTGTGTATTTATGTGTGAATTTCTGAGTAGGGTTGTATTGATTCTTAATAGGGGCTCTTAAAAATATTTTAGAAAAACAAGAAGTACAGAGTATATGCAGATAGGTTGAGATCAATTACATTGTTAAATGTCTTGAAGTCTAAATTCTTAAACTACAAAAGTTATTCCCTTTTCAGTTTCCTCTCTCTCTCTCTCTCTCTCTCTCTCTCTCTCTCACACACACACACACACACACACACACACACACACACACACACACTCTGTCTTAGTCCCCAGTGCAAGTTTCATGGGTAATGAAAAGCAGTGATACTAATGCTACTTTGTACAAAGAAAACCCCATAACGGTAACTATTGTTCAGTGATTTAACTAGCTCTGTGGCAATAGGTCACTCAAATAGCAATCCCTGCCTCACCAGAATGACTCCATTGCTCACAATTTGGAAATATATAAAGTAGTTGTGTGTACTATTGCTATCAGTCCTAACTTAGAAACTTTTATTAGAAAGTATGGAGAAGCTTAAATAGTAGAGGAAGAAGAGAGGGAGGAGGAAGAAAAAAAGATTAAAATATGGGCCCTGCTTTAGAAAAAGTGAAATATCATGCTATAATTGCCCAACTTTGAAAATAAACAAATTTTAAATCATTATGTTTTCAAGCACTCGAATGTTTAAATGTTAAAATGTTTGTCATAGTCCAAAAGATTTAAAACACAGCTGTTGCTGGGTGACAGAAGGAAAATTATGCAGTAAAACTCCATACTCTTAAAAACAAAGACTATTTGTGGTCCTTAATAGAAACTTAGGTTTATTAAGGCCAAGCAGATAGGCTAAAGTATTACCATGGGGCCTACTGTTATAAAACTAGCTTACCTTCCCTCACAGGTGGAGTTGCAGAAACTGAAGAATGCATAACAAGTTATATTAAGATACTTGTCATAAATGAAAATACTGTCAATATGAATTCAAATGAAGTATTTTCGTATTGGTAATGCTATGCTCTCCATTGCAATAACAATATTTTCTTCTGAAATGTAAATATGTCAAACAAATGTGGAATGCTAAAGTTTTAATAAAAGATCATTTAATCATCAAACACAACCCAAGTATGTATACAGAAACTTTTAAAGGAAAGTCGGCATACAGCCAGATTCCTATAGGGACTAGCAGGGAGATGATCAAAAAATGAACACGAAATAAGGCTTCCTGTAAGAAGGTCTATAATTCAATATTATTTGACTCCACTGTCAGAAAGATAGTTGAAGGATAGTAAACTGATACCATTCTCAATCATTTTTGTTACACAGGCTTAAATGTTTGCAACTGTAGCACTTTACATTGCTTTTTTTGGATTATGGTATCTGTCATATTTGTATCAAAGTAGTGCTTGAATTTATATTATGAAACAAAAATTTTTGCCATTTATCCTGAGTGCAAAAATTAATTTAATGTTTAAAAATTACATCAAAACTATGGGAAAGTATTTTATAAATAAAGAAATAAAAATAGAATACATGTGACACAGTGTATCTGACAGTTGTGCAGATGTGAGACTTAAACATTTTTCAAAATCCCAAGTAAAACAACAGTGTTGTACATCACGTGGGGCTTGGTGTTCTTACTCAGCAGGAGATGTCAGGATATAATACCTGTTTCAGAAGTTAGGGTCTAATACATAAAAATCTAGCCTTCCAATTTGAATTTTAATAATTCCAAAATTCGACTTTTGGGATCCAATAAAAGTTTGGATATTTTACTATCCTTAATATTTGTGAATAAACCTTGTGTGTATAAAACCAGTTTTGAACATTTCAAACAGACGAGTATGTCTATATACTGTAACAGATAAAGAGACTTCCTCACTGTATTCTTAATTTAATGTTCAGTGATTTCAGGATTATAGGAATTTGGGGAAGCTTTTGGGAGTCTTAAACAGCCTGTCTAGGAGGTATACCTATATTGGGGAATTGCTGGATTTCCCACACTTGCAAATTTGACTTTTTAATAAATGGTATAAAAGTTACCATGTGAAATAAACAAGAATATATCCATTTAAATATTTGTTGCTAGAATTCGATTTCAATCAGTTTAATGCATTCATGCATGCAGAATTAAAGCAATTGGCAACACTTTACTAGACTCTCTCTGAACACACTTTCCAAATAGCATTTCTTAATCTAGGAAATATGTTCTTGTTAAAGGAAAACACAAGAGTGCAAATCTTTTGAAATTATTTTATATTTCTGGATTTCTTGGTTCAAAATTCCTAAAATCTACCATAAAAAGCATATTCTCTAATAAAATAAGCTTATTTCGCTTATTTCTACATTTATTAAATTATACACCTGTTGTTTATTGGCGTCATGAACACATACACTTAAATACAAATTGTAACCAGAAGTAAGTCATTAACTCTCTTTAAGATATGCAATAACCATGTTGTGGCTTTTCTATGACATATGCACTGCTATGCTGTATATGGCACAAACAAATGGAGGATAAATAAATAAGTTGTGAAAATAAATTTTAATTATGTATGATCCTCAAAAATACATTTCTGCAATTGATTCTTCCCTTGATACTTTTCATGACTCTGTTTAGAATTAATAGGATTTATAATTATGAGGTAAAGAACCTTGAGTATGAAATGTTATGGTTCTTTTAAAAACTTAAATGAAATCAGATTTTCCAGAGAAAAGAAACACTGTTGGTACTACGAAGTTTACTAATACTTTAAAATTACTGCAACTTTTTATGAGTTTAACAAGTTTAAGCAACATTTTATAGTCTTGCTACTTTTTTCATTTTCACACAATATAAAGTCTTAAATTTTACAATAGATTTAACCATACATTATTTTGACTCATTTAGAAGATGGTAGTAAGTAAATAAATAACATCTTGAGTAATATTAGCGTTATTTCCTGCCAACACATGCTAACTTGGAATTAATTGTTGCTGATGAATTTCCATTTCTGTAGATTTTTCCTTACACTTCACAATGCAACATGGAGCACAATGCAGCACTTTTATTATCCGGATTGTTGGTTACTATTTAGCAAGGCAGCACTGCGGCTCTTTCTTTTTCTGATCACTTCTTTTCTATTGTTTGGTAGTCCCTCATTCCTGCAATTTGAACTTGAACTAGTTTGCTAGGTCTTATTTCCTAGTTTAGTACCTTATAGGTTATTACACATGGGTTTATTTTCCTGCAAAGATGAAAAATGTTGCTCACTTTAGAAAAGGAATGAATGGAGACCAAAGTCATCAAATATTCCCAACCTGTGCTTTACAATTAGGTGAAAAACTGAAAACTGTTGTTCCTGTTTGCCTTCCCTAGGGCTGTGAAAACTTGATATAAAGATTCCTATCAGCCCCTTTCACTCTTCCTCTTAAGGCTTAAATGTTTGTTTTCAGTGACTGTATTCTTAACTGATAGTTCATATTTGGTCCCAGACCTCCATGATTTGCATTTTATTCTGCATTTGCATTCACATTATGTCCTGTAGAAACTCTTTAAAGTGAAGTGTGTTTATGACTATTATGAAACTCTGGAAAATGAAGTTTAAAATTAATTCAACATGGTAATCAAAAGGACAATGAAGAAAGCAATTTGATGTAAACCCAGAGTTTTCTCATCCCATCCAAACTTGTAAAGGGCTTATCTCTCTTCTTTTAAAAATATTAGAAACTGAATGAGTAAGAATTTCTTTGACAATAAAACTCCTCTTAACGTCTCTATAACTATTTGGATGTGTTCTCGAACATTAACTTAATTTGATAGACAAGCTATAATTAACTGTGACCTATAGTGCTTTCTGTTATTCAGCGACTATTCCTTAGTGATTTGAAAACTTAATTTCCAGCTAAATGGTGTACAATGTCTGAGGTTCTAAAGGCATACTTACACTACTTACAAGAGGTGAAAATAGTTTGTGTGTCTGTAGGGCTTCAAAAGGGAGCTACTTTGGGGGTGGGGACTCAATTTTTACAATATAAAGTCCTAGCAAACTAACTAGTGCAGGTGGGCTTTTTTTTTTTTTTTTTCAACTTAGCTTTCCTTTCTATTCACTGCAATGTTACAGTTATTCACCCAGAAATGGAAACAAAACAAAACAAAACACTGTGTTTCATAGGACAAAAATTCATACATGACATTTTAAATCTAATTATTTCATTGATTATAAAAACTAGTAGTGTAGAGAGGTTTAAAAATTGCAGCAAATAGGTGAGATGCTATTAGCTATGATGCTACAATCAGAATAGAAACTTTAGCAGCAAAATTAAATTAAGTAATTTGGATTTAATTGGAACATTTACTTGAAAATTCTCACCAGATCTGGAGTTGTTTTAAAACCCCCACTTAAGAATAATTTAGTGTAAGAACTTTGTGATAACTCACCATTAAGTATTACTTTTATTTGAAATTGTTCAATATGTTCATTCATAGGAAACTCCATCTCATGAGTAGTCACCCTGCCCTTCATTCTTGAACAGTTCAGATAAGTGTATTATTTATTTAGTCTATTGTATACATTATTTATGGGAAATGTGCTATAACTCTACAGAGCATATGGAATTTATCTTTGAGAGATATGAGTGGCATCTCTGCCAAAAATGGCATAGCCTTAAGTAGATAATAAGGTTACCCTCAGAGTACAGATAAATAGCTTCTCTTATAGAGTCATTACATGTTTGTATTTCATAATTCCAGATGCAAGTGCATTTTTCCATTTTCATTTTAATTGTCGTAGTTTTCTTGGCTCTAGCTTCTGCCAAAGAGAATCAGGAATTTTACATTTTGAATTGATCTTGATGACAAATTAATTTGTTGGAGGGGATAAAAAGATAATGAGTAGCGAATCATTTAACCCCTTCATTTCTTTCAGTATGCTTCTCTATCCCCTAATGTGTTTTAAATTTTCTGAAGAATATTGTCCATGGAATTTTTAACACTCACTATGTATTTCGTGGCTTAGCCTATTGTGGGATCATACAAGCTGTGTTCAATAACAAAATCACCAAGAAAAATATCGGACTTATTGTGCCCTGCATTTTCTTCCCCAAAATAATAGAGACATGTATGCTGTGCTTGTTCTGTGCCTATCAAGTGTATTGTTGGTATTCAAGTACTTTTTATTCTAATAATTATTCAAAGCCCGTATCAATCTGCATTTGAGCGAGTATAAACATTTTTATTCTGGAATTTGGAATTTGCAGCAACTCAATTTTATTTTCCAAATTACCCTGCCATTTCAATTAGGTGCATTGTTCTTCACTCTACTGTTTCGACATTCTAAAGATTTGCTTGCCACCCTAATAGTGAGTTGTTTGAGTGTTTAATATTTATTGAGGGCATGTAAAGAACATGCCAATAGGAAAAGAGGAGAATAAAACATTAACAAATCAATTATGGGGCTTTTCTTCACTTGTAGTATACATGTAATACTCCAAATACTCTACATAACTGTTAAAAATAGTATGAATAGCCTCAGGAATAATAGCTTTGGGTATGGCTGAAGAATAGCATTCTGATTAACTGGAATTCCTCAAAATGTGCACCAGGAGTACAACTCGGCCTCTCACTTCTGGAATTCATAGTTGCTTTGGTTGATCTCTTAGTTAAGTGCCTTGAAATGTATATAGAGAAGCTGGCCATTCTAGGAACCAGAAATGCAAATTAAATTTCAAGGTGCTTTGAGAAACACCTGGCTGATGATTTTACCCAAGATCATTAATGAAGGAAGGAATAATCTCCCCACCTCCAAATTTAACACCGTAAGAGAGTAAGGATTCAGAAATTCTTAAGGAATGACAGATACTTAAAAAATAAAATTTGATTGAAAATATAAAGTCCTGGAAGTGTTTCTAAAAAGAAAACCACAGGGAAATTGGAATATGCTCTGTTGCTAATTGTTAGGGTAGATCAGTGGTAAACGTGGACGTCCACGATTCTTTTATCCAAAGTATAATGCTGTAAGGTAGTTGAACAAAACAAGGCTACATCTTGGCTTAAATTTATTTCCCCCTCTCACATCAAAATTGCACATTTTCTTGTTTGAGAGTTTAGAAATAGAAAAGAGAAAATTTCAAAAACACTTGAGAAAGAGTGATTAAGTGCACTGATTGTAACTTTTAGTTACACAACCTTTCAGGCTGGCAATGTCCCAGTGAAGTATATACACTTTAGAATTAGAGCGCTGGTGTTTGAATTTAGGCTTTACTGTGAGAAGGTAAGTCCCTTCACCCCCATGAGCCTCAGTTTCATCATCTGTAACATGGGGGTAATAATAACCCACGTTATTGAATTAGTGTAAGAATTAGATAAGAATGCATGTAGAACATTTAAAATAGGAAACCCTAAATGAACAGTACAATGTATTAAATAATATTTTATCTTCTAACTTGTACTCTGCCAGACCTACAACAACATTAATTTGGGAAGAGAAGATTGGGTAGTTGTTGATGGAGTGTTATTTTATAGACTTTTGTAAGAAAAATATCATCTTACTTTTTATTAGAAGGAGTCACTATTATTCTGATTTCCTTATAGTGTAAAAGGGAACTGGGCCCTCAGCTGTATTGCTGAGATAGTACAGTGAATTACTACAGATTCGGTCTTAGGTTCAACTTCATACAACAGTTATGTGCAGATCTTGTGCTAAGTACTATTTCCACGTTTCTGTGTGCAAATGTGACATGGCTAAGGTCCAGTTGCTCACAAGGTCTTATTATCTACTTGTACTTAGGATACAATGTTTTCAGCGTTATCGGATGTTCTTTTTGCTAGGATCGTTGCCTGGAAAATTTGTGGTTTGAAGTTGTTTTATATAAGACACTTTTGAGTTTATTTTATCTTAATTTGTTTGCAGAATGAGGAGCACTGAATACTGAGTTACAAATGTCAAATAAAACATTGGGAAGCAAGCAATCTTATAAAAGGGGTTTTATAACTCCGTGTACATTGGCATAATTTACAGATTCTTCTGCCATTCCTAAATAGAAATAATAGAAAATATGCTGAATTTCATCAGAAAGCTCTCAGCAGATAAATGAAGAGTAAGGTCTGAAATGTTTAGGTACAAATATTTGGAAATATAGTGATGCTAGTGGGATTAGACTTTTTTTCTTTTTAATTTAAACTTTTGACTCTGAACTACAGTTAACAGGTATGATTTCTGGAGTAGAAGCACATCGAGTCATTAAAATAATTTAATATAGGAGTTTATTTTTATTAATAGCATGCTAGCCATAATATGATGGCATAGGAAAAGGAAATGTTATTAAATCATAACTAAGTACTTTTACTAAGATTTTTTGTGTAATGAGACTTTATCTTCTCTTCTATTTATAAGTTTTTTTCTCCATAACAAACCGCTTAGTAGAATTTGAACATTCAGTACACTTGAATAATTTCTGACTTACTTATCTTCTTTCTGGTTTTGAGATGAGAGAGAGAGAGAGAACGAGAGAGAGAGAGAGAGAGAGAGAGAGAGAGAGAGAGAGAGAGAAACTGGTTGCCAATTCTTGGTAGCAGTTTTCCTTTGGTTGTAACTATTCTTTTCTGTCATAATTTGTCTTAAGGTATCTGCCCCATGTAGGAATCTATATTATCTTCTGAGACCATAGTGGGATCACCATGGGATGGTGTTGGCATTGATTCTCAATGTAAAAGAATTGGGCAAAATATGTCAGTGCTGTGTAGATTTCATAAGGAAAGCTCTTGGAATATTTTGGGTGGTGTTTTATATCTGTAGGATTTTGCTTAGCATTGTCGATTCGCTTTTAATTTTGTGGATGAATTAATTCAACACTGCAGTTAGTAATGACCCAGGAGCATCAAAGTAGAAACCTAAAAGATATCCGACTGTGGGAAAGTAAGATTTAAGGAGCACTGGAAAAGTGACCCACAGTGCTGGGCCTGGGCTTGCTAAGGTCCTTGCCCTTACTGCCTGCCACAGAAGCCAGTCCTTGAAGATTGGGAGGAGAAGTAGGCATGGATATTTGTAGGAGAGTAGGCAAAATATTTAAGGGCTAGTAGATTCTAAAAAAGGTAGCTGACTGCCAAGCTGCTTTACATTTTATTACAATGTAATTAAAAACATTAAAATTAGTTTTTTCCTCATTCTTTTGCCTGATTCCTCATCCACATGATGAATGCATGTTGCTGTGTGTGTGTGAGCGTGAACGTGTACTTGTGCTTCTCCCCGTGTCTGAACCTGAGGCTTCAGTGATTCCTGAAGCTCATACAATCACCTGATACAAAATTTTTCACTTAAACATGAAATTACTCCTTGGAGAATTTTCACCAAAGGCAAAAAAGCACAAAAATTCTTCTCCTCCTCTCTACATGGCTCATTACACAGAGATAGAGGATTCAATGTTTGAAAAATTATCATTTTTGTAGGTTTTATTTGTGGTACGTGAGAACTGGGAAATATAGAATTCAATTTAACAGACATTGTCTCTGCCTCTACAAACTACTCATCACTACTATCATATGATCATGCGTGTGTGTGTGTGTGTGTGTGTGTGTATGTGTGTATGTGTGTGTTTAAAGCAATACACCATAGTTGCTAAGTTGTTAAGGTTTTAGAAATCTACCTTATTCGATGCTGAATTAGACACATTTATGCTGTTTGTAAAGATATCGGCTAGCACAATACAGTGAGCAACATAACTAAGGAATAATTAGATAATCATTGAGATGCATTACTAGATTAAAAGTTCACAATGGCAAATAGGGTAGGGCTGGAACCGTCAGAAGAGGAAGTGTGGTGTCTTGGTGAGAGCCGCAGATTCTGAGAGGGGATGCTGGATTTTCATTGTCTTACCACTAATTTACCATCTGCCCTGAGTCACCAAAATTATTTTTCAGGCCTCTATTAAGTGGGATAATAAGCACATTTTATCGCAGCATTCAAAAAGGGGCTCTACAAGAACCCTGGCAGGCCTATGTACTTGGCAAAGGCGAGGTTGTGAGGGCGGAGACAGGGAAGGAAATGAGAAGAAAGAGGAGGGTCAATGGACAAAGTCGGAAGAAGTGTGTGAGAGAGATAACCTTCGAAAGAGTTGGCCTCCCTGTGGAAGGCACGTGTGGGCCACCACAAGGGACTGCCTCAGGCCCCTACCAGTCTGCCCAGCACAACAATCACCTCCCTATATTTTATCATCTGTCAGCAGGACCGTATGAACTTAGAAAAGGTTTCACCTCCAGACCATTCCCAAGCACACTTTAATGTGGCCCCTGAATCCATAGCATGTGTGTATACTGAAGTATTAGTCTATGAGCTTCTGGTATTTAAAAACATCTGAAAGCTTAAAAGGTAAGAGGGCAGTTTTACTGTGTTAAAACAGAACATCCTGCTCAAACTTGTCATGGTTAAATGAATTTTGCTTAATAGTTTCCAGGGATTCTTTTGAAATTCATATAAAAAATTTTACTTTTTTTTTTTTCCCCTGAAGTACTTGAATTTGAAGTTGGGTAGATGTATGTAGCCTCAGGGGAGTGTATTTTGAGAGGAGCAGGCTTTACCCAGGGCTCTAGCAAATTGTAGGTGCTATTTGGTGGCTGAGTGAGTTGAATGCTATGTTCCAATATTAGGCAGATGCAAATGGGGGCCAGTAAGATTTTCAGATAGGAATTTCAGCATATCAGACTTTCAATACCATAGATAAAAAACAAATCTCAGGATCTCTCATTTCTCAGCTTCAAGTACAAACCGATAAAGACGTGTCACTTTTCATAGCAGTACCTGGACTCTTCTCTCCTCACTTCTGTGTGTGGATCTCTCTCGTAACTTTTCCTCAGATGGCATCATGGATTAAGAGACATATAAGGAATCGCATCTGCTGAAGTCCTGTGCCTTTATGGATCCTGAGAGACACTGTTTAGACAGAGGTGAAAAGTCTCAGGGAGGAGGACTAATTAGATGTCGCTCCCCTGGCAGTGTGGGCTGGAGGCATTCAGTGATCCTGTCTACTCTGCTTCATGGATGAGCATAGACGTGTGTGTGCATGTACGTATGGGCACGTGCAGATGTGGGAATGCAAGCGTGTGCACGCAGGGGCATCACGCACATTGGTGCATTCCCCACGTGGACTGGTGACTCCTGATCTGGAGGGACTTAATCGTTCATTTCTGGAGCCAAGCCAGCTCTTTCAGGCCACTAAAGAGCATTTACTAAAGAGACTCTGGTGGTTTGAAAAAACAAATGTTCTTCCCCGAAGAGAAAGCCGCCTACTGATAGGTGCAGGCTAACTTTAAATTTGAACACTGATTATTTCATCAAATTTTACATAGCTGCTAGCTACCCTCTGTAGAGTCAAGATCACCAAACCCTTCTTTCTCTATTGTTTTGAATGATGCAGGTAGTGTAGAAAGTTTGAAGGAAAAAAAACCCTACTAATTTTGGTCTGAGAAAAGAAAACAAAAGATTCTGGCATCATACTGATGTGATGAATGACCAAGTAAGAAGATGCGCCAAAGTGCTTTATATACTGTGAAGTGATTTATAAATATTAGGGATCAAATTTGACTTGATAGGGTGGGGAGGAGCAAGCCACCTGTAAAATCATGTTATTTGAAGGTGAAAATAAGATCAGTTTGCATTCCCTGAGCGCACACCAGCTGTGAGATAGCCCAAAGCATACTAAACTGTATGCTAAGCCAGCTCAGGTTAACCATTCTTTCTAGAAGGCCTGTAAACTGAATACACCTGTATGTAGATATTTCAGAGTTGACTATGCTGTGCATTAAAAAATATAGTAGCTGCCATTTATCGAGTGCTTGCTGCATGCCTGAAAATTTATATGTTATGTCTGCAGAGGACTATTTTTGTTTTTTTAATTTTCATTTACGGATTAGGGACATTAAGAGTTAGGGAGGTTGAGACTTGTCTACGACCATGAGTTGTGTAGTCATATTTCAAACTGGGATGTGTCTAGCTTCAAATTTCCTTTCTTTTGACTGTGTTAAACTGCAACTGAGTATCAACATATTTTTACAGTGGTGTGTGTTTATGTGAATGCAAGTGTGTGAGATGTTTTTAAATTGTGTAAGTCTTATTTAGATATTTTATAATATTTAATATAGGCTATCATAGCATCAGGTGACAATTTAACACTGAGCTCCTCTACATATCACTTAAGTTATTCATTTATTTATTCAAAAACATATTTGTATCTAATGTGGCCCAGACATTTTCGTGGGATGGATGATAGAAGGATTAATAAGAGATAGTCCAGGACTTCAGAGCATTCATAGTGTAGAATTGTAGGCAAGCACAACAGGTCATCACAAAACGTTATGAGAGTCAAATGATAGAGTGCATGAGGCACTCTAAGTGCTTAGGGTTGGGGAGCCTTACTCATCCTGGGGGTAGTATGTGTATCAGGGAAGGCGCTTTGGGGGAGGAGGTATCTATGCTATGACTTAATTAGCATGTGAGAGGTAATCAAGAGCGGCGTCCAGGCAGGGCAGGACAGGGCATTCCAGGCAGGGAGGAAGGATGAGGATGTGTCCGAAGGGATAAGCAGAATGTACCTTCCAGAGATCACATACTGGAGCATAAGGCACAAGGAAAGGAATGGTCTCCATGGGGAGACTATGTAGGGCTTTTAAACCAGGCAAAGGACCCCAGATTGTGTTCTGTAGGCAGTAGTGAGTTGTTAGTTCATTCAACAAACATTTCCTGAGTGCCAGCCAAATGTTGAGCACAGTACTTGATATGCAGGATCAATGGTGAGCAAAACTGACACCAGATCCTGTCCTCATGAAGCTTATATTACAGTGGAATTGAATTCTTTTAAAGCTGAGAAGTGATTTGAATTGAACTCATTAAAGCAGGGAGGTCCTTAACAAGAACTGCAATCGCTAAGATGAAAAATGAGAAATTTATTTGAGAACTATTTAGGGATAAAAATGGACAAGGCTTGACGACTGATTGGAAGGAGAGAGAGAAATAGAGAGAGATAGATGTGTAACAGATGGTTCTCAAAATTATACCATGGATGGATGGAGTTATACCTACTAGGATCGAGAACAAAGAGGAGTGAGTAAGAGGTTTGTTGGGGAGAGTTTAGCTTTAGACCTATTGAATGAGATGGATATCTTTACATGGAGATGGGTTAGCAGGTAGTCAGGCATACCAGTCCAAAGACCAAAGAATAGAGCCAGAGATACAAATGTTGTAGCATATGGATGATACATCATGATGGTGAAAGGAATTGTCTAATGAAAACATAGAAAGTGATATGAGGACCAAAAAGTGTTTGCAGAATTAAAGCACAGAAGAAAAAAAGGTTCATGAAGGAAAGAAGTTAAAAAGTCATGAATGGATAGCTTTATTCAGGAGGAAGAATAGTTTGGAAGTTGCAGTTAGTCTGTGGGAATATTGGTGGAACAGTCACTAATGAAAGATTCAGTTTAGTTCATTAAGCATCGATTGGGTGCCGAGCAGGCACCATACATTGTTCTGAGCCAGGAAAGAACGAGACAGAGAAGATTCAGATATTATCCTGGCCTTGGAGGAGCCTGTAGTCAAGGAGGACATTGCTTCTATTTCACTACCGGATACGGTACAATTGCCTTAAAAATAAAAAATACCGCTTGGTGAATTTTAGCTTATCCTCATTTAAAAAAAAACAAAAAAACAAAAAACCCTTATGTTCAAACATTTTTGAGGATTGGCTCTCAATGTCGAGTTATAGAATAGATTCCATGATTTCAAAGGTCTTCCCAGCCCTGGTTTTTTTATCTATCCCTGAGAACATCTCCTAGAGAAGGGGGTCTCAAACTCTTAAAGAATTGCATACCCCTTTGGGAATCTGAGTAAAAGTTATGGACACTATCCCCATGGAGGAAAAATGCAAATATACACATAAACACAATTATCATTAAAACAAGACTCCCTCCACTCCCTGGAAGTCGTCTATAGAGGTCCATGGACTTCAAGATAAGACCTCTTGTCTTAATGGATTTTCAATAGATGAGAACATAGATATCACTTACTCTGAAATTATGTACATTGAAGAAAAAAACCTCTTTGGGACTTAATTTAGAACCATGACTAAGATTTCCTGTACATCTATTGCAATGTATTATTGATTTTATTCTGTCAGCCTCACTTTACAAG